>NC_088377.1:49397500-49747500 GCF_037993035.2 Macaca fascicularis
CTGAGCAACATCCTCTGGATGGACCCGAGTCCCTCCCACACCTCCTTGGGGGTACGAAACATGGGTGATGTGTCACCAAGGGAAGAGGGGACAGAGGACTCAAGAGCCTGAGGAACTCCAGAAGAGGGTTGTAGAGGTGGGAAATTGAGGACAAGCCTCCCTGGACCGGGAAGGGCCCAAGCTGATTTGGGGTCCAGCACTGACCCAAACGCGTCAACAGGGGGCGACTGAAGTGCACAAATGGAAAAGGCAGGCTGGGTGCGGAGGTTCACTCCTGTAATCCCAGCGCCTCGGGAGGATCACTTGAGGCCAGGAGTTTGAGATCAGCCTGGACAACATTGTGAGACCCACGCCCCCAGCCCATCTCTACAAAAAAATTTAAAAATCAGTTGGGCGTGGTAGCGTGTGCCTGGAGGATTCCCAGTTACTCAGAAGGCTGAGATGGGAGGATCCCTTGAGCCCAGGAGTTCAAGGTTATAGTGAACTATGATCATTCCACTGCACTCCAGCCTGAGCGACAGAGCGAGACCCTGTCTCAAAAACAAACAAAAAAGCAAAAAAACAGAAAAAGAAATGGACCAGGTTAAGCCAGGCTGGTCCTTGTCAAGACCTGCCCCTGCAGGTGTCCAGGGGGAGGCCAGAAAGATCCCTGGAGAAAAGGACACAGAAAATGGCAAGAAAGAGAGCAGGGCCTTTGGAGGGGGAAGTTGGGGGAAGACAGGAGGTTCCCCCTCCCGTTTCCAAGAGGCTGGGAGAACCTGCCCGGGCAGCATCTTGAATGGGAGAATTGTCCTTGGCCCAGCCACCCGCGCAAGTGCCTGTGTACACACGTGGGGGGCCCCTTCTTCCCTTCCCCCACAGCCAATGCAGACACTCTCCCCGCATTGCCTCGAAATCTACCCCAGCTGTCAACATCTGGCCCCCATCTGTCTCCTTCATCCAACAGGACCCCCTGGCTCCAGCTCCTGCTCCCTCCTCCCTCTCCAGGGGCTGTGGGGCAGGGCTGGGAGCTCAAGGCCTTCCCTCCTTCCCTCCCGCAGCAGCCCCTGGCCAGGATGGAGGAACCAGCACAGGGGAGGGAGGGGACAGCCCCACCCCGGAGGTGCCCCAGGCTCTTGGCAGAGCCAGCTGGAGCCGTTAGAAGTTACAAGCAGATGCCGAATGATTCATCTCACCCCACCACCTCAAACACACCCTGGGGCTCATAACCGAGTTCCAGCCCCTACAGCCCTGCAGCCTCCAGACCTCTGACCCCTCTCTGTCAGTCACAAAGCCCTCCCTACCCAGCCCCACTCTCCTTAGAAATGTAGTCCATCACCCCCGTCACCCCCGGAGCTGGGACACGTCCCATTTTCTTTTATTCATACAAAAAGTTACTTTTTTAAATATAATTTAAGAACCCCTCCAAGCACCGGCATCCGTTTCTGGGTTCCACCACCACCTACCGCCCCTTTTACTACCTCACCCTGCACCCCTTCATGGGACACAGCTTGGGGGTCCCAGGCGGGATCCGGGGAGGTGGCATGACCAAGGCACTGTTCTGGAAACAGACACAATGATGGATCCCTGTTTCAACTTGGGCAAAGGAGGCCGTAGTGAAAAACAGGTTCCCTCCAACACAGAGTTGTGACAAGGACGGTAGAAAAACGAAACGAAAAAACAAGAAGGGAACGGGGAGAAAAATTAAGACCAAAAACAAAACTCAAAAACCTTCAATATGAAGGCAGCAGCTGGGGGAGAGGCATTTACAAGGGAAAAAATGATTGAGTTTGGTGGTGACAGCAGCAAGTTGGGACTACAAACCCCAATGGTTTTGTCACTGGGCCCTGACACCCCTTCTTGCCCCCTGGGACAGTCCCCCTCTCCGGAGCTGGCAAGGGAGTCACACTCTTTGGTCTGCGGGAAGGCACCCGTCAAGGTGAGGGGGGTCACCTGGGGAGGCTGGGAGATGATGGGCGCTTCCTTTCCCTCTGGTCACACCCAGTCCTGAGGGAAAGGCACCCTCACCCTTGGTCTGGAGTTCCCCGAGGGGGCTGGGGGGGGTGATTTTCCCCTCCTATTATGGCAGAACCCCCAAATCCTGTCTCTCCAAATTGCCAACTCCCCACCCCACGGGTTCAAAGTGCAATCCAGCGGGGCTCAGGGCTGGGGGCCTCTGTGAGTCCCCACTCTGCCCCAGAAAGATGAGGAGGCCCTGTCCCTGGGGTGGGCAGTTCCTGCAGGTCAGTACTGTGGGGTCGGTCCTCCGGTCCCACCCGGGGCTCCCGGCTTGGCCTGGGACTTCATGTGCTGGACACTGGCCAAGATTTTCTTCTGGTGTCCCGCCAGAGTGACTCCGATTCGGAGCAGGTCCCTGTAGAAGGAAAGGAGAGCTCGGTGAGACCCTAGGGTCCCTGTGGCCGCTCTCCTCGCTTGGCTACTGAGCTGGTCCTAGCCTCAGCATTGTAAGCCAAACAGAAAAGCCAGCGGGAGAGGGAGAACCGATGTCAACAGTTGTGGGGCAGTTTTAGGAGCCAGGCAGCCATCCTTCTGTGCAGCCGCAGTAGGGGGTGGGGCTGGAGGCCAGAGGCGGGGGCTTTGGCTTGGGTACCAGGGAAGGAAGGAAAAGAGAGAAAGTCCCGCAAACTGAGACTAGGGGAAGAGGCTGCACAGATTGCCGTAGAGGGAAATGGAGATGTGAGAAAGAAAAGGCCGAAGTGGGAGAGGAAGAGCTGGGTGGAGAGGAAGAGGAGGTTGCTGATGGCTGGAGACTGAGATAAGGGGAAAAAAGGGAGAGGAGGCCCTCTGGGTCAGAGAGAGGCTGGGAAGAATTAGGGAGGGATGTGCCCAGGCCCCATGGGGCAGGGGCAGACTGGCCTGGGACCCTCTGGCTCTAGCCTCCTGAGTAGCTGAGACCACAGGCATGCACCACCATGCCTGGCTAAGTTTTTTGTTTTTGTTTTGTACAGATGGGGTTTTGCTATGTTGGCCAGGCTGCTCTCCAACTCCTGGGCTAAAGCATCAGTCCACCTCAGCCTCCCAAATTGCTGGGATTACAGGCATGAGCCACCACCCGGCCTTCACATTTGTTTTTTTTTTTTTTGAGATGGAGTTTCACTCTGTTGTCCAGGCTGGAGTGCGATGGCACAATCTTGGCTCGCTGCAACCTCCACCTCCCAGGTTCAAGCGATTCTCCTGCCTCAGCCTGAGTAGCTGGTATTACAGACACGCACCACCATGCCCAGCTAATTTTTGTATTTTTAGTAGAGATAAGGTTTCACCAAGTTGTGCACAATGGGCTCGAACTCCTGATCTCAAGTTATCCACCTGCCTTGGCCTCCCAAAGTGCTGGGATTACAGGCATGAACCACCGTGCCCGGCCTTCAGATTTTTATATTCCTTCTGTTATTCAACCTGGGATGAGAGGAGATCTTGGTAGAGAAACAGGAAAGCAGAAAGGGGGAGTAGCAGACAAAGGCCAAGTGGGGATATGCAGCCTTTGGGAGGCGAGGAATCATAAAACCATTTCACATGAAAGCTGAAGAGGATCTCCAAAACCTAGCCCAATCTTCTCCTTTTATGGGTGGAAAAAGAGAACCCGAGTTGACACGTTGTTACTGTGAGAGCCGGGCCTGGAATGCAGATAGATGCACAAAGATAGATATGGAGTGAGAGGCAGAAACTCGATGGCCCAGGGCAGTGATGGCAGGAGGAGGTGAGGCGGGCAGGCTGGCCCCAAAGAGTCCTTGGGTCCTTGGCTACATGGGGCTGTTACTGCTCCTCCGGGGCCCTTCTAGGCATGACATGAACGCCGTGCGAGAAGACAGCGTTGGCACCCGAAGCTGACCCCAAAAGCCCCTGCAGACCCCATGGGCCTGACTCCAGCTGCCTTGCTCTCCCCACCCCACTCCAGCTCTTGCCACTACTTACTCGGCAGAGATCTGGCTGACCAGCTCAAAGGAGCCAAAGCCAGCGGCTGCAAAACTTTCTTCGTATCTTCCCATCTTGATGGCCCGAAGCCACTCGCCCACAGAGCCAAAAGCTGAGTAGTGAGGCTGCCGCTGGTCCAGGAGAGGGTGTGAGGCCCTGGGGGGCAAGGATGGGGAGGAATGCTGAGTACCAGGCGCGGGTCCGGGTGAGGAGGTGGAGCCCAGCCTTGGAGAGGTGGACAGAGACCCTTCCACCTAACGTCAATGAACAGACACTTCTGGGCAAGGAGTGGGGGCAGAGAGCAGGAAGGGCCCATTCCCTGCAGTCCTCACCCGCCATTCTCCCGGGCCACGATTTTGAGGCTGGCAGGGTTCCGAATCATCTTGTCCAGGGCGCTAACCACCTGAGGGAAGCGGGGCCGGGCATTCCGGTCTTTCTGCCAACAGTCCAGCATGAGCTGGTGGAGGGACGTGGGACAGTCTGGGGGCGGGGGCAGCCGGTAGTCCTGTTCAATGGCATTGATCACCTGGAAAGAGGGGAAGCAGCTCTGGGTAAGGATGTCCAGGAAAAGCAAGATGCTAACAGGCCCGGGTAATGGTGGCCTGGCAGATGGTAGCATAGCAGCCACAGCCCCCACAAAAATCACAGATCCAGGAATCTTCCTAGCCGGAGTTGAAGCCCTCTGTGGCTGGAGGCCCCAGCAGCTCTTAGGCTATGATACAGACATGTTACCTCCCAACCCTGCCCTCCGTCTCTGCATCCTTCTGCGACCCAAATATGCTGTATCCAACTCTTTTTTTTTTTTTTTTTTTGAGACAGTCTCAGTCGCCCAGGCTGGAGTGCAGTGGCGCTATCTCGGCTCACTGCAAGCTCCGCCTCCTGAGTTCTCACCATTCTTCTGCCTCAGCCTCCCGAGTAGCTGGGACTACAGGCGCCGCCACTACGCCCAGCTAATTTTTTTTTTGTATTTTTAGTAAAGACGGGGTTTCACCGTGTCGGCCTGGATGGTCTCGATCTCCTGACCTTGTGATCCACCCGTCTTGGCCTCCCAAAGTGCTGGGATTACAGGCGTGAGCCACGGCGCCTGGCCCCAACTCTTTTATTTATTTTTTAAGATGAAGTCTCACTCAGTTGCCCAGGATGGAATGCAATGGCGTGATCTTAGTTCACTGCAGCCTCTGTTCCTGGGTTCAAGCGATTCTCCTGTCTCAGCCTCCCGAGTAGCTGGGATTACAGGCACCCGCCATCATGCTCGGCTAATTTTTTGTATATTTTTAGAGACGGGGTTTCACCATGTTGGCCAGGCTGGTCTTGAACTCCTGACCTCAGGTGATCTGTCCACCTTGGCCTCCCAAAGTGCTGGGATTACAGGTGGGAGACACCACGCCAGGTCCCCAACTCTTTTTAAAACTTTTTTGTAGAGATAGGATCCGGCTGTGATACCCAGGCTGGTCTCAAGATCCTGAGTTCAAGTGATCCCCCCTCCTCAGCCTCCCATAGTGTTGGGATTGCAGGCGTTGAGCCACTGGGCCTGGCCCTGCATCTCAACTCTTTGATACAAAGATCAATTCTCCTTTTTTGTCATCTCCACGGTCTCAAGAACCCAGGCAGTCATGACTTTCTGGGAACCCACCCTTCACCCCAAATCCCAGGTGAGAAAACACTTGAGGAAAGCTTGGTACGACCATGGGACACTTACATCCTGATTGCTCATGTCCCAGTATGGCCGCTCCCCAAATGACATCACCTCCCACATCACAATCCCGTAACTCCAGGCATCACTGGCAGAAGTGAACTTCCGGAATGCAATGGCCTCTGGGGCAGTCCATCGGATGGGAATCTTTCCTCCCTGAAGAAGGAGGAGAAAAGGTGAGCTGGGGGACTCACTGAGGGACTCACCAGACCCAGCACACTGCCCCCTAGACCCCAACCCCACTCGGCTTTTTTCCCCTAGCTCAGGTCCCAAGCCTCCTACTCTCCAATGCTGTTTGCCCAGGTTGGACTGCAGTGGCACAATCTTGGCTCACTGAAACCTCCGCCTCCCTGGTTCAAGTGATTCTCCTATCTCAGCCTCCTGAGTAGCTGGGATTACAGGCGTACACCACCTCCCCCACCCCAGCTAATTTTGTATTTTTAGTAGCGACAGGGTTTCCCAATGTTGGCCAGGCTGGTCTCGAACTCCTGACCTCAGGTGATCCTCCCGCCTCAGCCTCCCAAAGTGCTGAATGAATTTACAGGCATAAGCCACCATGCCTGGCCACTGTTCTTTCGAGACAGGGTCTTACTCTGTCGCCCAGGCTGCAGTACAGTGGCACATTCATAGCTCACTGCAGCCTCCAACTCCTGGGCTTAAGCGATCCTCCTGCCTCAACCTCCCAAATAGCTGGGACTACAGATGCATGCCACTGCGCCTGGCTAATCTTTTACCTTTTTTGTAGAGATGGGGTCTTGCTGTGTTGCCCAGGTTATCCAACTGTTATTTTCCTAGACATCTGGAAGTTGGCTTCCCGGAGCTGACTGTCCCCGCCACCCACAGCCTGCTCCTCTATCCTCTCCCTGGAGCAGGGCTGCCAAACCCTCAGCCTCCCACCTTTCCAACCTGCGCTCCCCACCTGGCCCTAAGAAGCTCACACCCCTGGTCCCCAGCGTTACCAGGGAGCTCGTGTAGGTGGGATCGGAAGAGTTCT
Organism: Macaca fascicularis; assembly: GCF_037993035.2. Classification (NCBI taxonomy): domain Eukaryota; kingdom Metazoa; phylum Chordata; class Mammalia; order Primates; family Cercopithecidae; genus Macaca; species Macaca fascicularis. The sequence goes on from NC_088377.1 coordinate 49,404,097, forward strand.
CCTCCAGGAATCGGGAAAGGCCAAAGTCAGACACTTTGCAGACCAGGTTGCTGTTGACTAGGATGTTGCGAGCAGCCAGGTCTCGGTGGACGTAGCTCATCTCGGCAAGGTACCTCATGCCCGAGGCGATGCCCCGCAGCATGCCCACGAGCTGGATGACCGTGAACTGTCCGTCGTTCAGCTGGAGAGCAGATGGGGTGGGGGCTTGGTGAGGACAGCCCACCCACCATTCCCCCTCCCATCCACATCTTTTTTTTTTTTTTTTTTTTTTTTAATACTTTAAGTTCTAGGATACATGTGCACAATGTGCAGGTTTGTTACATATGTATACGTGTGCCATGCTTTTTTTCTTTTTTGAGGCGGAGTCTCACTCTGTCGCCCAGGCTGGAGTGCGGTGTCGTGATCTCGGCTCACTACAAGCTCCGCCTTCCGGGTTCCCGCCATTCTCCTGCCTCAGCCTCCCGAGTAGCTGGGACTACAGGTGCCTGCCACCACGCCCGGCTAATTTTTTGTATTTTTAGTAGAGACAGGTTTTCACCATGTTAGCCAGGATGGTCTCGATCTCCTGACCTCATGATTCGCCTGCCTCGGCCTCCTGAGTAGCTGGAACAATAGGCATGTGCTATTATGTCTGGATAATTTTTTAACTTTTAGTAGAGATAGGTTCCCATTATGTTGCCCAGGCTGGTCTTTAACTCCTGGCCTGAAGCGATCCTTCCGCCTGGGTCTCCCAAAGCACTGGGATTACAGGTGTTGAGTCACCACATCCAGCCTCCCGTCCACTTCCTAAACTGTGTATGTCACTTCCAGACGCACCTCACAACTCACCTGTAGGGCAAGTCCCCAACTCTCCCAGGTGAGCCTTCCTTTCTTTTCCCAAGTTTTCTCGGTTCTTGCTACAATATCACAACCCATTGCTTAACTTACAATGGTTGCTGTTTCAATGGTAAGTATTCAGTCTCTCCAAATTAGGTTATAATTTGAAAAATTATTTCAAGTTTTCCTTCTATTTAACCTGGTACACTGCTTTACACCCAGGAAATACTCAACAAATGCTTTTCTGTTTTTCAGGTTTTTGGAGACAGGGTCTCTTTCTTTCTCCCAGGTTGGAGTGCAGTGGCACGATCATGGTTCACCACAGCCTTAAACTCCTGGGCTTAAAGGATCCTTCTGCCTCAGCCTCCTTAGTAGCTGGGACTACAGGTGCACACTGCACCTGGCTAATTAAAACAAAGGGTTTTTTTTTTTTTGGTAGAGGTGGGGGTCTCACTGTGTTTCCCAGGCTTGTCTCTAACTCCTGGCCTCAAGCAATCTTCCCACCTTGGCCTCCCGCAAGGTGCTGGGATTACAGGCATGAGTCACCTGAGCGACCTGTCTACAGGTGGAGATGCACTGGTGCTGATCCAACCACAAAACTGTTCAGTCCTCTTGGACTAGCTGTGTGTGGATTTGCAAGAGAACAGTGAGGAACTGCAGTATGGCCACTGATTGAGTGCAGAAACCAAGGTCTGAAGCCCAACCTTGACCTTGAGAGAGTTCCCTCTCACCAGGGAAACCAACAAGTCATAGACAGTAAACAAATCCCATTTTCTGGGTTCAGCTAAGATTCGGGAGACCGTCTGCAGCCCTACAGAACCAGGGACATAGAGTCCAAAAACTGAATTCTGAATCCCCTCCAGACCTGCACCTGCCCTACTACCCGCTCAGTTCATGGCAACACCATCACTTGTCAGATGGTCAGGGTATAGACCTCAGAGTCTCCTGTGACCCCCTTTTCTCCCTCACCAGCCACTTCCAATCCATCGGCAAGTTCTGCTGGTGATGCTTCCAAGACATGTCCCAAATCCAAACCCTTCCCTTCACCCCACGGCCTGGATGCTGGCAACAGACTTCTGCTGCAGGCCTCTCCCAGCTCCCGCTCTTGCTCCCCAGCATTCAGCAAAGACATCTTTGTATTTTTTTTTTTTTTTGGAGACGGAGTCTCGCTCTGTTGCCCAGGCTGGAGTAAAGTGGCGTTATCTCGACTCACTGCAACCTCCGCCTCCTGAGTTCAAGCGATTCTTCTGTCTTAGTCTCCTGAGTAGCTGGGATTGCAGGGGTGCACCACCATGCCTGGCTAATTTTTGTATTTTTAGTAGAGACAAGGTTTCACCATGTTGGCCAGGCTGGTCTCAAACTCCTGACTTCAAGTGATCCACCTGCCTTGGCCTCCCAAAGTGCTGGGATTACAGGTGTGAGCCACCGTGCCCAGCTGGATCCTCTTAAACCACTCTCCTGCCAAAGCCCTCCAGCGGGTTCTCATCACACTGCCCAATGCAGGGTCTTCCATCTCTCCTCTGTTCACCAGGTTCACCTGCACTCGCCTTCCCGTCTCTCTCTCTTTTTAAGAGATGGGACGCCAGGCGCGATGGCTCACGCCTGTGATCCCAGCACTTTTTGGGAGGCTGAGGCGGGTGGATAACCAGGTCAGGAGATCAAGACCATCCTGGCTAACACGGTGAAACCCCGTTTCTACTAAGAATACAAAAAATTAGCCAGGCATGGTAGCGGGCGCCTGCAGTCCCAGCTACTCGGGAGGCTAAGCAGGAGAATGGCATGAACCCGGGAGGTGGAGCTTGCAGTGAGCCAAGATCGCGCCACAGCACTCCAGCCTGGGGGACAGAGTGAGACTCCATCTCAAAAAAAAAAAAAAAAAAAAAAAAAAAGAGAGAATGGGATCGCCCAGGTTGGAATGCAGTAGTGCAATGATGGCTCACTGCAGCCTCAATCTCCCAGGCTTAAGTGATCCTCCTGCCTCAGCCTCCAGAGTAGCTGGGACTACAGATATGTGCCATCATGCTCTGCACATTTTTGTATTTTTTATAGAGCCGTATTTTGTATTTTGTAGAGTGCAGTGTGAGCCACTGCGCCTTTAAGCAGTTTTCTGTCTCTTTGACCAGTATTGGTGGCTCACGCCTTTAATCCCAGCACTTTGGGAGGCCAAGGAGGGTGGATGGCTTGAGGCCAGGGGTTTGAGATCAGCCTGGCCAACATGGTGAAACCCCGCCTCTACTAAAAATACAAAAATTAGTCAGGCGCGGTGGCTCATGCTTGTAATCCCAGCATTTTGGGAGGCCGAGGCAGGCAGATCACGAGGTCAGAAGTTCAAGACCATCCTGGCCAATACGGTGAAACCCCGTCTCTACTAAAAACACAAAAATTAGCTGGGCGTGGTGGCGCTCGCCTGTAGTCCCAGCTGCTCAGGTGGCTGAGGCAGAAGAATCTCTTGAACCCAGGATGTGGTGGTTGCAGTGAGCCGAGATTGTTCCACTGCACTCCAGCCTGGATGACAGAGCAAGACTCCGTCTCAAAATACAAACAAACTAAACCAAAAAAATCCCACATCAGATAGAGCTTCTCTTACAGAAAATACAGAGAGACAAGCTAAATGATCCCACAAGAAGAATCTCATAAATCCAGAAAACAGCCGGGCGCGGTGGCTCACGCCTGTAATCCCAGCACTTTGGGAGGCCGAGGCGGGCGGATCACAAGGTCAGGAGATCGAGACCACGGTGAAACCCCGTCTCTAGTAAAAATACAAAAAATTAGCCGGGTGCGGTGGCGGGCGCCTGTAGTCCCAGCTACTCAGGAGGCTGAGGCAGGAGAATGGCGTAAACCCAGGAGGCGGAGCTTGCAGTGAGCCGAGATCGCGCCACTGCACTCCAGCCTGGGCGACAGAGCGAGACTCCGTCTCAAAAAAAAAACAAAAAACAAAAAACAAAACAAAACAAAACAAAAAAAAATCCAGAAAACAACACATTCAGGCGCACAAGAGACGCAACCCCTCAGTGTGTCAGTGTCATCATAAGGAGCTGCTCAGGATTTAGAGAGGCTCGAAAATACAATAATCAGTAGGCGCAGTGGCTCATGCCTGTAATCCCAGCACTTTGGGAGGTTAAGGAGGCAGGATCGCTTGAGTCCAGGAGTTTGAGACCAGCCTGGGCAACATAGCGAGACCCCATCTCCACAAAAAATTAAAAAATTAGCCAGGTGTGGTGGTGTGCACCTGTAGTCCCAACTACCTAGGAGGCTGAGGCAGGAGGATCACCTGAGCCAAGGAGTTTGGAGGCTGCAGTGAGCTATGACTGCACCACTGCACTCTAAATTGGGTGACAGGGCGAGACCCTTTTTCTAAAATAAATAAATAAAATATATATAATAACCAGGTACAAAGCCTGGTCCTGAACTGAATCCTGGCTGGAATAAAGCAGCCATGAAGAACATTTTTGGAACAACTAGAGAAACGTGAAAATCAGCTGGGTATTCAATGACACTAGGGAATCACTATAATTCTGTTCAATGCAATGTTATTTTGCTACATAGAAAAATGTTTTGATTTTTTAAAAAAAGATGCCTAGGCCAAGCATGGTGGCTCATGTCTGTAATCCCAGCAATTTGTGGGGCCGAGATGGGTGGATCACTTGAGCCCAGTTCAAGACCAGCCTGGGCAACATGGTGAAACCCAGTTTCTACTAAAAATACAAAAATCAGCCGGGTATGGTGGTGCATGCCTGTAATTCCAAGCTACTCAGGAGGCTGAGGCAGGAGAATCACTTGAACCCAGGAGGTGGACGTTGTGGTGAGCCAAGAACGCACCATTGTACTCCAGCCTGGGTGACAGATGGAGACTCGGTCTTTTTTTTTAAAAAAAAAAAAAAAAAAGCCTAATAAAGTTAAAAAATAAAAAAGTCAGTAAAATCTGGTAAAGTGACCAAATAAAGTTAAGTTCTTCCCTTTCCACTCTAGCCATATTTGCATGAATGACCCTGTTTGCTTTTTTTCACATTGGAAATGATTTGTTTACTTTTTTAAAAAGCCATCTATTTACTTGCTAATTTTCAGTCCCCGTGCCCCATTAGACCATCTGCTCCCCAGGAGCAGAAATCCAGTTTGCTGTGTGCATAGCTTTATTCCTGGGGACTGGGAGGATGCCTGGTGCATAGAAGGCACTCAGTAAATATTTGTCAAATGAAGGAATGACAGGCCAGGCACGGTGGCTCATGCCTATAATCCCAGTGCTTTGGGAGGCTAAGGAGGGAGGATCGCTTGAGGCCAGGAATTTCAGACCGGCCTGGGCAACCTATCAAGATCCTGTCTCTACAAAAAAATTTTTAAATTTGCTGAGCATGGTGGTACATGAGTGTAGTTCCAGCTACTCAGGAGGCTGAGGCGGGAGGATCACTTGAGCCCAGGAGGTCAAGGCTGCAGTGAGCTGCGAATGCACCACTGCACTCTAGCCTGGATGACAGAGTGAGACCCTGTCTTAAAAAAAAATAAAAAATTAAATTAAAACAAAATTTAAAAAAGAAGGAATGACAACCTTCAGCTGTATGGGTCAGTGGGAAAGGAAGGTCCCAGGAACCCGGCCTTTCCCAGAGGGAAAATTAAAGTCAGAGGACTGGCCGGACGTGGTGCCTCATACCTGTAATACCAACACTTTTTGAGAGGCTGAGGCCGGGAGATAACTTGAGGTCAGAAGTTTGATACCAGCCTGGCCAACATGGTGAAACCCTGTGTCTACTAAAAATACAAAAATTAGTCGGCATGGTGGTGGACGCCTATCGTGCCAACTACTTGGGAGACTGAGGCAGAAGAATCGCTTGAACCCTGGAGGTGGAGATGGCAATGAGCCGAGATCGCCCCACTGCACTCCAGCCTGGGCGACAGAGCAAGGTTCTGTCTTTTAAAAAAAAAAAAAAAAAAGGCAGAGGACCAGGGCTTAGCCCAAGAGGAAAAGGCTGGAGAAGCTGACGTGGGATCCACTGTCTGTCCTGGCTTCTTAGCCCAAGTGGCCTTTGTGTGTAAGCGGGAACTCCAGGTGGCTGCGGAAGCCAGGGAGGGTGCTCACCCGCAGGAAGGAGTCCAGGGCGCCGTTCTCCATGAACTCCGTGAGAATCATGACAGGCATGCTGTTGGTGACCACGCCCTCCAGGCGGATGATATTCGGGTGCTCGAACTGGCCCATGATGGAGGCCTCGCTCAGGAACTCGCGCCGCTGCCGCTCCGTGTAGCCACCCTTCAGGGTTTTAATTGCCACACAGCTCTCCTTCTTCCCTGGGGCCTTGAGCCGGCCGCGGCACACCTCGCCAAACTCACCTTCAAACAAGGACGCGGACGTCATCAGCTCTCCCGCCCTGGTGTGGCCCTGCCCATCCCCGCTTCGTTCCCAGGTGCCAGGGCAGCCTTCCGCTCTCACCTGCGCCAATCACCTCTTCAATCTTGACATAGGAGACATCGATCTCTTTTGCAAATTCCCTCACAGCCTCATTAGGGTCTTCATAAGTGAAGGGGTCAATGTAGACCTTAGTACCTGAGAAATCAGGCAGGGCCCCGTCAGCCGGGAATTAACTCCCACTGGATTCAGAGGCTCGGCTCATAGCTCTTGGCCCCAAGCCCCTATTTCCTTGTTTTTGTTTTTGTTTTTTTCCTGAGATGCAGTCTCGCTCTGTCACCCAGGCCTGGAGTGCAGGGGCACGATTTTGGCTCACTGCAACCTCTCCCTCCCAGGTTAAAGTGATTCTCCTGCCTCAGCCTCCCGAGTAGCTGGGATTACAGGTGCCCACCACCATGCCTGGCTAACTGTTGTATTTTTTTATAGAGACAGAGTTTCAACATGTTGGCCAGGCTGGTCTCAAACTCCTGACCTCAAGTGATCCGCCCACCTCTGCCTCTCAAAGTGCTGGGATTACAGATAGAAGCCACCACACCCAGTCCCAAGCCCCTATTTCCATCAAATTAGGGCAACCCACCATGCCCAATGAGATACTGTCCGTGTTTGTCCGAATATTCTGCTTCTCTCCCGTTGCTCTGCTTCCTGTAGCCAATGGGACAGGAGCAAAAGGTAAACTGAGTCACACATCTCTATGAGGCACACAGTGAAGGGAGGAGCAGGGATTGGAGAAGATTTCAAGTAAAAAGAGGCTGGGGGCACCCAGAAAGTCTTGCCCTGTAGCACCCAGGCAGGTGGCCATCAACTCAGGGCTTCCAGGGCCCTCTGGGTGTCAGAGCCCTTACCTGAGGCAGAGAACGGCGACCACAATGACCACCAGGACCAGGACCACACCCACGACTGCCGTGCCGGCAATCAGGGCCAGCTGCTCCCGCCAGCCCTCGTTCTCTGCAGAAGGAAAGGCTGTTGATCAGGAGAAACTGATGGGCCTGCAGGAGGCCCCAGCCCCGGCTCTGAGCAATGAACTGTGATCTCCTGAGAACAGGTCCCCAGTACAGGGGACAGGTGGAGGGAGAAGACACAAGCAGGCAGGGTCAGGGAGCAGACCACGGGTTTCAAACTGTCCTCCAGGGGCCAGCAGGCTCCTCTGAAGTCCCTCAGGGCACGGGAGGAAGTTCCACAATGTTTTTACTGCCAGAGTAGCTTTTTGTTTGTTTTTTGAGATGCAGTCTCACTCTGTCGCCCAGGCTGGAGTGCAGTGGTGCAATCTCAGCTCGCTGCAATCTCTGCCTCCCGGGTTCTGCAATTATCCTGCCTCAGCCTCCTGAGTAGCCGGGATGACAGGTGTGTACCACCATGCTCGGCTAATTTGTGTATTTTTAGTTGAGATGGGGTTTCACCATGTTGCCAGGCTGGTCTCGAACCAGCCTGGGCATAAGCCAGCATGCCAGCCACCAGACTGGTTGTGATTTGGTTGTAGTTTAAATACCAGAGTCCACAAAAAAATCCCCATTCAATGAAACATTCTAAAGATGAAACATTTCCAGGTTTTTATCCAAAAAGTGGAAACAATTGAAATGTTCACCAAAAGATAAAATAATAAACAAAATTGGCTATTTCCATACAACTGATTATTACGTCTCCATAAAAAGAAATATTGGCCAGGAGCAGTGGCTCATGCCCGTAATCCCAGTACTTTGAGATGCTGAGGTGGGAGGATTGTTTGAGGCCAGGTGTTCAAGACCAGCCTGGGAAACACAGCAAGACCCCATCTCTACCAAAAAATAATAATTATCCAGGCATGTCCCAGCTACTCAGGAGGCCGAGGTGGGAGGATTGCTTGAGCCCAGGAGTTTGAGGCTGCAATGCACTATGATCATACTGTTACATTTCAGCCTCGGTGACGAAGCAAAACCATGTGTCAAAAACAAAAACAAAAAACAGATCAGGTCCAGTGGCTCATGCCTATAATCACAGCACTTTGGGAGGCTGAGGTGGGCGGATTGCCTGAGCTCAGGAGTTTGAAACCAGCCTGGGTAACATGGTAAAATCCATCTTTACAAAAAATACCAAAAAAAAAAATTAGCTGGGCATGGCGGCTCATGCCTGCAGTCCCAGCTACTTGGGAGGCTGAGATGGGAGGATCACGAGCCTGGGAGGTTGAGGCTGCAGTAAGCTGTAACTGAACCACTGCACTCCGGCCTGGGTGACAGAATGAGACCCTGTTTCTGAAACAAAGAAACAAAGGCAAAACACAACCAAAAAACCCCACGGATATATACTACAACATGCATAAACCTTGAAAACATTCTGCTTGGTGAATAGTCACAAAAGACCACAGTGGAGGATTTCAAGACAGAAAGTGGATTAGTGCTTGCCAGGGGTTAAGGCAACAGAAAGATCTGGGTGGAGGGTGATGGCTAAGGGCTATAGGGTCTCCTTTGAGGGTGCTGAAAAATGTCCCAAAATTACTTGTGGTGGTGACTGCACAATTCTGTGAATGTATCAAAAGTCATCGATTGTACACTTTGAACAGGCAAATTGTATGGCGGGGAACTGTATTTCAGTAAAGCTATTACAGAAAATTACAAGGTTTAGAAAGCCACTGGTCCAAGCTGGGTGTGTCAGCTCACACCTGCAATCCCAGCACTTTGAGAGGCCGATGCGGGCGGATTGCTTGAGGCCAGGAATTTGAGACCAGGCTGGGCGACACAGGGAAACTGTCTCAACAAAAAATCAAAAAAAAAATTAATTGAGCATGGTGGCAGACGCCTGTAGTCCCAGCTACTTGGGAGGCTAAAGTGGGAGGACTGGTTGAGCTCGGGAGCTGCAGGCTGCAGTGAGCTAGATGGTGCCACTGCACTCCAGCCTGGGTGATAAAGCAAGATCCTGTCTCTTAAAAAAAAAAAAAAAAAAAAAAAAGTTAGGCTGGGCGTGGTGGCTCACGCCTGTAGTCCCAACACTCTGGGAGGCCGAGGCAGGCAGACCACGAGGTCAGGAGATTTAGAACAGGAGGCAGAGCCTGCAGTAAGCCAAGATCGCGATAGAGCAAGACCATGTCTCAAAAAAAAAGTTAAAGAAAAAAGAAAGCCACTGGCCTAGCATATTAAAAATAACCTGTTACCTCCAATTTTCAAAGCCTGCAGGAAGCTTCATGATATTTCCAATTTATTGGATGGGGAATGGAGAGCTCGGGGTGAGGTTGTTGCTAAATGTCAAGCCTGTGCTGAGCTTTTTTTTTTTTTTTTGAGACAGTCTTGCTCTGTTGCCCAGACTGGAGTGCAGTGGCACAATCTCAGCTCACCACAACCTCCACCTCCCAGGTTCAAACAATTCTCCTGCCTCGGCCGCCCGAGTAGCTGGGATTACAGGCGTGCACCACCACGCTCAGCTAACTTTTGTATTTTTAGTGGAGATGGGGTTTCACCATGTTGACCAGACTGGTCTCGAACTCCTGACCTCAAGTGATCCTCCTGCTTCGGCCTCCCATAGTGCTGGGATTACGGGGTGAGCCACCGTGCCTAGCCATGCAGTGAGCTTTCATCATGCCACTGCACTCCAGCCTGGGGGTACAGAGTGAACCAGGCTGAACTTCACACTCAGCTGTTGGTTTCGACACCCTACGTTCTTTCCTCTCTAGGGCATGCCATGTGATCCACAGAAAGAAGGACATGAAGATAGGACTTTGGCCAGGTGCGGTGGCTCATGCCTGTAATCCCAGCACTTTGGGAGGCTGAGGCGGGTGAATCACAAAGTCAGGAGTTCGAGACCAGCCTGGCCAGCATGGTGAAACCCTGTCTCTACTAAAAATACAAAAAATTAGCCAGGCGCAGTGGCAGGCGCCTGTAATCTCAGCTACTTGGGAGGCTGAGGCAGGAGAACTGCTTGAACCCGGGAGGCAGAGTTTGCAGTGAGCCGAGATGGCGCCACTGTACTCCAGCCTGAGGGACAGAGCAAGACTCCATCTCAAAAGAAAAAAAGATTGGACTTTGGGGACCTGGGGTCTTCCCAGGAACTTTGGGGGTCTTTCCAACCCCCAGCCTCACCCTTTCCCCAGGCTCACCATCCAGTTGGGTCTGGCTGTGATGTTCCTGGCCAAAGGGTCCGTAGCCAGCCTCAGAGCGCGCCCGTACCTGCACCAGGTAGCTGGCTCCCCGCTTCAGCCCCCGCAGCTCTGCCCGGTTTTCTGACGTCTTCAGGAACCGCACGCTGCTGGGACCCTCGGCACCCTGTCCAGGAGAAGTAGGGGGGTGGCTGTCACACGGGGCCCAGAGTTCCTGCTGCTCTTCCTGCCGCCTCCCCTCGCCCTCCACTCCCATCACTAGCCTGCCTCTAAGCTGGTGGGGCCTTTGGGAGAACTTATGTATGCAAGCCATGTGCTGTATTCATAGTATCTTTTTTTTTTTTTTTAAGACAAGGTCTCACTCTGTCTCTCAGGCTGGAATGCAGTGGCGCAAACACGACTCACTGCAGCCTCGACCTCAAGTCAAGAATCACTTGGGCTCAAGTGATTCTCCTACCTTAGCCTCCCGAGTAGCTGGGACCACAGGCACATGCCACCATGCCTGGCAAATTTTTTTTTTTTTGAGATGGAGTCTCACTCTGTTGCCCAGGCTGCAGTGCAATGGCGCCATCTCAGCTCACTAGAACATCCGCCTCTTGGGTTCAAGTGATTCTCCGGTCTCAGCCTCCTGAGTAGCTGGGATTACAGGGGCCCACCAACATGCCCAGCTAATTTTGGTATTTTTAGTAAAGATGGGGATTTCACTATGTTGGCCAGGCTGGTCTCGAAGTCTTCATCCCAGGTGTTCCACCCGCCTTGGCCTCCCAAAGTGCTGGGATTACAGGTATGAGCCACTGTGCCCAGTCTAATTTCTCTTATTTTAAATTTTTCAAAGAGATGAGGTTTCACCATGTTGCCCAGCCTGGTCTCAAACTCCTAGGTTCAAGCAATCTGCCCACCTTGGCTCCCAAAGTGCAGGGTATTACAGGCGTGAACCACCACGCCTGACCTGAGCCACTGTGTCCAGCCGCTGGTAACTATTACAGTAACTATTTTATAGATGAAGAGTCTGAGGCTCAGACAGGCCAAGGGGCTTACCCAAGGCTGCCCAGGGAATCCACGGCAGAGCCTACAACCCATGTGTCCCAGCCAGGAGAGCACAACCCATTGCCCACCCACCCCAGGGCTGGGGGATGGCCTCACCTTCTCATGGTACTTGACCTCGTAGTCCAGCACAGCCCCACTGGGTGCCCGGGGAACAGCCCAGGCCAGGCTCAAGCTGCTGGGTGAGGACCGCGTCACCCGGATGTCAGACACTGCGGGAGGTACTGTGAGAGGCAGACACACAGGGAACCCTTCTGCATGGTAGGTCTGTCCCTTAACTTAAAAAAATTTTTTTTGGCCGGGCGCGGTGGCTCAAGCCTGTAATCCCAGCACTTTGGGAGGCCGAGACGGGTGGATCATGAGGTCAGAAGATCGAGACCATCCTGGCTAACACAGTGAAACCCCGTCTCTACTAAAAAATACAAAAAACTAGCCGGGCGAGGTGGCGGGCGCCTGTAGTCCCAGCTACTCGGGAGGCTGAGGCAAGAGAATGGCGTGAACCCGGGAGGTGGAGCTTGCAGTGAGCTGAGATCGCGCCACTGCACTCCAGCCTGGGCGACAGAGCGAGACTCCGTCTCAAAAAAAAAAAAAAAAAAAAAAAATTTTTTTTCGAGACACAGTCTTGCTCTGTCACCCACGCTGGAGTGCAGTGGCACAGTCTCGGCTTACTGCAACCTCCACCTCCCGGGTTCAAGCAATTCTTCTGCTTCAGCTTCCCAAGTGGATTACAGGTGCCCACCACCATGCCTAATTTTTTTATTTTTAGTAGAGACGAGGTTTCACCATGCTGGCCGGGCTAGTCTTGAACTCCTGACCTTATGATCAGCCTGGCCGTGTCCCTTATCTTTTCCAACACTTCCTCTGCTGGCTACGCTTATCTCAGTTTCTCCCTGGCTGTTTCGAGAATTCCTTGATTCTCTCGGCCCCCAGTCCCATTGGGAGCCTTCCTGTACTTAACTCTCCAGCTCACCTTTAGGTCCTCCTCACCCTCTCTTTCTTATTCGTTTATTTTGAGAGAGCGTCTCACTCTGTCACCCAGGCTGGAGTGCAGCGGTGCGATCATAGCTCACTGCAGCCTCCAACTCCTGGGCTCAAGCGATCCTCTCGCCTCAGCCTCTTGAGTAGCTGGGACCAAAGGCACGCACCGCCTCACCCGGCTAATATTTTTATGTTTTGTGGAGACAAGATCTTCCTATGTTACCCAGGGTGGTCTTGGAACTCCAGGGCTCAGGTGATCCACCTGTCTCAGACTCCCAAAGTGCTGGGATTACAGGAGTGAGCCACTGAGCCCAGCCACTGCCCTCTTTCTGCCTCTTGCCCCCAAAGCCTCGGCCCCTCACACTTCCTGGGGACCCTTCACAGCCCCTGCCTCTCCCCTTCAGGCCCTCAGTGACATCTCTCCCGCCGGACCACCCGCCGCCCCAGCCCCCAAGTCTCACCCTCTCGGTCGGTGGTGACATTGACAGGCTCAAATGGGACGGGCCCCGTGGCTAAGGAGGACACTCCGTTCAACGCAGTGACCTCAAAGGTATAGGTGAAGTCAGGACGCAGCCCTCGAACCACCACCCAGGGCTCCACCAGGTCCCGGGGGCCAGGGTCAAAGGTCAGGTCTCCCCCGCAGGGCGCGCAGGAGCCTCCGGGTCGGCACTCCCGGCAGCGGAGGGCGTAGGTGAGGTCCTCTCGGCCACCGGACTCCAGGGGGGCACTCCATTCCAGGTGCAAAGAGGAGCCGTTCAGGCGGGAAACCACGCTCCGCGGAGCCGAGGGAGGGGCTGCAGGAGACCAGGGAGTCAGGCAGAGGCTGACCTGCTCCGCGGCGGTGGGGAGAGGTCTGTGGAGGGACCAGCAGCCATGCTGGACTCTTGCCTTTGAGAAAGCGGGCTCCACCTGTTCCTCTGGGCTAGGGACCAGCATGCCAGGGACAAAGGGAAGAAGCCCAGGGAGGATGGGGGCCATGTCAGGGTCCATCTCAGGGGTCTGTGACCCATCTCCAATGAACTTGCACCTGGGTGCTGGTCACTTACTGGTGCAGGGTGCACCCCGCGGGTCTGTGCGTGCCCGGAAGTACCCGATGCGGCACTGGCAGACGGCTGATCCGATGTTGTTAGAGTGGCTGTTGGCTGGGCATGGCTGGCAGGACCCTTCTCCTGACAGGGGCTTGAAGGTGCCCTGGGCACAGGCTGAGAGAAAGAGAAAGCATTCATCAAAAGCATGCACGAAAACATCCATCTGTATGGTGGGCCTGGTGGCTCATGTCTCGAATCCCAGCGCTTTGGGAGGCTGAGGCTGGAGGATCGCTTGAGCCACGGGGTTCAAGACCAGTCTGGGCAACATACTGAGATCCCATCTCCAAAAAAAGAAAAAAATTTCGGCGCTTTTAAGGGTGATGAAGTGCTAAGGTGGGAAAATGGACAAAAGATCTCAAAATCTCTCCTCTTAGAGGAGAAAGGAGACTGTCTCCAGAGAAGGGATCCTAACCTGTTTTGACCCTAATCTTGGCAGTCTGGTGAAGCCCACAGAAAGACCTCTACTCCAAATTATGATTTTAAATGCACACCACAAAATACATATGAATACCAGGGAAACCAATTAAGCTGAAATGCAATGATTGAAACATGAGGAAAAAACTTTGGCCTACAGCAACACTTGTGTTTTTTTATTAAGATATAGCAGCAGGGCCGGGCGTGCTGGCTCAAGCCTGTAATCCCAGCACTCTGGGAGGCCGAGATGGGCGGATCACGAGGTCAGGAGATCGAGACTATCCTGGCTAACCCAGTGAAACCCCGTCTCTACTAAAAAATACAAAAAGCTAGCCGGGCAAGGTGGCGGGCGCCTGTAGTCCCAGCTACTGGGGAGGCTGAGGCAGGAGAATGGCATAAACCCAGGAAGCGGAGCTTGCAGTGAGCTGAGATCCGGCCACTGCACTCCAGCCTGGGCAACAGAGTTAGACTCCGTCTCAAAAAAAAAAAAAAAAGATATAGCAGCAGGTCTCTTAACCTCTGTAATACTGAAGTCATCATGAGCAAAAACAATGTTTTGGCTCTTGGAATGGCTTGTAAATACCTGTGATTTTTTTTTTTTTCCTAATAAGAAGGCCTTGGGCAGGCAAATCACTTGAGGTCAGGAGTTCAAGACCAGCCTGGCCAACATGGTGGAAACCTGTCTCTACTAAAAATACAAAAGTAGTCAGGTGTGGTGATGCATGCCTGTAATCCCAGCTACTACTTGGGAGGCTGAGGCAGGAGAATCGCCTGAACCCGGGAGGCAGAGGTTACGGTGAGCTGAGCTCCCGCCACTGTACTCCAGCCTGGGCAAAAACAGCCAAACTCTTTCCTTTTGGAGTGCGCTCCCAGGCTGGAGTGCAATGGCGCGATCTCGGCTCACCGCAAGCTCTGCCTCCCGGGTTCAGGCGATTCTCCTGCCTAGCTGGGATTACAGGCATGCGCCACCATGTCCGGCTAATTTTGTATTTTTGGTAGAGATAGGGTTTCTCCATGTTGGTCAGGCAGGTCGCCCAGATAATTATTTTAAAATTTTTTTGTAGAGACAGGGTTTTTTTTTTTTTTTTTTTTTGAGACGGAGTCTCGCTCTGTCGCCCAGGCTGGAGTGCAGTGGCTGGATCTCAGCTCACTGCAAGCTCCGCCTCCCGGGTTTACACCATTCTCCTGCCTCAGCCTCCCGAGTAGCTGGGACTACAGGCGCCCGCCACCTCGCCCGGCTAGTTTTTTGTATTTTTTTTTAGTAGAGACGGGGTTTCACCGTGTTAGCCAGGATGGTCTCGATCTCCTGACCTCATGATCCACCCGTCTCGGCCTCCCAAAGTGCTGGGATTACAGGCTTGAGCCACCGCGCCTGGCCGAGACAGGGTCTTGCTATGTTGCACAGGCTGGTCTCAAATTTCTGGGCTCAAGTGATCCTCCCACCTTGGCATCTCAAAGTCCTGGGACTACAAGCATGAACCACTGTGCCATAGCAATAGCTATGATTCCCATGGGGCCCAAGTCTCAGGTCCTGTTACAACTGCAGGTGGAATTTCAAGTGGAAATTAATGAATTTCAGGTGAAAATAAAAAGTCTTTTTTTTTTTCCAGCCAGGTGTGGTGACACATGCCTGTAATCCCAACACTTTGGGAGGTGGAGGCGGGCAAATCACTTGAGGTCAGGAGATCGAGACCAGCCTGGCCAACATGGCAAAACTCTGTCTCTACTAAAAATACAAAAACTAGCCAGGTGTGGTGGTGCATGCCTGTAGTCCCAGCTACTCTGGAGGCTGAGGCAGGAGAATCTCTTGAACCCAGGAAGCGGAGGTTACGGTGAGCCAAGGTCGCGCTACTACATGCTAGCCTGGGCGACAGAGCAAGACGCTGTCTCAAAAAAAAAAAAAAAAGTCGGCCAGGCGCAGTGGCTCACGCCTATAATCCCAGCACTCTGGGAGGCCGAGGCGGGCGGATCACGAGATCAGGAGATCGAGATCATCCTGGCTAACACGGAAAAACTCCGTCTCTACTAAAAATACAAAAAATTAGCCAGACGTGGTGGCGGGCGCCTGTAGTCCCACCTACTAGGGAAGCTGAGGCAGGAGAATGGTGTGAACCCAGGAGGTGGAGCTTGTAGTGAGCCGAGATCGCGCCACTGCACTCCAGCCTGGGCGACAGAGCAAGACTCCGTCTCAAAATAAATAAATAAATAGTCATTTTTTTCCTCCATCAAAGCTCACAGATTCCCTAGAAAACCAGAGGGTAAGAAGCCCTGCTCTAGAGAGAAGGCTAAGCGAGAATTCAGTATCAATAAATTAGAGACTCACAATGAACAAGTGTGGAGACCTTAAAGGCTTTGTCCCTGCACCAACAAGGTCCACCCCACAGGACAGTCCTGCAGCCCAGCCCAGCCTCCCATGTTCGGCAAGCAGGGACGTTGGCCAAGGTTAAAGAGAAGTCTGGAAATGAGAAAGGGCTCAGAAAACAGACCCTCTGGTAACTGAGTGCTCAGGAGAGGGAAGAGCATTTGAAACAGAAAGTTGGCTGGGTGCAGTGGCTCACGCCTGTAATCCCAACACTTTGGCAGGCCAAGGTGGGTGGATCACAAGGTCAAGAGTTTGAGACCAGTCTGGCCAACATGGTGAAATCCTGTCTCTACTAAAAATATAAAAATTAGCCGGGCATGGTGGCGTATGCCTGTAGTCCCAGCTATTCGGGAGGCTGAGACAGGAGAACTGCTTGAACTAGGACCCGGAAGGCAAAGGTTGCAGTGAGCAGATTGCGCCACTGCACTCCAGCCTGGGAGACAGAGCAAGCCTCCATTTCAACAACTAAATAAAATGGAAGCTTAAGAAGTGGGTCCTGAGTGGAGTTCAGGACTCTCCCCCGGATGAGCAGCAGTCACAGGGGAAGCTCCAGCTCTCACCTCGGCACTTGGTGTTCCCCTCGGCCGCCTCGAACCCCGGAGCACAGCTGCAGCCGGTCACCGGCTGCTCAGCCCACTGGCCGTCCTCACGGCAGTAGAGGCTGGGGCTGGGGCCAGGGGCGGGGACGGCATCCACCACGCAGCTGCCAGCCACAGGCACAACTAGCTCCCGAGGCACAGTCTCCGGGAAGCGGGTCAGGTTCACAGTCAGCTGGGCGCACTTCTTGTAGAAGAGGTGCAGGGACAGCAGGGCCATGCAGGCACCCTGGTCCTGGAAGGCCAGGTAGAAGCCGGCCTTGCTGAGTGGTCCCAGACGCAGCGTCTTGACATTCACCTTCCCGGTGGCCTCGGCCCCAGGGCGCTTCCGGGTGAGATGCTCCGCGGCCACTGTGTCCACCTGCCAGGGCGGGGGAGGCACACCGCTGCTGTCCCCACTCCCTGAGGACCCAGTGGACTGTCGTGCTCTTCCCAGCTCACCCCCCCGGGCCTCCTTGGTTCCTATTCCAGAACCTTCCCTCCACCTTCCCCAGGGCACACTTTCTGCAGGCCCCCACACTGTCCATTCATCCTTGCAAAGCTCCTGCGATGTGCCCAGCCTCTGGCCTGCACCTCTGCCCTTTTTATTCACTCATTCTACAAACATTTACTGACACTGACGCCATGCCAGGCCCTGACCTCAGAGTCAAGGAGACAGCAATGAATGAATCTTAGGGAAGTTATAAAGTACCCTGAGGCCGGGCGCAGTGCCTCACGCCTGTAATCCCAGCACTTTAGGAGGCCGAGGTGGGAGCATCTGTCGAGCCCAGGAATTAGAGACCAGCCTGGGTAACATAGAAGACCCCGTTTTAAAAATACAGATATAAAAGAAAAATAAAGTAAAATGAGTGCTGAGACAGGCAGGTGGACAGAGGTATGCAGGATTGTAGGGAGGAGAGAATCAGCCGAGGCAGCACAGGCAAGATCTCGGAGCTGGAACTTGGAAGACAAGTAGGGGTGTGAGAGGCAGAGAGGACCCCAGGTGGAGACATCACCGCTGCAAAGTCACGAGCTGGAAACCAGCCAGGTGCAGTCAGGGAATGGGAGAAACTCAGCGTGGCTGGAGCATAGGGGGGTAGAGTGGTTGAGTTGACTGGAGGAGAAGGCTGACCCCTGGGCCTCCCTGGGGACCGGGCCAGGCAGCCCCCATATATTCTGCTGCTCCGCCCAGAAGATCACCCTGTTCCCTCCCCAGACCTAAGCCTCCTGCTTCCAGCCCCTAGCGCCCCAGTCAGAGGCCTCAGAACTACATCGGCTGCCCTCCAGGCCACAGGCTTGCTGGCTGGAATCCCACCTTGGCTGTGGCTGAGCCCCAGTGGCGCCCAGGTACCTTGATGTAGGGGTTCTCCATCCAGGCTGGTGTGAGGGCTGTGGCCGTGTCCGCATCGCTCTCATAGTAGAAGACGGTGAAAGTCTCCTTGCAGGAGCGCCCGGCCCGAGGCAGGGACAAGCACTCAAGCATGGTGAAGCGCAGCGTGGCGTAAACATGGACGGCGCCACGCCGTGGGACCCAGCCTGTGCGAAGCCAGTGGGCCTGGCCCGGGGCACGCTGCACGTCACACACCTCGTAGGTGCGCACACTGTGCTGTTCCTCATCCAGGCCGCTGAGTTCCTCCCACTGTACAGAGAAGGAGGTCAGCTAGGGGGCTGGGGAGCCGCCAGGGAGAGGGCTGCATGGGGTGAATCCTATAAAGTGAGAGGGACGGAGAAACGGGGCCCGCTGGTACTGCGGGGAGGGCGCCTCTGAGGAGAAGGGCTCAGACAACACTGCTGGGGCTGCTGTCATCTGGAGGGACAGGGGTGAGGAGTGGCGCACAGAAAGCAGGTGGCACAGGCCCTCCTTCCTCCCTCAGTTTCCCTCCAGAGCTCCAGCTCCTGGGTGCAGCTCTCACCTGCCCGTCCACCTGAGGGAACGTCACCCACTTCAGATCCGCAGTTTCCAATTTTGTGTTCAGCAGGGTCTCTGAGACAGACAGACAGAGTCAGTGCCGCTTGGGGTTGGGGAGGGAGGTCAGGAAGACAAGATCCGTGGGAACTAGAGGAGTTGGGGGGCCAACAGGGGACTAAGTCCTGCCCTCTGCACCCACCTCCGATTTCTGGCCTCTTTTGCTAAGTGCCAAACCCACCGCCAACATCTGGTAGGCATGGGGCTCCCTTGGGATACCCCAGATCTAGGCCTTCCTGGAGGAGGGAGGGAGATCAAAATGGATGGGGAGAAGGGGCGGCAGCTCAGAAAGGGTTAAAATGAGAGCCCTGCCCCGGTCCTGACCCCCAAGAGCAGAGGCTGCTGGTATGGGAGAGGAACCTCTTGTCTTAGCTTCCATGTTTCCCCCGCTAAGTCCCAGAATCGGTCTTTCTACCCCACAACTTCACTCCCTGTCCAAGACCCCTCCCTGCTTTCAGACCTAACACCCCGTCCTTTCCTCCTTGAAGGGAGTGCTCTGTGCCTGGGGCATAGCCCTGGCCCCCATCCCAGCACCTCCCTCCTCACAAGTGCCCTGATCAGGAAGCGCTAGAGGCCAGGATGCTAGGGTTCCCAGGCTCCCGCAGAGGCCTCACATCTGGATTTGGTTATGGGAAGGCAGAGGGGAGGAGATTATGGGGGGCGGTGTGAACGGGAGGGGTTAACACACCTGGCTTGGCTCGAATCATCGGGGAAGGGGACAGGCACTGGAGGAAGGGGGGGATCAGGAAAAACTGCACAGCCCCTGGCAGTGGGGATTGGAGGAGGGAGGGTAGGGGAATCCCCTCAGGGGCCAGCAATGTGGGGGGCAGCGGGCGCTAGGAAGGGTGGAGAGGGGAGCTTCAGGAGAGAAGGGAAAGAGGGTGGGTGAGACAGCCTCTTCCTGGGGTCCAAATGATGTCCTCTGGCCAGGGTTCAGGTGGGAAGCCAGCCAGCCTGAGGTGAGAGGTGCAGGGTCCCCATGGGTGGCAAGAGACAGCCCTGCTCGCTGGGGACAGGATGCCCGGGTTCTGGGAAGCTGGTGGATAGAGGCTGCCGTCTCCACCCTCCATTGTTCCAGCCCGGATAGTGTTTTCCTGTCTCCAATTTACACACTGTCTCTGCCTCGGGCTGTCCGCAGCCTGGAGCGAGAGCCCGCTCCCTTTTTGCACCCCAGCTCGGCTGCAGCACGCTTTGATCTGTCAGTTCGCGTGTCTCTCACCTCTCTCTCCTCCTCCACTCTCTGTCCACCTCAATTTCTCTTTCTGACAAGTCACTATCTCTCCTTCGCTTTCGGCCTCCACTTCTCGCCGTTCCTCTGAGCACAGGGCCTTAGATAAACTACATAACTTTAACTGAGCCCCGGCCTCCTCATCTGAAATATGGGGGCAATGATAGCACCCACCCTCAGCGTTGCTGGATGGGTGAAATTAACATTTGTAAGGCGCTCAGCACAGGCCTAGTGCTTGGAAACACTCAGGTAATAGGTGTCACAATCATCATTTCCTCTGCGTCTTTCCTTCTCACCACACCTCGTCCTCGTGGTTTTTCCACCCCTTTGGCCTTCCTCTTCCCCTCGTTCACGGTTTTTTTTTTTCCCCTTCTCCTTTCTCTGAGCTGGGCAAACCTCCCCTCAACTCCCAACCCCACACCTAGCCTTTGATCTCCAGCCCAGGGCAATCCTGCCCAGCCCGGGGGGGAGAGGGTTTTTCTAACTCCACTGAATCCTTCCCTTCGGGAGTCCCTCATAGCCTACCCCCCATAGACCACTTTCATACCAGACAGAGAAAGGGGGGTGTTGGCAGCTCACTGAAAGGAGATTAGGGACACAGAAGGAGGGTTTCTAGGGCTCTTGGCTCCCCCTCTAAGGGACCAGGAGGGACAGCGATCCATGGCCAAAAAAACACTTGGAGAGACCAGGAGGCGGGAGATAGGCTGGGTTAGTTAGGGCGATGTGGGGGCCATGTAGGTTCAGTTTCTACCTGGGGGCTGTGTAGGTCAGTTTCTACCCGCTCCTAGGTCTCAAGGGAAGCCCGGGACTCACCTGGGGCCGGGGTCTAGACCGCATTTAAAGGAGTGGGGTGCAGCCTGTAGAAACCAAGGAGCCCCTCTATAGCAGGGGCAGGGGCAGTGGGCCGGAGAGCGGTTTGGGGGTTTGATGTGTGAATGCATAAGGAGGCCATCCTGTTGCAGGAGTGTGGAATTGGAGGATCAAGGTGTGATCGCTAAAGAATTGGCGACGGGGGTCGTTTTAGGGCCTAGCACGAAAAGTTCTGCCTTGTCTGCTGTTGCTCCTCCAGAAACCTTCCCTCATGTAGGGCGGGAGGTGGGACTGGGACAGAAACTTTGCAGATAGTTTTGAAGAGTTGGGTAGGGAGGAAAGGAAAGGCTGCCAGGGGCGTATGGAGTCAGCAGTGAGAGTTTGGGGAGCCCAGGCAGGGGAATGTCCCGGGTCGCAGCCAGACTCCATCTCTTTCCCAAACAAAAGAAAACTCCACTCCCCGCCGGGCGCCTCTTCCCCGCCCCCCTCCCGTTCCAGCACTATCGGTCCGAAGTGTTTGGGACTGGAGTGCCCGGGTAAGGGTAGACAGAGGCCGGCCACTCCACTCCGAGGCCCAGATGTGGTAGGGAGGTCCCAGGAGTGACGGGGTGCCTCCCCAAAGGAAACTCACCTTCCAAAGCGGCGGCCAAAGAAGCCCAGCAGAGCAGCGCCCGGAGCTCCATGGCGCCGCCTCACTCGGGTAGAATCCGAACTGAGTTTGGGGGGCCCTCGCCCCCCCAGGTCTGACTCTCCCTGGGCGGGTGGACGTCGATTCTCCACGCGGGACTTTCCGTCGGGGCCCTCAGCGCGGGCCCATGCGAGCGTGCGGGGCACCCGGCGGCGGCGCCAAGTGTGGCTCCGCGTCTGTGCCGCGCGCGGGCGGCGGGCCCGGAGCGTGCTGGCAGTGGCCGCGGTGGGCGGGCGCGCAGCAAGACGTGGCTGGAGTCGGGGTCCCTCCGGGGCCTCGGGGTCCCGCCCCGGGTGGCGGGGGCTGAGCCGGCCGCTCGCGGTCTCCCCCCCTCCCTGGAGTGGCTCTGCTCGCGCCGCCGGGCCGAGTGCTCTCCTCGCGGGCGGGGATGGTTGGAGCCCGAGCGGGGACGGAGCGGGAGGGAGGGAGACTGCGGCGCGGGGCCGGGCGGGCCGGGCCGGGGCTGAGCAGCGCCGGGACTGGGCCGGGCGGCGCCGGGCCCGGGAGGGAGGGGCGCGCGGGGGGCGGAGGCAGCTCCCCTAACGCCGGGGCTCGGCGAGGGGGCCCGGGGAGCGCTGATTGGAGCTCACGCTACTGAATAATTCATGAGAGAAGCGGAGAGGGGCACCGAGTGGAGCAGGTCGGGAAGTTGGGAGAAAGTTTGGAGAAGGGGGAGGGGCGGCGGGTGAGGAGCCCCGGGACCGCCCAGATGTGCGCCGTGGCTTTGCGCGCTGTCTGGGACAGAGCATGTCGGGGCTGGGGCCCGGGGACCCCCGGGACAGGCCCAAACCCGGCTGGCACCAGGGAGCAGAGAAAACACACACCTAGCAGCAACACGGAGGGCCGCCCAGGCGTGCACGTAAATGTTCACCGCGTACACAAAGCCCGCTCTGACCTTGCTGCGGACTCCAGATGCCGCTCTTGGATGCGCCCACCACCCTCTAGTGGGCGCAGGGACTGCGTTTGGGGGAAAAGGAAGGAAAAGGGAGTAGAAGCTTTGGAGAATAGAGGGCCGCCCAGGGGGCCTCAAGGAGCAGTCCCAGTTTGGATAACCTTGCAGCGAACGTTCACAGTCACCCCATAAACATTCAGTGTTGAGGACCTACTGTGCGCGCAACCAAGCCCTGGAAAATGTCCGGAGGGGGCGCGCACTAAGCTGCGCTGGGGAGTAGAGAAAAATCGAGGAAGCAACGGTAAAGAAAAGGTGGGTGTGGCCGGGCGCTGTGGCTCACGCCTGTAATCCCAGCACTTTGGGAGGCCGAGGCAGGCGGATCATTTGAGGTCAGGAGTTCAAGACCAGCCTGGCCAACATGGTGAAACCCCGTCGCTACTAAAAATACAAAAATTAGCTGGGCACGGTGGCGCGCGCCTGTAATCCTAGCTACTCGGGAGGCTGACGCAGGAGAATTGCTTGAACCGGGACCCGGGAGGCGGAGGTTGCAGTGAGCTGAGAGCTAAGATCCAGCCACTGCATTCCAGCCTGGGCTACAGAGTGAGACGAAGTCTTTAAAAAAAAAAAAAAAAAAAAAAAAAGGTGGGTGTGTCCAAGAGGGTGAGGGGTCCGGCTAGATCTCCAAATCGTCCTTCTCACTCTCACTCTCGTGTTTTGGGGGGGCTTCCCCGCCGCCTGCAGCCATGACCCCTGAGGCTGGGGCTGCGGCTGCGGCTGCTGTCTTTCCTGAGCTGTTTCCTGTCTGGCTCCTGGGGGCCCTCGGGATGACTGGGAGGGGCCCTTCCTCTCATTACCAACTCCCCTCACCCTCCCATCAGTTAGCGGGGAGGGTCCAGCACAGCCGTGTTCCTCCCACCAACCCCCTTCTACTTCAGGGAACTTACGGTATGGGTTACTGGATGGATGGATGGATTGGAGTCAGCCCCTGCAAGGGGCAGAAAGAAAGGGCTTAGACTCCCCCAGTAATTAGCGGGGACAGAATCCTTCTTTCTTTTTTTGAGACGGAGTCTCCCTTTATTTCCCAGGCTGGAGTGCAGTGGTGTGATCTCGGCTCACTGCAACCTCCGCCTCCCGGGTTCAGGCGATTCTCCTGCCTCAGCCTCCCGAGTAGCTGGGATTACAGGCGCAGGGCACCACCCCCGGCTAGTTTTTGTATTTTTAGTAGAGACAGGGTTTCGCCATGTTGGCCAGGCTGGTCTCGAACTCCTGACCTCAAGTGATCCACCCACCTTGGCCTCTCAAAGCGCTGGGATTACAGACGTTAGCCACCGCGCCCTGCTGGGGGACAGAATCTTGAAGAGCCCAGCAAGAGAGATGTTGGAGTCCAGGATGCTTGGGGGGCTGCCAAGCTCCCTTATGTCCCAGATAGGACAGCCAGGCCTGTGATAACCTCTTGTCCCAGCTTACTTATCTTCCTGCTGCAAGAGGTGTTCCCCACACCCCTGCCCTTCCTCGCTGTTCTGCCTGGGTCCTGCGCACGGGTTGGGGTGGGGAGGGGGTCACCGAGGGCAGGAAACAGCCGGCTCTGCTGGAGCCAGGCAGACCAGCCTGGAGCTGGGAATTCCCTCCTCCCTCCCCAGTGCAGGCCCAGTCTCCCCTTCTCTTATTCAGCTTCTCCCTCGGGGTTCTCTGCAACCCTCTCCCAAACCCCTGCCCTGCCTTTTGCCACTCTCACTCTGTACCCAGATCCTGTAGCCTCTAAAAGTTATGTCTTCTGGCTGGGGACAGTAGCTCAGGTCTGTGATCTCAGCATTTTGGGAGGCCAAGGCGGGTGGATCACTTGAGCCCAAGAGTTCGAGACCAGCCTGGCCAACATGGTGAAACCCCTTCTCTACTAAAAACACAAAAATCAGCTGGGCATGATGGCGCACACCTGTAGTCCTAGCTACTAGGGAGTCTGAGACAGGAGAATTGCTTGAACCCTGCGAGGTGGAGGTTGCAGTGAGCTGAAATCGTGCCACTGTATTCCAGCCTGGGCAACAGAGTGAAACTCTGTCTCAAAATAAATGAATTAATAATAAAAAAGAAAACACTCATCTCAGTGGGGCACAGTGACTCACACCTGTAATGCCGGCACTTTGGGAGGCCAAGATGGGAGGATCGTTTGAGTCCAGGAGTTTGAGACCAGCCTGGACAATATAGCGAGACCCTGTAAGAAAGAGAGAGAAAGAAAGGGAGAGAGAAAGAGAGGAAGAGAGAAAGCAAGAGAGAGAGGAAGAGAGAGAGAAATAAAGAGAGAGAGAGAGAAATAAAGAAAACATTCTATCCCGTGGGTGGATCACGAGGTCAGGAGATCGAGACTATCCTGGCTAACATGGTGAAACCCCGTCTCTACTAAAAATACAAAAAAAAAAACTAGCTGGGCGTGGTGGCGGGCGCCTGTTGTCCCAGCTACTTGGGAGGCTGAGGCGGGAGAATGGCGTGAACCCGGGAGGCGGAGCTTGCAGTGAGCCAAGATCACGCCACTGCACTCCAGCCTGGGAGACACAGCGAGACTCCATCTCAAAAAAAAAAAAAAAAGAAAAGAAAACATTCTATCCCATGTCAGGTCATCAGCCCACCCCCCACACCAGGAGGCAGTAATCCATTTCCTACCATCTAGTGTATGCTAGTCAAAGAACAAATAAATTGCCGGGTGCAGTGGCTCATGCGTGTAATCCCAGGACTTTGGGAGGCCAGGACAGGTGGATCACGAGGTCAGGAGATCGAGACCATCCTGGCTAACACAGTGAAACCCTGTCCCTACTAAAAATAAATAAATAAATAAATTTAAAAAAAAAGAATGAATAAATGCAATATTTCTTGAGCCTCTGCTATGTGCTGAGTGCTCACATTGCTAGTTTTCAAGATTTGTAAAACATGGCTCCTGGCCTCAAAGAGAATCTGGTAAAAATTAATATAGTTTTATGTCATCTGGTGAATTATAACCTGGTAAAAAAAAATCCCATGATTTCCCATTTACGTGGAGATGACATCTGAGATTTTCACTTCAGTTCTCAGGAACCACCCTTGGTCTATCCTGTGTGTGTGAAGTCATGTCCTCTGCCCTCAGACCACCCAGAACTGCTTTCCAGGCAAGCAAATTCAGTAGCCACTGAATTACAGAACATGGATGAGCACTGACATTACTACCTGAATCCATGCCTGTTCTGCAAACCAAACAAATCTCAGGCTCTCCCTTCCTCATTATTAGAGTACTTTGCTGTTCCCTACCCAAAATATTAGGCTGCCACCTTTGTTCCCAGCCCAGAGCAATACACTACTATCACATGTTGCATTGTCAGTACTTGCACATAGCATTCACCGCCAGCTACTGCAGTTTTCTTTTTTTCTATTTTATTTTATTTTATTTTATTTTATTTTATTTTATTTTATTTTTGGACACAGAGTTTCCTTCTTGTTGCCCAGGCTGGGTGCAATGGTGGGATCTCGACTCACCGCAACCTCCGCCTCCCAGGTTCAAGCAATTCTCCCACCTCAGCCTCCCGAGTAGCTGGGATTACAGGCATTCGCCACCATGCCTAGCTAATTTTGTATTTTTAGTAGAGACGGGGTTTCTCCATGTTGGTCAGGCTGGTCTCGAACTCCCAACCTCAGGTGATCCACCTGCCTTGGCCTCCCAAAGTGTTGGGATTACAGGCGTGAACCACCGCACCTGGCTCTCTTTTTTTTTTAGAGATAGGGTCTTGCTCTGTTGCCCATGCTGGAGTGCAGTGGCACAGTCATGGCTCACTGCAGCCTTGACCCCCTGGGCTCAAACAATCCTCCATCAGCCTCCCAAGGAGCTGGGACCCCAGCCTGGGACCATGCTGGGCTAATGAGTTTACTTCTTCTTGTCCAGATCATGACAGTTGTTTTGAGTAATCCTGGAGTTAGAGCTTTTCCTATTGTAAGAAATAACAAGCAACAAATCATCCCTTTCTCTGTAAATTGTTGAACTTCTCATTACTCTTTCCACATCTCAGTCTCCCCCTCTTCTGGGCCACCTAACTGTGTCGGGTCCAAAGTTCAGGTTTACCCCAAAGTTCATGAAGTTTAAGCTTCAGCACCTGTCACCTGCCTGGCTTCTTCCATGGCCCTGGTTAATAAGTGCCATCAATTTAAACAGTTTCGAAGGTGAGTTTCAGCAGGACAACACTATTCAGACCTGAAATCTTACAGCTCTGTTACAAAAGGAATTTGATAGAGCTTTCAACATTACCAACAGAGTTGTAAAGCTCAAATAAATTTTTATAAACAATAATGAAACCTTAAAAACTTAGCCAGGCTGCTTGGGAGGCGGAGGCAGGAGAATCACTTGAACCTGGGAGGCCAAGGCTGCAGTGAGCAGAGATCATGCCACTGCACTCCAGCCTGGCAACAGAGCGAGACTCCATTCCCCCGACCACACCCCCCCACAAAAAAAAACTTAGCCAGGCACTGTGGCTCACGCCTGTAATTCCAGCACTTTGGGAAGCCAAGGCAGGAGGATTGCTTGAGTCCTGGAGTTTGAGACCAGCCTGGGCAACAAAGGGATACCCCTGTCTCTACCAAAAAATAAAATAAAATAAAAAAATAGCTGGGCGTGGTGGCATGTGGCTATGGTCTCAGACACTGGGGAGGCCGAGGTGGGAGGATCACTTGAGCCTGAGAGGTCTAGGCTGCAGGGAGCCGTGATGGCACCACTGCATTCCAGCCTGGGCAACAGAGCGAGACCCCATCTCAAAGAAAAAATTAATTAGCCATCCTACAGGAAACATGGAGAAAGAATAGAAAATAATATTACAAAATCATCATATGAAGAGGTGATCAAAGAGTACACATCTAAGAAAAAGGTAGCAAATACGTATTCCAGGGCTATGTCAAGCTTATTTACTATAAATGTTATTTTTCTAGCTTATATAATATTTATGATATTTGTCATATTTTAAACATTTGAGGTCAGTTGGGATTTCTTCTCTCAATCCAAAGATTAATTTTTATACTTTTTTTTTTTTTTTTTTAAGAAACAGGGTCTCCCTTTGTCACCCATGCTGGAGTGTGCAGTAGCACGATCGAGGTTCACTGCAGCCTCAAACTCCCAGGCTCAAGCTATCCTCCTGCCTCAGCCTTCCAAGTAGCTGAGACTATAGGCGTGTGCAACCATGCCTAGCTAACATTTTTAGTGTTTGTAGAGACAGGGTCTCACTATGTTGCCCAGGCTAGTCTTGAACTCCTGAGCTCAAGTGATCATCTCGCCTTAGCCTCCCAAAGTCCTATGATTACAGGTGTGATCCAGGGCACCTGGCCTGGCTAATTTATTTTATTTTATTTTTATTTTTTGTAGACATGAGATCTTGCTATGTTGTCCAGGCTGGTCTCAAACTCCTACCTAATTCTAGTACTGTGTGAGGCCAAAAAAAAAAAAAAAAGTTGAAAAAAAGGCTGGGTGCAGTGGCTCACACCTGTAATCCTAGCACCTTTGGAGGCTGAGGCAGGTGGATTACCTGAGGTTGGGAGTTCAAGATCAGCCTGGCCAACATGGTGAAAGCCTGTATCTACTAAAAATACAAAAAATTAGCCAGGTGCAGTGGTGCACGCCTGTAATCCCAGCTACTCAGGAGGCTGAGGCACGATAATTGCTTGAACCCAGGAGGCAGAGGTTGCAGTGAGCTGAGATTGTACCACTGCACTCCAGGCTGGGCAACAGAGCGAGACTCTGTCTCAAAACAAAACAAAACAAAACAAAAAACAAAGAAAAAAAAACAGGCAAGTTGTGGTGGCTCATGCCTGGAATCCCAGCACTTTGGGAGGCTGAGGTAGGAAGATCACTTGAGCCCAGGAGTTCCAGGCCAGCCTGGGCAACATAGTGAGACCCCATCTTTAAAAAGAAAATATAGCTGGGCGCAGTGGCTCACGCCTATAATCCCAGCACTTTGGGAGGCCGAGGCGGGCGGATCACGAGGTCAGGAGATCAAGACCATCCTGGCTAACACGGTGAAACCCCGTCTCTACTAAAAATACAAAAATTAGCCAGGCATGGTGGCAGGCACCTGTAGTCCCAGCTACTCAGGAGGCTGAGGCAGGAGAATGGCATGAACCCGGGAGACGGAGCTTGCAGTAAACCGAGATCGCACCACTGCACTCCATCCTGGGCGACAGAGCGAGACTCCGTCTCAAAAGGAAAAAAAAAAAAAAGAAAGAAAGAAAAAATAAAATAAAATAAAAATTGAAAGTGGAGGACACCTAGTCATTTTCTAATTTCCAGGATTGAACAAGTCAGGGGTAGAAACAGCCACAAGGCCTCACCAGCATCCAGATGGGTAAGCGCATAGCCTAAGTCATGGTGCACAGACTGTACAGGAAGCACAGCTGATGCAGGTTCAGGCGAGCTTTCTGCAGAAGGTGAAGATGTCTGAATGAGTCCTAGAGGAGACTGGCAGGAAAGAAGTTTAAAGGCAGAGTTGTGAGATCGCCCCATTCAGAGAGCTGCCAGAGTTCACGACCCAGAGGGCAAGGATAGTGACCATGGGTGAACTGGAGAGGTGAGTGAGGGCCAGCCTCAGGTCATTACGGGTTTCTATAGGACTGCCCTGGGGAGGTAGAGAAGGGTTTTAGGCCAAGAAACCACACTGTATGGTTTGTAGAGGAAGATCCCACTTGTACAACTTTGGAGAATGGATTGAAAGGAATCAAGACTGAAGGTGGGGAAACCAGTGCAGTATCCAAGTGACTACGTGGGCTTGAACCCAGATAGGCGTATGTGTGTGAGTGTGTGTGTGTTGAGCGGGATGGTGCATGCACGTATGGAGCCAGGGGAGGATTCAGGAGATGTTAAGGGTTGGGCGCGGTGGCTCACACCTATAATCCCAGCACTTGGGAGTCCGCAGCTGGCAGATCACTTGAGACCAGGAGTACAAGACCAGCCTGGGCAACATGATGAATCCTCATCTCTACAAAAATTAGCTGGGTGTGGTGGAGCGTGCTATTCGGGAGGCTGAGAAGAGAGGATCACCTGAGCTCAGGAGGCAGAGGTTGTAGTGAGATCACACCACTGCACTCCAGCCTGGGCAACAAAGCAAAACCCTGTCTCAAAAATAAAAATAATAGGCTGGGCATGGTGGCTCACACCTGTAATCCCAATTCTACAGGAGGCTGAGACAGGAGGATTGCTTGAGCCCAGGAGGTGGAGGCTGCAGTGAGCTGCCATGATTGCGCCACTGCACTCCAGCCTGGGCAACAGAGTGAGACCCTGTTTCAAAAAAAAAAAAAAAAAAATTAAACAGAAGAGTGTGATTGGCCGGGCACAGTGGCTCACGCCTGTAATCCCAGCACTTTGGGAGGCCAAGGCAAGTGGATCACCTGAGGTCAGGAGTTTGAGACCAGACTGGCCAATATGGTGAAACCCCAGTCTCTACTAAAAATACAAAAATTAGTTGAGCATCGCCAGGCGTGGTGGCTCACGCTTGTAATCCCAGCACTTTGGGAGGCCGAGGTGGGTGGATCACCTGAGGTCAGAAGTTCAAGACCAGCCTGGTCAACGTGGTGAAACCCCGTCTCTACTAAATATACAAAAATTAGCCAGGCATGGTGGCGGGCGACTGTAATCCCAGCTACTCAGGAGGCTGAGGCAGGAGAATCACTTGAACCTGGGAGGCAGAGGTTGCAGTGAGCCGAGATCCCGCCATCGCGCTCCAGCCTGGGCAACAAGAGCAAAACTTCGTTCCCCCCAGAAAAAAAAAAAATTAGCTGGGCATGGTGGCAGGTGCCTGTAATCCCAGCTACTTGGGAGGCTGAGGCAGGAGAATCGCTTGAACTCGGGAAGCAGAGGTTGCAGTGAGCTGAGATGGTTCCACTGCACTCCAGCCCGGGCAACAGAGCCAGGCTCCGTCCTCCAAAAAAAAAAAAAAAAAAAAAAGGCGGGGGACACGGTGGCTCACCCCTGTGATCCCAGCACTTTGGTAGGCCAAGGCAGGCAGATCCCGAGGTCAAGAGATCGAGACCATTCTTGCCAACATAGCAAAACCCTGTCTCTACTAAAAATACAAAAATTAGTTGAGTGTGGTGGTGCACACCTGTAGTTCCAGCTACTTGGGAGACTGAGGCAGGAGAATTGCTTGAACCAGGGAGGCAGAGGTTGCAGTGAGCCGAGATTGCACCACTGCACTCCAGCCTGGGTGACAGAGCGACATTCTGTCTCAAACACACACATACACACACACACACAAAAGGGTGTGATTGACCCTTTAACATTTCATGCAGACTTTCCCATCCTGCTCCCCACCTCAGTGCTGGGGATAGAGGAAGGGCTCTTGAGTGCTGTTGGAACAGCAAGAGGCTGAGAGAAATAGCTAGAAATGGCAGTGAGCATCAGTGAGCTGATAGGAATGAGAGGAGAAGAGCAGAGCTTTCAGCAGAGGCCAGGGATGCCAGAGGGCATGGAGGTGGAGGAGAGAGAGGCTAAGGGGCTAGGGCCAGAGCTAAGAACGGCTGTTCAGGGAGGGAAGTGGAAAGGTAGGCGGGAGTGGGAGGGTTGGGGAGAGGTAGTGGGAGGCTCATTGTCCCAGTAGGGGGAAGTCTTTTGTTTCCTCTCTTCCCCTGACAGCCTGGCAGGATATGAGGCCAAGCCCCCCCATGCCAGCATCCCTGCACCCACTAGACTACACTGTGGCCCTTCCCTGACTATTGTGTCCTGGCTGGGAATAGGGGCAGGGGGAGGCAGGAGGCTGGCTCTAGGAGGGAAAGTAAGAAGGACTATTTGTGGCTGGAGGCTAGGATACCAGGGTCCGGAAGGGACAAGAAGCTCTTGGGCTGGTTAGGGGAGCTTGGCACAGAAAGGTCTGTGTGGGGAGGAGCAGGAAGCCAGGCTGGGTGGAGCCAGCACCGAGGGTAGCAGGTCGGGCCAGGGGAAGGTAGGCCGAGCCCCAGAGGAGATGACGCAGGGCCTCAGGCCTCTCCCAGCCCCCACTCTTCCAGCCTGGGGACTAGAGAGCTCACCTGAACCTCAGAGAACCCACCCCCCCTCCATTCCCTAAGGCTGACATCACCCCATGCGCCACAGCCCGGCAACCTGTCTGGCCAGAGCCTTCCACATCCAGCTGCTGCCCGGATACCCTCCCTCCCCAGGATCCAGGGGTCCGGCATCGCACTGCTGCCCTCTAGGAACCCTGGAATTTCATCCCTCCCCTCGGCTCACTCCTGGGCCGTTTTGCCCCATCAGCTGTTCTTGCAGGAAGGGCGCCCAGCTCAGCTCGCCTCTCTTCCCGAGAGTCTTTTGTTTGCTGGGTCTGCAGGAAATTGGAGGGGCGGTGGCCAAGGGCTCATCTGCCCCTGGGACCTGGGGGAGGGGGACCCAGATTCACCAGACTTAATCCTGGGGAGTTTACAGCAGGAATGGGGTGGGGGAGGGTGGGGGTGAAGTGGGCGGATCTCCAGGAAATTAGCATTTAAGGTCTAACTCTGAGAGTGCCATTGGATCTCCTTGTCCCCTCAGAGCAGATGGGGCATGTGTGTGTTCCAGGATCGGGGATCCCTATAAGTGAGGGCTGGGGGGCCACTCTGAGGTCACCTAATAGGTTGACAGGGGCGTTGACACCAAGGGAGAGAATCTCTGATACTGAATCCCACAATCTCCTCTATTTCTATACATGATTTTTAAAAATAGAGATACGGGCTCGCTATGTTGCCCAGGCTGGTCTCGAACCTCTCGACTCAAGCGATACTCTCGCCGTGGCCCCGCAAAGCGCTGGGATTACAGGCATGAGTCACTGCGCCCAGTCCCACAATCCGTCTTTTACACGCCTGGGATCCTGGGGATGAAAAGAGGTGGGGAGGCAGGTCGGACCAAACCGTCTTTGAGAATTATTATTTTTTCCATTAAAAAATGGTGGAGAGGACGACCCGCACGCAGCCCCACAATTCGCGCCTTCCCAGGACGCAACCGTAGAAAAGGCGGCGGCGTGGACGCTCTGGCGGGCCGGCGTCCTCTCGTTGGTTGCCCTCTCTCTGAAGCCATCTTGGGCGCCGCCATCCTTCCTTCCCGGCCGTCAGTCACGAGAGCAGCACGCCCCAGGCCTCCGACTGCTGGCGTGCAGTGGGGCGGATTCTGGAGAGTTGCAGCAGCCACCGTGAATGTTTGGTTTTTCCAGGCGCAGGGCAGTAGCGAAGAAAACTGAAGCTCCTGTTTCGTAGAGCTTAACTTCCTTTCTTTTTTGAGATAGGATCTCTCTCTGTTACCTACGCTGAGTGCATGGGCACGATCATAGCTCATTGCAGCCTCAAACTCCTGACCTCAAGTGATTCTCCACCCTTGACCTCCCAAAGTGTTGGGATTAGAGGCCTGAGCCACCGAGCTCGTCCTGAGCTTAACTTTCTATTGGGAGTAGGCAATCAATGAACAAGATACATAAACAATATATATCAGTTAGATGGTGTTAAGTGCTATGGAGGAAAAAAATAGGAAAAAGGGAGGAGGTACGATGGTTTAATTTTATTTTTATGTATTTATTTTTGAGACGGAGTCTCACTTTGTTACCCAGGCTGGAGTGCAGTGGTGCAATCGCGGCTCACTGCAACGTCCACCTCCCAAGTTCAATCAATTCTCCTGCCTCAGCCTCAAGAGTAGCTGGGATTACAGGTGTGTGCCACCACGCCCGCCCAGCTAATTTTTGTTTTTAGTAGAGACGGGTTTCACCATGTTGGGCAGGCTGGTCTTGAATTCCCAACCTCAGGTGATCCGCCTGCCTCGTGATTCCAAAGTGCTGGGATTGCAGGCGGGACCCACCACGCCCAGCCAATTTTATTTCATCTATTAATTTTTTAAAAAATTTATTTCGGCCGGGCGCGGTGGCTCAAGCCTGTAATCCCAGCACTTTGGGAGGCCGAGACGGCTGGATCACGAGGTCAGGAGATCGAGACCATCCTGGCTAACCCAGTGAAACCCCGTCTCTACTAAAAAATACAAAAAAAAAAACCTAGCCGGGCGCGGTGGCGAGCGCCTGTAGTCCCAGCTACTTGGGAGGCTGAGGCAAGAGAATGGCGTAAGCCCGGGAGGCGGAGCTTGCAGTGAGCTGAGATCCGGCCACTGCACTCCAGCCTGGGCGACAGAGCGAGACTCCACCTCAAAAAAAATAAAAAATAAAAAATAAAAAATTTATTTCAATTTTTAAATTTTTTTGTGGAGACAGTCTTGTTATGTTGCCCAGGCTGGTCTCACACTCCTGGGCTCAAGTGATCCTCTTGCTTCCACCTCCCAAAGCTTTGGGATTGTAGCGCCCAGCCATGTGGTTCAATTTTATTTATTTATTTATTTATTTATTTATTTGAGACGGAGTCTCGCTCTGTTGCCCAGGCTGGAGTGCAGTGGCACGATCTCAGCTCACTGCAAGCTCCGCCTCCAGGGTTTACACCATTCTCCTGCCTCAGCCTCCCGAGTAGCTGGGACTACAGGCGCCTGCTACCTCGCCCGGCTAGTTTTTTGTATTTTTAGTAGAGACGGGGTTTCACTGTGTTAGCCAGGATGGTCTCGATCTCCTGACCTCATGATCCGCCCGTCTCGGCCTCCCAAAGTGCTGGGATTACAGGCTTGAGCCACCGTGCCCGGCCTGTGGTTCAATTTTAAATGGGATTGGCAGGGAAGATTTCACTAGGAAGATAATATTTGAGTCCAGAAGATCTAAAAGAGGTTCCGGGGTTGTCTGAGGAACAGCCCAGAGGCCCTAGTGGGGCACGCGCAGGAGGTGAGAAGAGAGATGTGGGACTGGAGAGGCCGCATTACAGGCATGGACCACCATGCCTAGCATTCTGGAACACTTCTGAGCAAAGGAGATACTATTATTTATTTATTTATTTACGTATGTATGTATGTATTTTGAGATGGAGTCTCACTCTGTCACCAAGGCTGGAGTACAGGGACGCGATCTCTGTTCACTGCGACCTGGCCTCCCAGGCTCAAGCGATCCTCCCACCTCACCATCCCCAGTACCTAGGATTAGGCGTGCGGCACCATGCCAGCTAATTTTTTTGCATTTTTAGTAGAAATACAATGTTGGCCAGGCTGGTCTTAAACGCCTGACCTCAAGTGATCTGTCCGCCGTGGCCTCCCAAAATGGGGGAATTACAGGTGTGAGCCACTGCACCCAGCCGAGAGATGCTGTTAATATTGAAGTCAAGGCATCAGGCATACAGCAGGACTGTAGTTGGTAAGTCAGGCCATCCTCCTTACAGATGCGGCCTTTGGCTTTAACTTTGAGGAGAAAGGCATGTCATTGGAGAATTATGAAAGGTGGCAACCATCAGGAATGGATAGTTACTTAAACAGCATCCCTCTAGCTGCTCAGTTGAGAATAGACTTTGGGACAAGTGCAGAAGTGGGAAAACCAGTTAGGAGGCTATTGTGAAAACGCGGAAGAAGTGATGGTGGCTTGGACTGGGTGGTAAAATGTGGTTGCAGACTGGTTATAACTTGAAAGTGGAGGCCAGAGGAATTGTCTATGGTGTGGATGTTGGGTGTGAGAGTATTCCGGTGTAACCCCTGGTTTCTGGCCTGAGTGGTGGGAGAGATGAGAGGACCACAGGAGGAGTAGGTGGTGGGAGTTTGAATATTTGGTATTGGACATACCAAGTTTGAGTTGTCCATTTGATGTCCAAGCAGAGATGGTGGTAGAGCTGGGTGCCATGGCTCACGCCTGTAATCCCAACACTTTGGGAGGCCGAGGTGGGTGGATCACGTGAGGTCAGAAGTTTGAGACCAGCCTGGCCAACTCGGTGAAACCCCATCTCTACTAAAAATACAAAAATTAGCCAGGCGTGGTGGCATGCACCTGTAATCCCAGCTACTCGGGAGGCTGAGGCAGGAGAATCACTTGAACCCGGGAGGAGGAGGTTGCAGTGAGCAGAGGTCTCACCACTGCACTCCAGCCTGGGTGACAGAGTGACTCCATCCCCAAAAAATAAAAAATAATAAAAATAATTAAAAAAAGATGGTAGTAGATTGTTAGTTATACAGTCTGAAGTTCAGAGCAGAGGTCTGGGCTAAAGGTACACCCTTGGAGGCACTATTATATAGAAGGAATTCAAACAGATTGGGCCGGATGCGGTGGCTCATGTCTGTAATCCCA
This sequence comes from Macaca fascicularis, assembly GCF_037993035.2. Taxonomy (NCBI): domain Eukaryota; kingdom Metazoa; phylum Chordata; class Mammalia; order Primates; family Cercopithecidae; genus Macaca; species Macaca fascicularis. Next base: position 49,439,549 of record NC_088377.1, read on the forward strand.
GCATTTTGGGAGGCTGAGGTGGGAGGATTACTTGAGCCCATCAGTTCAAGACCAGCCTGGGCAACATAGTGAGAACCTCTCTACAAAAAATAAAAAATAGCTCAGCATGGGTGCATGTGCCTGTCAGGAGGCTGAGGCAGGAAGATTGCTTGAGCCTGGGAGATAGGGGTTGCTGCGAGCTATGATGGTGCCAGTGTACTCCAGCCTAGGCGACAGAGTGAGACCAAGTCTCAAAAATAAATAAATAATAAATAAATACAGAAAAAAATAGAACTATGAGACTGGATGAGATTGTGAAGGGAGTGGGTATAAATGTTGAAAAGAGGTTGGGCGCAGTGGCTCACACCTGTAATCTCGGCACTTTGGGAGGCCGAGGCGGGTGGATCACGAGGTCAGGTGTTCGAGACCAACCTGGCCAATATGATGAAACTCACCTCTACTAAAAATACAAAAATTAGCCAGGCATGGTGGCAGGCACCTTAGTCCCAGCTACCTGGGAGGCTGAGGCAGGAGAATCGCTTGAACCCGGGAGGCAGAGGTTGCAGTGAGCTGAGATCGTGCCACTGCACTCCAGCCTGGGCAACAGAGCGAGACTCCGCTCAAAAAAAAAAAAAAAAAATTGTTGAAAAGAGTCTGAAGACTGAGCTTCAGTCCTTAGTGGAGCTGCTGTTCCACCATGGTCCCTCAGCTGTTCCTACAACACCTAAGGGTGCTCCAAGGTTAAGATGTGAGATGAGGAAGAACCAGCAGAGCCGACGGAGAGAAAGGAATTTGGGATCCCAGAGGCCGAGTGAGCAAAGTGTTCTAAGGAGAAGGTAATGAGCACGCCTGTCAAATAATGCTGGTTGTTTAGTAAAATGAGGACTGAACGGAGGTCATTGCCTCGACCAAGTGGAAAGCATGGGTGACTTGCTGAGCACTTTCCATTTTGCAGAAGGGCAAAAGCCCAAAGTGTAGTGGGTTTAAGAAAAAGTGAGAGCCGGGCGCGGTGGCTCAAGCCTGTAATCCCAGCACTTTGGGAGGCCGAGACGGGCGGATCATGAGGTCAGGAGATCGAGACCATCCTGGCTAACACGGTGAAACCTCGTCTCTACTAAAAATACAAGAAAATTAGCCGGGCGAGGTGGCGGGCGCCTGTAGTCCCAGCTACTCGGGAGGCTGAGGCAGGAGAATGGCGTGAACCCGGGGGAGCGGAGCTTGCAGTGAGCCGAGATCACGCCACTGCACTCCAGCCTGGGGCACAGAGCAAGACTCCGCGTCAAAAAAAAAAAAAAAAAAAAAAAAAAAAAAAAAAGAAAAAGTGAGAGTTATCAATTTTGGAGGCCAGTTAATTGAAAAAGAAAGAAAGGGCTGGGCGTGCTGGCTCACGCCTGTAATCCTAGCACTTTGGGAGGCCGAGGCGGGTGGATCACCTGAGGTCAGGAGTTCGAGAACAGCCTGACCAATATGATGAAACCCTGTCTCTACTAAAAATACAAAAATTAGCCGGGTGTGGTGGTGGGCACCTGTAATCCCAGCTACTTGGGAGGCTGAGACAGAAGAATTGCTTGAACCTGGAAGGGGGAGGTTGTAGTGAGCTGAGATTATGCCACTGCACTCCAGCCTGGGTGACAGAGCGATACTCTGCCTCAAAAAAAAAAAAAAGGTAAAAGAAAGAAGTGAGAGGAAGGGATTAAAAAGAGCCAGGATAGGCTGGGGGTGGTGGCACACGCCTGTAATCCCAGCACTTTGGGAGTCCAAGGTGGGCAGATGACGAGGTCAAGAGATTGAGACCATCCTGGCCAACATGGTGAAACCCTGTCTCTATTAAAAATACAAAAATTAGCCGGGTGTGGTGGTGTGTAGTCTCAGCTACTTGGGAGGCTGAGGCAGAAGAATTGCTTGAATCCAGGAGGCAGAGGTTGTAGTGAGCCAAGATTGTGCCACTGCACTCCAGCCCTGGGTGACAGTGAGACTCTGTTTAAATAAAATAAAAAAAAAAAGGCCGGGTGCAGTGGCTCATGCCTATAATCCCAGCACTTTGGGAGGCCAAGGCGGGTAGATCACGAGGTCAGGAGATTGAGACCATCCTGGCTAACACGGTGAAACCCCGTCTCTACTAAAAATACAAAAAATTAGCTGTGCGTGGTGGCGGGTGCCTGTAGTCCCAGCTACTTGAGAGGCTGAGGCAAGAGAATCACTTGAACCCGGGAGGCAGAGCCTGCAGTGAGCCAAGATCGTGCCACTGCACTCCAGCCTGGGCAACAGAGCGCGACTCCATCAAGAAAGAAAGAAAGAAGGAAAGAAAGAGAAAGAAAGGAAGGAAAGAAGGAAGGAAGGAAGGAGAAAAAAGAGAGTGAGCTAGGATAGACAACTAATATAAGGAGAGTGTTTGGTTAGTTTTTTTTTTTTTTTAAGATGGACCCTTGCTCTGTCGCCTTGGTGGGAGTGCCTCAACTTCCCAAGTAGCTGGGATTACAGGCGTGCACCACCAGGCCCAGCTAATTTTTGTAGTTTTAGTAGAGACGGGATTTCACCATGATGGCCAGGCTGGTCTTGAACTCCTGACTTCAAGTGATCCTCCTGCTTCGGCCTCCCAAAGTGCTGGGATTACAGGCGTGAGCCACCGGGCCCGGCCTTCACTTCCCTTCTTAGCTAGCTTAAATGTCTTTTAAATTTTTTTTAGTGGGGTCTTGCTCTGTCATCCAGGTTGGAGTGTAGTGGTGTGATCACAGCTCACTGCAGCCTCAACCTCCCAGATTCACTCTAAACTGGGCTAGGCAGACCTGGCAAGGCAGTATGTGGAGGGAGTGGAGGGATGTGGAGGGAGTGGAACACAACATTGAGAGACCCAGTCAAGAGGACCCAGGCCCGGCTCAGTGGCTCACGCCTGTAATCCCAGCACTTTGGGAGGCCGAGGTGGGTGGATCAACTGAGGTCAGGAGTTTGAGACCAGCCTGGAGAACATGGTGAAATGCCATCTCTGCTAAAAATACAAAAACTAACCAGGCATGGTGGCAGACACCTGTAGTCCCAGCTACTCCAAGGCTGAGGCAGGAGAAACAATTGAACCTGGGATGGGGAGGTTGCAGTGAGCCAAGATCACGCCACCACACTACAGCCTTGGGCAACAGAGGGAGACTCTGTCTCAAAAAAAAAAAAAAAAAAAAAAAAAAGATGACCTAGAGGAGACTGACTAAAATTTTCATCCATCTTACCCTCTTTCTACTGTGTCCCTTCTCTCCCTCCCCAACATCTTCCCTTCCCTTTTTTTTTTTTTTTTTTTTGCAACAGAGTCTTGCTTTGTCACCCAGGCTGGAGTGCAATAGTGTGATCTCAGCTCACTGCAACCTCTGCACCCCAGGTTCAAGTGATTCTCCCATGTCAGCCTCCCGAGTAGCTGGGACTACAGAAGCCTGCCACCATGCTGGCTAATTTTTGTATTTTTAGTAGAGACAGGGTTTCCCCATGTTGGTCAGGCTGGTCTTGAACTCCTGACCTTAAGTGATCCGCCTGCCTTGGCCTCCCAAAGTGCTGGGATTACAGGCATGAGCCACAACTCCCAGCCTCCTTATTTTCCCTCCCTCCCTCCCTCCTTCTTTCCCTCCCTCCCTCCCTTCTTTCCTTCCTTCATTCCTTCCTTCCTTTTCTTTCTTTTTATTGAGGTAAGGTCTTGCTGTATCGCCCAGATGGGTGTGCAGTCATAGGATCATAGCTCATCGCAGCCTCCATCCTCCTACCTCAGCCTCCCGAGTAGCTGGGACTACAGGTGTGTGCCACCACGCCCAGCTGATTAAAAAAAAAAAATTAGAGATAGTGTCTTCTGTGTTGCCCACACTGGTCTCGAACTCCTGGCCTCAAATGACCCTTCTGCCTCAGCCTCCCAAAGTGTTGGGATTACAGGTGCAAGCCACTCCACCTTGCCACAGTCTTTTTTGTTTGTTTGAGACAGGGTCTCACTCTGTCACCCAGACTCGAGTGCAGTGGCACTATCATAGCTCACTCAACCTCCTGGGCTCAAGGGATCTTCCAGTTTCAGCCTCCTGAGGAACTGGGACAACAGGCGTGCACCACCACGCCTGGCTAATTGTTTTCTTTTCTTCTTTTTTTTTTTTTTGTTTTTTTGAGATGGAGTTTTGCTCTTGTTGCCCAGGCTGGAGTGCAGTGGCGCGATCTCAGCTCACCACAACCTCTGCCTCCCGTGTTAAAGCGATTCTCGGCCGGGCGCGGTGGCTCAAGCCTGTAATCCCAGCACTTTGGGAGGCCGAGACGGGCGGATCACAAGGTCAGGAGATCGAGACCATCCTGGTTAACACGGTGAAACCCCGTCTCTACTAAAAAATACAAAAAAAAAAAAACTAGCCGGGCGAGGTGGCAGGCGCCTGTAGTCCCAGCTACTCGGGAGGCTGAGCCAGGAGAATGGCGTAAACCCGGGAGATGGAGCTTGCAGTGAGCTGAGATCTGGCCACTGCACTCCAGCCTGGGCAACAGAGCTAGACTCCGTCTCAAAAAAAAAAAAAAAAAAAAAGCGATTCTCCTGCCTCAGCCTCCCCAGTAGCTGGGATTACAGGTGCGTGCCACCACGCCCAGCTAATTTTTGTATTTTTAGTAGAGATGGGGTTTCACCATGTTGGCCAGGATGGTCACAATCTCCTGACCTCGTGATCCGCCCACCTCAGCCTCTGAAAGTGCTGGGATTACAGGTGTGAGCCACTGCACCTGGCCCAATTTTTAAAAAAAAATTTTGTAGAGATGAGGTCCCACTATATTGCCCAGGCTGGTCTGGAGCTCTTGGGCTCAAGTGATCCTCCTGCCTCAGTCTTCCAAAGTGCTGAGATTACAGGCGTGAGCCACCACACCCAGCTCCTTGCCACCATCTTGGTGCCAATCAAAATAGTCCTGAATAAATCTGACTTACTGTTTTAACAAGAGTCAGATTTTTTTCTTTAATAAGCGCAGTAGAAGAGGTGAACTGAAGAGGAGGGGCTGCAGTCATTGATGAAGACAAGGTCCAAGGCAAAACCACAGAGTAACAGGGTAAGGTGGAGGTTGAGATTTACAGAAACAGAGTTCAGTGACGGACAGGCCAGGGTATGCAAGGGAGTGCTTATAACTGACCCTGAAAACGTTTTTTTTTTTTTTTTTGAGACAGAGTCTCTTTCTGTCGCCCTGGCTGGAGTGCAGTGGTGCAATCTCAGCTCACTGCAACCTCTGCCTCCCAGGTTCAAGCGAACCTCCTGCCTCAGCCTCCTGAGTAGCTGGGACTGCAGGCGCACGCTTCAGTTCAGAAGTTCCAGAGAAGCCTGGGCAACATGGCAAAACCCGGTCTCTACAAAATATTTAAAAATTAGCCAGGCGTGGTGGTGTGTGTCTGTGTAGCTCCAGGCACTCAGGAGGCTGAGGCAGGATGCTTGAGCCAGAAAGGCTGAGGTTGCAGTGAGCCGAGATCGCGCCACTGCACTCCTGCCTGTGCAATAATCCCTGGATTCAAAAAAAAAAAAAAAAAAAAAAAAAAAAAAATGAAAAGAAATGTATCTGAAACTCTCCAAGCTTCAATTTGCTAATCTGAAAAATTGAAATAGCGGTACCAACCTCACAGAGTGGCTAATTTAATACAGTGCTATTTGCAAGGGATAATTTATCGAACCTTTAGGCGTTGTTCTAGAGTACCTATTAGGTCACTGAACTCACAACCTTAGGAGGGAGTTTCGAGTTTATGCCCATTTTACACGAGGACGCGTTGGCAGGCGATACTGCTGTTCATGGGATCTGTAAAGAGTGAAAAAAGAGTCTCAGCTCTCAGTAGAGTTCACAGGCTCTAGGGTTTCTGCTGGAGGTGAGAACACTGTGCAGGGAGGCACGAAAGCGGGCATCAGATGGTGCAAAGCGACGCTGGGCCCAGCTCGGCGGCCAATGGCTCCCTCCGGTGGCCGAAGCGAAGAGCGCAGCTGGATCGGGCGCGAAGAGAGGATCCCCGCAGCCTGTCAGGGGCGAGGCTGGAACCCGGTGGAGGTTCTAGGGCTTTGAAAGGTTGGAGGACTAGGACTCCAGAAGTCCCCGAACGAAGCGGGCCGGAGTTCCAGGTGACGCACCTGGCTCAGGTGTCGCAGCCCCGCCCACCTCCCTGCCGCCTTCCGCCGTCCTCACACGCCCCCTTTAGGAGGGTGGCTGCTCCCGACGCCTCGGAGCTCGGATTGGGGTCCGGTCCCCGCGGCCACGATTGTTTGCACCTAAGTGATGGAGGCTCCGAGACCCGCGGCCCACGCCCTGCCGGGGACGCTTGTCTGCAGGGCTGCGTTGCAACCCAGGCGCACGTGGAGCTGGAGCCGCGCGGGCTGGGGGAGCGCACAGAGGGTCGGGCTTCCCCGGGCGCGCCCACGGGGCGGGGCCGAGGACGGGGACCAATGGCGCGCGCGTGCTGGTGGGGGTGGGGACAGGCTCCGGGCCTGGCATCCCGGTAGCCGCAGCTGTTTTTTCCGGCCCCCGTGCGCTCTCCGCCCGAGGCGGAGCCCCCCGGCTCGCGGGGATCCCCCGAGCGCTGCGTCCTGCGGGTGGGTGAGTGAGTGCCCCGCGGTCCCCGAGATGTGGGGTGCATCTGGCCGGGGAGAAGGAGATCTTGGCTCCTTTGCACCCCAGCGGGCGCAAAGGGGCAGGAGCCCGGGTTGGGGGAGGAGGAGGAGGACCCGGGGACCTTGTGTCGCTCGGTGGGAGCCTGTCTGTGTTTCTGTTTTGCTAGTCGAGGGGTGTGTTTGGGTTGGTAGAGTTTGTAGGGGGGGTGCCTCGTGTGGATGGGAGGAATCTGGGGAGGCTAAGGCGAGGGTGGGGGGTTGAGATGGGTTGAGGGAGAGGATTGACGGAGGGTGGGGTTTTGAAAGAGTTGGAAGTTTCTTGGGTGCGGTGATTGCATGGGGGGTCTCGGTAGGGGCAGCTCAGGACACCGAAGGAGAGGATGGCGAAGGCTCTCCTGCCCACAACTTACTTCCCTTTTGGGAGATTTGCTTCCTCTTGCATTGCTAGTTAAGGAAGGAGAGGCTGGAGTAGCCTGTGCCGTCAGAGAACCTTTGCCCCTTTGCAGAACCGGTGCCATCCCTAGTCTCAGGAACATAGGGGAAGGGGTGGCCCCCAGGAGCCAGGAGTGGCCCTGAAACCCTTGCTGACAGGTTTGGGGTACCACTTTTTTTGTGGAGCAGTGGCTGGTACCATTTGCAGCCCTATGGGCTCTTTTTAGCTGCTGGTAAGCAGGGTGTGGGTGCGTTCCTGTTTCCTTGTGGTTGTGTCTTTTTTTGTTTTTTTCTTGAGACAGGGTCTCGCTCTGTCACCCAGGCTGGAGTGCAGTGGCGCGATCTCGGCTCGCTACAGCCCTAAGCCTCCAGGACTCAGGTGATTCTTGTGCCTCAGCCTCCCAAGTAGCTGTGATTACAGGCATGCACCTGCATGCCTGGCTAATTTTTTTTGTTTGTTTGAGACAGTCTCACTCTGTCGCCCAGGCTGGAGTGCAGCGGCGCGATGTTGGCTCACTGCAACCTCTGCCTCCTGGGTTCAAGCAATTCTCCTGCCTCAGCCTCCCAAGTAGCTGGGACTATAGGCATGAGCCACCACGCCTGGCTAATTTTTGTATTTTTAGTAGAGATGGGGTTTCACCATGTTGACCAGGGTGGTCTCGAACTCCTGACCTCAGGTGATCCGCCCACCTCGGCCTCCCAAAGTGCTGGGATTACAGGCGTGAACCACTGAGCCCGGCCAATTTTTGTATTTTTAGTAGAGAGCAGCTCTCTCTTTTGGGGAGGCTTTGGGATATTTGATTAGTGGTCTTTGGGGGTGGGTGGGCTCTGTGGGGCTGCTTTTGATGCAACATAATCTCCTTTGCAGGTCACCTAACCCATTTGTGTCTTCCTCTACCCGTGCTCAGCCATGGCCAGTGAGAGCTCACCTCTGCTGGCCTACCGACTCCTGGGGGAGGAGGGGACTGCCCTCCCTCTCAATGGGGCCGGGGCTCCTGGAGGGGCATCTGCCCGGAAGCTGTCCACCTTCCTGGGTGTGGTGGTGCCCACTGTCCTGTCCATGTTCAGCATAGTTGTTTTTCTGAGGATTGGTGAGTGGGTTCTGGGGCGCGTGTGGACTGACTGTAGTATAGGAGGACATGATGGGGAGAGGTGGAGATGGGACTGGGATGAGAGTAGGAAGGGGGACCCAAGAGAAGTGGTTGGCTAAAGGGTTTGGGGAGGGGCTCCCTGTGGGCTTGCATTTAGCTCCACCCTGGAGCTCTGCAGACCCAGGGGGTGGGGGATATAGGGTGTGAGCCCCTGTGACCTGACTCGCTGCTCCTGCCTCAGGGTTCGTGGTGGGCCATGCTGGGCTGCTGCAGGCCCTGGCCATGCTGCTGGTTGCCTACTTCATCCTGGCGCTCACCGTCCTTTCTGTCTGTGCCATCGCCACCAATGGAGCCGTGCAGGGGGGCGGAGCCTACTGTATCCTCCAACATCAATGGACTGGGGTCTGGGCTGTTCTGCCTGCTCGGGAGGGTGTGGAAGGGGCCATTACCTTTGTTGGCTCAGGGGCGAGACAAGTATTTTTCTTCATTCTTAAAATTTTTTGCCGGGCGTAGTGGCTCATGCCTGTAATCCAGCACTTTGGGAGGCCGAGGTGGGCGCATCACGAGGTCAGGAGATCGAGACCATCCTGGCTAACACGGTGAAACCCTGTCTCTACTAAAAGTATATAAAAAAAAAAAAAATTAGCCAGGCATGGTGGCGGATGCCTGTAGTCCCAGCTAGCGGGAGGCTGAGGTAGAAGAATGGTGTGAACCTGGGAGGCAGAGCTTGCAGTGAGCCAAGATCGTGCCATGCACTCCAGCCTGGGCGACAGAGCGTAACTCCGTCTCAAAAAAAAAAAAAAAATTTTTTATGCTGGGTGCGGTGGCTCATGCCTGTAATCCCAGCACTTTGGGAAGCTGAGGTGGGCGGATCACTTGAGGCCAGGAGTTCAAGACCAGCCTGGCCAACATGGTGAAAACCCGTCTCCACTAAAAATACAAAAATTAGTTGCGCATGTTGGCACTTGCCTGTGATTCCAGCTACTCGGGAGGCTGAGGCACGAGAATCGCTTGAACCTGGGAGGTGGAGGTTGCAGTGAGCCAAGATCGCATCACTGCACTCCAACCTGGGCAGCAGAGCAAGACACTGACTCCCAGACTGCAGTGCAGTGGCGCCATCATAGCTCACTGCGGTCTTGACTTCCTGGGCTCAAGTGATCCTCCTGCCTCAGCCTCCTGAGTAGCTGGCACTATAGGCATGAACCACCACCCCTGTTTAATTTTTAAATTTTTTGTAGAGATGGAATCTTGCTATGTTTCCCAGGCTGGTCTTGAATTCTTGGCCTCAGGTGATCCTCTTGTCTCAGCCTCCCAAAACGCTGGGATTACAGGCGTCAGTCACTATGCCTGGCCTGGCAGGGCAAGTTTTAATAAATGTGCAGCAGGCAGGCTCGTATAATGAAGGAGATCAACATTGCCCTACATGTTAATGCCAATTTCTAGTCTAACAATCTCATCTGTTAGGCAGTGATTGTTTTACAGATGCAGAAACTGGCACTCAGAGGGTATGAGTGACTTGTGCAAAGCCACATGGCTGGGGCCTGGCTGCACTCAGGTTAAGTGCTTGGAGCTATGGCAACTTCCTCACGTCCATTTCAGTCTCTTTTCCCTTAATGCTTCCACTTTCAGTCATGATCAGCCGCACACTGGGGCCCGAGGTCGGGGGCAGCATTGGGCTCATGTTCTACCTGGCTAACGTCTGTGGCTGTGCCGTCTCCCTGCTGGGACTGGTGGAGTCTGTGCTTGACGTCTTCGGGGCCGGTCTGTGCTCTGTCTGATCTGGGCAGTGCTGCGGGTTTGCAGGGTCTGGGAGTGTGGGATCATGAGGGAGAAGGTCCTCTAAGGGAGAGGGGCAGACTGAGCCATTACCTTGGCTTTCTGGAGCTTCTGCTGTGTGGCCAGCATCGTGCAGGAGATGTGGACATCTCTGAGATTGTCCTTGCCTGCAGGGAGCTTGGATCTAATCGGAGAGACCAGGCTAAGATTCTTAAAATTGACAGAGACCACCAGGGAGAGCTAAGATGCTGGGATGGAGCTAAGAGGGAAGTGGGGAAGGTGGTCTCTCTGACAGCAGGTGGGTAGAGGGGGCTTGTCTTGCTTTGGGTCATGGTTGGGGCTGGGTACCTTCTTTTTTTTTATTTTTTATTTTTTTATTTTTGAGATGGAGTCTTGCTTTGTCACCCAGGCTGGAGTGCAGTGGTGCGATCTCCCCTCACTGCAACCTTTGCCTCCTGCGTTCAAGCGATTCTCCTGCCTCAGCCTCCTGAGTAGTTGGGATTACAGGCACTAACCCCCACGCCTGGCTAAGGATTGTATTTTCAGTAGCGACGGGATTTCACCGTGTTGGCCAGGCTAGTCTCGAATTCCTGACCTCAAGTGATCTACCTGCCTCAGCCCTCCCAAAGTGTTGGGATTACAGGTGTGAGCCCTGGCGCCCTGCCCCCCCCCTTTTTTTTTCTTTTTTCTTGAGGCAAGGTCTTACTCTGTCACCCAGGCTAGAGTGCAGTGGTACCATCTTGGCTCAATGTAACTTCTGCCTCCCGGGCTCAAGCGATTCTCCTACCTCAGCCTCCCAGTAGCTGGGACTACAGGCATGCCTCCCCACGCCTGGCGAATTTTTGCAGTTTTTGTGGAGTTGGGGTTTCACAATGTTGCCAAGGCTAGTTTTAAACTCCTGGACTCAAGTGATCCTCCCACCTCAGCCTCCCAAAGTGCTGGAATTATAGGCGTGAGCCGCCCACCATGCCCGGCTGGTGGGGTGCCTTAGGATCGGGCCTTCTAACTCTGTCCCTACCTCTTTCCAGATGCCACAGGGCCCAGTGGGCTCCGGGTCCTGCCCCAGGGCTACGGCTGGAACCTGCTGTATGGCTCCCTGCTGCTGGGCCTTGTGGGTGGGGTCTGCACCCTGGGAGCTGGCCTCTACGCCAGGGCCTCATTCCTCACATTCCTGCTGGTCTCCGGCTCCCTGGCCTCTGTGCTTATCAGCTTTGTGGCTGTGGGGCCAAGGGACATCCCCTTGACCCCTCGGCCTGGCCCCAATGGCTCCTCCCTGCCACCCCGGTTTGGCCACTTCACCGGCTTCAACAGCAGTACCCTGAAGGACAACTTGGCTGGTGAGCTGGGCACTGCCGTGGCAGGAATCTCGGGGCGAGGGGTGGGCAAGCATCAGGGCTGGGCCCTTAAAAAATCTCTGGATGAGCACAGGTGTCAGAGGGAATGGTGGGCAGGAGGTCTGGACTGCAGAGCAGTGCAGTTTAATTCAGGCCTGTCTAGCATGTGTTTGGCCAGCGGGGCAGGAGGAAGCCCACAAAACAGTCCCTGCTTTAGAGGAACTTGTGTTCTAGCTGAGGAGAGACGTGCATTTAGGAATCAGTTAAATAGCACAGTAAGGCCCAGCATGACTTTAACAGATCAGGATCTCCCAGGAGTGGAGAGAGGGAGGCCTGACTATGGGCTGGGGAGGGCAGGAGCCAGGGAGCTGGAGGTAGCCTGAGATAGATGGGTGGGGGATTCAGTCAGGAGCCGGGAACAGAGAGGGAAAGCATCTCAGGGAAGAGCTGGAGACTGGGTGTGGGGACTCACATCTGTAATCCCAGCATTCTGGGAGGCTGAGGCAGGAAGATCACTTGAGGTCAGGAGTTTGAGACCAGTCTGACCAACATGGTGAGACCCTCTTCCCGTCTCTACTAAAAATACAAAAATTAGCTGGGCACGCTGGCTTGCACCTGTAGTCCCAGATACTCAGGAAGCTGAGGGAGAATTGCTTGAACCTGGGAGGTGGAGGTTGCAGTGAACCGAGATTGCGCCATTGCACTCCAGCCTGGGTGACAGAGCGAGGTTCCATCTCCAAAAAAAAAAAAAAACCAAAAACCATAAAATGAAAATACAAAAATTAGCCAGGAGCAGTGGTGCACTCCTGTAGTCCCAGCTACTCAGGAGGCTAAGGCATGAGAATCGCTTGAACCCGGGAGGCAGAGGCTGCAGTGAGCTAAGATCGCCACCCCTGCACTCCAGCCTTGGCTTCAGAATGAGATTCCGTCTCAAAAAAAAAAAATAAATAAATAGGCTGTGTGCGGTGGCTCACGCCTGTAATCCCAGAACATTGGGAGGTTGAGCTGGGTGGATCACCTGAGGCCAGGAGTTCGAGATCAGCCTGGCCAACATGGTGAAACCCCATCTCTACTAAAGTTACAAAAATTAGCCAGGCGTGGTGGCGGGCACCTGTAACCTCAGCTACCTGAGAGGCTGAGGCAGGAGAATCGCTTGAACCAGGGAGGCAGAGGTTGCAGTGAGCTGAGATCACACCACTGCACTCTGGCCTGGGTAACAGAGCGAGACTCCGTCTCAAAATAAATAAATAAATAAATAAATAAATAAATAAATAAAATTAAAAAGTTAGATGGGCATGGTGGTGCACACCTGTAGTCCTAGCTACTTGGAAGACTGAGGCAGGAGGATCGCTGTAGCTCAGGAGGGAGAGGTTGCAGTGAGCCACTGCACTCCAGCCTGGGTGACAGAGCGAGATCCTGTCTCTAAATAAATAAATAAATTTATAAATAAATAAATAAATAAAAGAGTATGGATTAGGGTCTGGAGGGAGGAATGTCAGAGCATTAGGGGGACGTGGCAATGTGTCTGGCTGACCCAGGGCCAGTGCAGGGGCAGGCTGGTGTCTTAGTGAGTACAGTGCAGGGGACTGTGGGAATGTGCGGAGAGGGTGGCTAAGAGGCCTGGATTCCCGAGAGGGATGCTGATGCCCTCTCCTCCCTGGGACGATCCTCCTAGCTGGCTACGCTGAGGACTACACCACAGGAGCCATGATGAATTTTGCCAGCGTCTTTGCTGTCCTCTTTAACGGCTGTACAGGCATCATGGCTGGGGCCAACATGTCAGGTGAGAGTCCCTGCCTGCTGCCTCCTGGGGGTTTGGGGCTGCCACCGTGAGGGACCCAGGGGGACGGTGGGAGGGCTGACCTCGCTCCCTCTGCTCCCCCCTCTCCAGGGGAGCTGAAGGACCCCAGCCGGGCGATCCCTCTGGGCACGATCGTCGCTGTCGCCTACACCTTCTTCGTCTATGTCCTGCTTTTCTTCCTCTCCAGCTTCACCTGTGACAGGTGTCTGGGGAGGGACGGGGGTGGAGTGTCGAACAAGATTGGTGCATCTGGGTCACCAAGGGAAGCACAGGCTGGGGGACTGGGGAGCAGAAACCCAGCTTGTTGGAGTGGAGGGAAAATAGGGGGAGGGTAGCTACCAGCGATTGACAACCTGTAGCCAGCAGCTGCCATGGACCCAGTGCTGTTGTAAGCACTTAGCTTGCAAGTGAGGGTGGCTAGTGACTTTCTACCCAGTTTGCATTTCCACAAATATTTGGCCTTTTGTGCATATACCGTTAGGTATGACAGCCGGGTGCGGTGGCTCACACCTGTAATCCCAGCACTTTGGGAGGCTCAGGCAGGAGGATTGCTGGAGCCCAGGGGTTCCAGACCAGCCTGAGCAACATAGCAAGACCCTCCCCCCAAATACAAAAATTAGCCAGGCGTGATGGCAAATGCTTGTAGTCCTGGCTACTTGGGAGGCTGAGGTGGGAGGATTGCTTGAGTCCAAGAGGTCGAGGCTGCAGTGAGCTATGAGTATAGCACTGCACTTTAGCCTGGGGGTTGGAGTGAGACCTTGTCTCTTAAAAAAAGAGAAAGGAATGACCACTGAGTGATTAAATCCAAGGCCGCCCAATGAATACCAGGCGTATCCCTTTAGCACATTTGATATCTGAGTCTGATCCTTAAGATCAGGGCTGGAGATTTTCCTACCCCATGACGCATGATCATCTGTGTCCAACTTTCCCTCCTTCCTAGGACCCTGCTGCAGGAAGACTATGGGTTCTTCCGTGCCATCAGCCTGTGGCCCCCACTGGTGTTGATTGGAATCTATGCCACCGCGCTCTCAGCATCTATGAGCTCGCTCATTGGCGCCTCCCGCATCCTCCATGCCCTGGCCCGGGATGACCTCTTTGGTGGGTTCTCTGCCTCCTTGCTGGCTCGGAGCACGCCCTCCCTTGTCTGTTTGTCCATCCCCGTTAGGCCCCAGCTGATGTGTCTGCTATGGATTCTGTTTTTCTAGGAGTGATCTTGGCGCCGGCCAAGGTTGTGTCCCGGGGCGGAAACCCCTGGGCAGCTGTACTGTATTCTTGGGGCCTGGTGCAGGTGAGCCTTCTTCTTCAAGGGGCCCTTTCCCTCACCCCACCAGCTGGCAGGATGGGGGCGCAGTTAGATGCAGGCTGGAAGACAAATGCAAAGGCAGATGTGTATGCACTTGGCGGTGCACTGGCACTCTGCAGCGTTCACTGGCACTTTGTGGGGTTCACCAGCACTTTGCAGGTTGCCCCAGTGCTTTGCAGGGTTCATTGGCACCCTGGGGGGGTTCACTGACACTTTTTGGGGTACATGGGCATTTTGCAGGGTTCACTGACACTTTGTGGGGTATATTAGTATTTTTCAGGGTTCACTGGCACTTTGTGGGGTGCCCCAGCACTTTGGGGGATTCACTGGCACTCTGTGGGATGTACCAACACTTTGTGGGGTTCACTGACACTTTGGAGGTTTGGTGGCACTCTGTGGGGGTGCACTGGCCCTTTCTGGGGTTCATTGACACTGGGGGTACAGCGGCACTTTGCAGGGCTCATGAGCACTTTTCAGGGTTCATCGACACTTTGGGGTGCACTGGCCCTTTCTGGGGTTAATTGACATTTTGGGGTGTGCTGGCACTTTGCATGGTTCACTGGTACTTTCCAGGGGTTCACTGACACTTTGGGGGTACACTGGCACTTTCCGGGGTTCATTGACACGGGGGTCACTGGCACTTTTAGGGTTTAATAGCATTTTGGGGGTTGGGTTCATTGACACTTTGGGGGTGCACTGGCGCTTTGCAGGGTTCACTGGCACTTTCTGGGGCTCATTGACACTTTGGGGGTACACTGGCACTCTGGTGTTCACTGGCATTTTGGGGGTACACTGGCACTTTGGATCAATGGCACGCCTCTTGGCCTCTGCCCAGCTGGTGCTCCTGGCCGGGAAGCTGAACACGCTGGCTGCCGTGGTCACTGTCTTCTACCTGGTGGCCTATGCCGCTGTGGACCTGTCCTGCCTGAGCCTGGAGTGGGCCTCGGCCCCCAACTTCCGGTGAGAGACTCAGAGGCCTTTGTCCCCAGAGAGAAGACGGAAGGAATGGGAAAACGGGGAGGACTCAGGCTCAGGCGTGGGGTTGGGGACAGCAGCCTCGGGTGCGGCCAGCCCTGAGTTTCTGTCTCTCCTCCCCTCCATGCCCGCAGCCCCACCTTCAGCCTGTTCTCCTGGCACACCTGCCTGCTGGGGGTGGCCTCCTGCCTGCTCATGATGTTCCTCATCAGCCCTGGTGCGGCTGGTGGCTCCCTGCTCCTCATGGGTCTCCTGGCTGCCCTGCTCACCGCGCGAGGAGGTCCCAGCAGCTGGGGCTACGTCAGCCAGGCCTTGCTTTTCCACCAGGTATCCCCGCGGAGCTGGCGGGGTGGTGGGGAGACGGGAGGTGGTCAAATAACCCCCTCTCTCTTTGGCTGGAGTTGGTGTTCCCGTCCAGGAGGCGCTGAACAGGGCTGTGTATTTGATCCTGCCACTTCCCCATCACCTCACCCATGTACCCAGGTGCGTAAGTATCTGCTCCGGCTGGACGTCCGGAAGGATCACGTGAAGTTCTGGCGGCCCCAGCTGCTGCTCCTGGTGGGGAATCCCCGGGGCGCCCTGCCTCTGCTGCGGTTGGCCAACCAGCTTAAGAAGGGGGGGCTCTACGTGCTGGGCCACGTCACCCTGGGAGACCTTGGTGAGCTGCCCTCCCACTCATTCACTCACTCCCATCCTTCTTTCCCCCTACCTTTTTTTTTTTTTTGAGATGGAGCTTCGTTCTGTTGCCCAGGCTGGAGTGCAGTGGGATGATCTTGGCTCACTGCAACCTCCACCTCCCAGGTTCAAGTGATTCTCCTGCCTTAGCCTCCTGAGCTGGGATTACAGGCACACACCACCATGCCCAGCTAGTTTTTGTATTTTTAGTAGAGAAGGGGTTTCACCCTGTTGGCCAAGCTGGTCTCGAACTCCTGACCTCAAATGCTCCACCCACCTCGGCTTCCCAAAGTGCTGGGATTGTAGGCATGAGACACTATGACCAGTCCCCCTCCCCCTGTTTTTTTTGAGACAAGGTCTTGCTCTGTCACCCAGATTGGAGGGCAGTGGTGCCATCATAGTTCACTGCAGCCTCAACCTCTTGGGCTCAAGCAATCCTCCTGCCTTGGCCTCCTGAGTAGCTGGGACTACAGGTGTGAGCCCCTAGGCCTGGCTAATTTGTAGAGATGAGGTCTTTTTATGTTTCCCAGGCTGGTCTGGAACTCCTGGCTCAAGCAACCCTCCCACTTTGGCCTCCCAAAGTGCAGGGATTATAGGCATGAGCCATGACACCAGCCCCTCTTCCCATTTTATTTTTTTATTTTTTTATTTTTGAGACGGAGTCTCGCTCTGCCGCCCGGGCTGGAGTGCAGTGGCTGGATCTCAGCTCACTGCAACCTCCGCCTCCCAGGTTTATGCCATTCTCCTGCCTCGGCCTCCCGAGTAGCTGGGACTACAGGCGCCCGCCACCTCACCTGGCTATTTTTTTGTATTTTTTAGTAGAGATGGGGTTTCACCATGTTAGCCAGGATGGTCTTGATCTCCTGACCTCGTGATCCGCCCGTCTCGGCCTCCCAAAGTGCTGGGATTACAGGCTTGAGCTACCACGCCCGGCCCCTCTTCCCATTTTATTTCCTTCCCCATGACCCCTCCAAGCAGCCATAGCCCTGCCTTGGCGCATCTGTGATTTGGACTCTAGGAGACATTGAGTTTGGCCAACACTGGCTACCTTCCTTTCCTTATCTTCTCTGTAGACTCCCTCCCCTCGGACCCTGTACAGCCGCAGTATGGGGCATGGCTCAGCCTGGTGGACCGGGCCCAGGTGAAGGCTTTTGTGGATCTAACTCTCTCACCCTCCGTGCGCCAGGGGGCTCAGCATCTGCTGCGAATCTCCGGCCTCGGTGAGCTGCTCCTCCCTGGATGCCCTTGGCCCTCCTCTGTGGCCACTTCATATCTCCGCTCTCCGCCCCTAGAGAGTCAGCCGCAGATTGCAAACTGCAAAAGGACCTTATAGTTGAGAGCAGATAAGACGGTGCTCAAAGATAATAGCCTCAGACAGTGTGTGATAAAGTCTAATAGGAGATGCTAGGGACTGGCAATGCTGTTGCGGTTTTTTTTTTTTTCCTTTTTGTTTTTTTGAGACGGAGTCTCGCTCTGTCTTGCCCAGGCTGGAGTGCAGTGGCACAATCTTGGCTCACTGCAGCCTCCGCCTTCCAGGTTCAAGTGATTCTCCTGTCTCAGCCTTCCGAGTCGCTGGCTGGGATTACAGGCGTGTGCTACCACGCCTGGCTAATTTTCGTATTTTTAGTAGAGATGGGGGTTTCACCATGTTGCCCAGGCTGGTCTTAAGCTCCTGACCTCAGGTGACCCACCCGCTTTGACCTCCCAAAGTGCTGGGATTACAGGCACCTGGCCTTTCTTTCTTTTTTTTTCTGACCCAAAAATTGGGGCATGGGCACTGAAGAGTGTATTTTTGGGGACAATGGAGCATTATTTGAATCTCCAGCTGCCTCATCAAATCAGGTGGTTTTTAACCACCAGCGTTCAGAGGAAGGCATGCCAGCCACTATGCACTGATATGGCCGGCAAAGGTTTTGCGGAGAGATGGTAATTCAGCCAGGCTTTGAAAGGGGTTGGGATGTAGGAGAAGTAACGTGTCTCCCCCGCCCCACCCTGACCCGAAGCCACAAAGGATGCCAGAGGCTGTGTGGGGCAGACGCTTGTGGATGGAGCAGTGAATTCTCAGCTTTTAGCGCTGAGGCCACCGGGGTTATCTATGCTCAGTCACTGCCTTCTCCCTTAATCCTGGACCAGTACCTGTCACCAAAGTGCATGCTTCCTTCTCTATTCAGAGTCTAGCTGAAGTTCAACAGTGTTGGACATTGCCCAGTTCAGTGTAAATCAGAACCCTGGGAAATACTCAGGAGGGGGCGTGACTAGTTTATTTTGCAAGATCAGCTGGAGTTCACACCTGCTGAGATGTGCTGGGGTGTCGCCAAGCATCATTGACCCACAGAGTGTCTGAGAGCCTGGTCTTCACTTTTTGTGCAGAGACCACAATGCTCATGAAAGTTTTCCTGTGGAAGATACCAGGTCGGTGCAAAAGCAATTGCGGTTTTTTTTTTTTTTTGGACAGGGTCTCACTCTGTTGCCCAGGCTGGAGTGCAGTGGCACGATGTTGGCTCACTGCAACCTCTGCCTTCCGGGTTCAAGTGCTTCTCCCATCTCAGCCTCCCAAGTAGCTGAGACTGCAGATACACGCCAGCATGTCTGGCTAATTTTTGTATATTTTTAGTAGAGATGGGGTTTCACCACATTGCCCAGGCTGATGTTAAACTTCCGACCTCAGGTCCGCCTCTGTCTCCCAAAGTGCTGGGGAGCCATTTTAATGGGAAAAAAAAACCCACAATTACTTTTGCACCAACCTATTCCAATAAAAGGAAAAGTATTTCCTTTAAATGGTGGATTCTCCTATCATAGAAAATTTGACTTATGGGTTGAGCAATGTTTGCTTCATGAGAAGGGGTCTTGGAAGACGTCTCCGTGTCTCCCTGTAAACTCAGCCTGGTTCAAGGGGGCAATTATCCAATTCCACATGGGTTGTTCAAACATTAAGAACCAAGAGCTTGTCAGCAGGGACTTGGAGCATTGTGGTTGGCACATGCCCAGCTCGGTGGCTCAGAGTGTGGCCTCTCATGCTGGGTGGAGGCGGATTGCGTTGACCTACCTGCCCCAGTACCTACCAGCCGTGAGCCTGTGGGCAAGTGACTTCATCGCTTGGTGCTTTGGGTTCCTTATCAGTAAAAAGAGGAGACTAAATAGTACCTACCTCATAGCATTACTTCAAGGTTCAAATAAGTTAAAATACAAAGTGCTTTCTGTAGGACACAGCCCCTGGTAAGCGGATACCATGCAATGAACCACCACGATTAGGGTTTTACAGTAAACACTGCTAGGGTTAGGGTTTACTGCAGTAAACATACTGGGTAGTCCTGGTTCTTTTTTTTTTTTTTTCTTGAGATGGAGTCTTGCTGGAGTCTCACTCTGTTGCCCAGACTGGAGTACAGTGGTGTGATCTCAGCTGACTGCAACCTCCACCTTCCGGTTTCATGCAATTCTCATGTCTCAGCCTCCTGAGTAGCTGAGATTATAGGCACCCACCACAATGCCTGGCTAATTTTTGTATTTTTAGTAGAGACAGCATTTCACCGTATTGGCCAGGCTGGTCTCAAACTCCTGACCTCAGGTGATCTATGTGCCTCAGCTTCCCAAGCTGCTGGGATTACAGGTGTGAGCCACTGTGCCCTGCCTGGTCCATTTTCTCATCTTTCCATAGCAGAATCTGGGACGCTATTACCCTGGGGATTCAGGTCATCAGCTTGGCTGATCAGGGTGTCTGGTTTGCACAACTGAGTCAAACTCGCATCTCCTACCATGAAACAGATGCCCCGCTAGAAGCCGGGAGTGGACAGTGTCCTACTCTCTCCGCAGAATTGGAGTGCTCATTAGTGGCAAGAATCCTAATGCGAACTTTGCCTGTTTAAGTGGAGGAGATTAGTCACCGAGATAATAAAATAAATGCATGTGAAAGTGTTTAGGAAAAATGAAAAGTCATTATGCAAATGTGCAGAATGTTGCCGTGAGAGCCTGTACACAGTGGGAGTGTCATACCTATGGCTGACACTCATTGCTGTCAGCGTGTGGGAGCGTGGTGTAAACTTAGCCTGTGAGCCTGACTCCTGTCTGTTCCTGCCTTCCCCACTCTGCCCCCAGGTGGCATGAAGCCCAACACGTTGGTCCTGGGTTTCTACGATGACGCCCCACCGCAGGACCATTTCCTGACGGACCCGGCTTTCTCTGAGCCTGCAGACAGTACCAGGGAGGGCAGTTCCCCAGCTCTGAGTACCCTGTTCCCTCCTCCCCGGGCTCCTGGGAGCCCCCGGGCTCTCAGTCCCCAGGACTACGTGGCCACGGTGGCCGATGCCCTCAAGATGAACAAGAATGTGGTGCTGGCCCGGGCCAGTGGGGCCTTGCCCCCTGAGCGGCTGAGCCGGGGGTCTGGGGGCACCTCTCAGCTGCACCACGTGGACGTGTGGCCCCTCAACCTGCTGCGGCCCCGGGGTGGGCCCGGCTACGTGGACGTCTGCGGCCTCTTCCTACTGCAGATGGCAACCATCTTGGGCATGGTGCCCGCTTGGCATAGCGCCCGGCTCCGGATCTTCCTGTGCCTGGGGCCTAGGGAGGCGCCTGGGGCGGCCGAGGGGCGGCTGCGGGCACTGCTGAGCCAACTGAGGATCCGGGCTGAGGTGCAGGAGGTGGTGTGGGGCGAGGGGGCTGGGGCTGGGGAACCCGAGGTGGAGGAGGAAGGGGACTTTGTGAACAGTGGGCGGGGAGATGTGGAGGCAGAGGCCCTGGCACGCAGCGCCAACGCCCTGGTTCGGGCCCAGCAGGGGCGTGGCACAGGAGGAGGGCCGGGTGGGCCGGAGGGTGGGGATACCGAGGGCCCCACCACAGCCCTCACCTTCCTGTACTTGCCTCGGCCACCCGCCGATCCTGCCCGCTACCCCCGATACCTGGCGCTACTGGAGATTCTAACCCGAGACCTGGGCCCCACGCTGCTGGTTCATGGGGTCACCCCAGTCACCTGCACTGATCTCTGATGCCCCTGCCTCCAGGGCTGGGTAGAGAGGGCCCAGGCAGGTGGCCCATCCCGATCCTGAGGAGGAGGAGGAGGAAAGCACTGTGTCCCGTGGCCCTGCCCTTGGGACGTGGAGCCCAGGGGAGGTTTGAAGGGGATCATGCCACCTCCTTTGGCAGAGGGACTCCAGCACACTAACTCTGGGCGCCTGTCCCCACCATGCAGGGGAGGGAGTCCGCAGCCTCCCTTCACTGGTGCCTTGATGCTAGGGGCCAGGCCTCCGTGACTCTGGGCTACCTCAGTTTCCCCATTTTGGCCAGACTCACCGGCCCACTGGGGTGGTGATGTTTTTGTTCTGTTTTATTTTTCTAACTCTGCTGACCATGAATAAAAGACCAAAACACTACAGGCTGGCTGAGCAGTGCTGGTGGGTAGCTGAGAGGGAGCGGGTGGGAAGGGAGAGCTCTGCAGAGGGGTGGAGATCGGAGCCTTCAGCCTCCCGCAGTGAGGCTGCCACGTGCAGGGCTGGGGCGCGGGGCCTGGACGCATCCGTGGACTTGGAGGCTGGCCCGGGCCTGCACCTCCCATCCCCAGCTGCCCGCAGCCCCCAGTGACTTGGGCTCCCCGGGAGAGTCCTCCCCTCTCGGCAGGAGGGGGCCGACTCGGGGAGAAATGGCAGTTTAGGGCCTCGGGGGCCACGTGACCCTCCCCCAGGAATGTGGTGACGTCATCGGGGGCGTGGTCGTCCCCAAAATTAGGGAGGAAGAGGAAAAAAAAAGACAGAAAAAGTTTTCTTTTCTGGAGTCCCAAACGAGGTGCGGGACGGAAGAGGGGTTGAAGGCCAGAGGCCCGAGGCTTCAAGACCGCTGTCTGGAGTACCCCCGTTCCAGGCCATGTCGGGGCCCACCTGGCTGCCCCCGAAGCAGCCGGAGCCCGCCAGAGCCCCTCAGGGGAGGGCGATCCCACGAGGCACCCCGGGGCCTCCACCGGCCCATGGAGCAGGTAAGGCAGCCCTTGTGAGACAGAAGAGCTACCCGGCTGTGGCGCTCACCTCTGTCCTCCAGCTCCAGCCTCCCGCCCTGCCTGCTTCCTCTTACCCCTTCCCCAAGCCGGGGGGAACAGCCGCCTGCGCTCTCTTGGGACCCTAGATTTGGGGGAGGAGGTAAGGAGGGGCAAAGAGGGCAGCTCCCCAAATGCACACCCCTCCTGTCCTCCGCCACCCCACCTTTGATCTCTCTTCCCTCAACCCAGCACTCCAGCCCCACCCCAGGGTCAATTTTTGCCCCCTCCCATCTGAGCAGTGTTACCAGGCCCCAGGGGGACCGGAGGATCGGGGGCCGGCCTGGGTGGGGTCCCACGGAGTACTCCAGCGCACGCAGGTGAGAACTGGGATTGCGGGGTGGGATGTGCGGCGTCCCTAGAACCGAGTCTGGGGGACCCAGGACAGGAGAAGGCCTATGGTGATTTGCATTCTTCCCTGCTCTGGCTTCATCCTCAGGGGCTCCCTGCAGACAGGGGGGGCCTTCGCCCCGGAAGCCTGGATGCCGAGATAGACTTGTTGAGCAGCACGCTGGCCGAGCTGAATGGGGGTCGGGGTCATGTGCCACGGCGACCAGAGCGACAGGTGACTCTGCCCCTCCTCCCCATCGGCACCCTGTCCCCTTCTCTGGACTCTCAGACCCAGCCCGACCCCCCGATGTATGTGATGTGCACCTCAGCATGGAGGAAGCACGGCTGCAAGTACCAACATGTCAGCCACTTGAGGACGGGACCTTGCCAAATGCAAAAGCCTGTGCTTCCCCACACCCAGGGTCATTTCCACAAATGTGGGTCCTGGAGTGGGGGCCTTGCTTACGGCTTCTGGCCTGCGTTTCTCCTTAGGCATACGAGCCCCTGCCACCTCCTGCCTACCGCACGGGCTCCCTGAAGCCGAACCCAGCCTCGCCGCTCCCAGCGTCTCCCTATGGGGGCCCCACTCCAGCCTCCTATGCTACTGCCAGCACCCCAGCTGGTCCGGCCTTCCCCGTACAAGTGAAGGTGGCACAGCCAGTGAGGGGCTGTGGCCCACCCAGGCGGGGAGCCTCTCAGGCCTCTGGGCCCCTCCCGGGTCCCCACTTTCCTCTCCCAGGCCGAGGTGAAGTCTGGGGGCCTGGCTATAGAAGCCAGAGAGAGCCAGGGCCAGGGGCCAAAGAGGAAGCTGCTGGGGTCTCTGGCCCTGCAGGAGGAGGAAGAGGAGGCGAGCACGGGCCCCAGGTAAGCCCTGGGGACCTGGGATTTCAGGTCCTACAGGCAATGGGACACTGATTGGGTGGGATGGCTGGTGGTGTTTTAGGGGGCTGGTTTTTTTTTTGAGACAGAGTTTTGCTCTTGTTTGCCCAGGCTGGGGTGCAGTGGTGCCATCTTGGCTCACTGCAACCTCTGGCTCCCGGGTTCCAGTGATTCTCCTGCCTCAGCCTCCCGAGTAGCTGGGATTACAGGCATGCGCTGCCACGCTCGGCTAATTTTTGTATTTTTAGTAGAGATGGGGTGAGCCACCACGCCTGGCTAAGGGGCTGGTTTTGGAGCAGAGTCAGAGGTCTGGGATGTGGAACAGGTAAGGGCGGGGCCGTGGTATGGGGGAGCAGGATAGAACTGCTCACTGGGGCCAGGTACAGTGGCTCACACCTGTAATCCCAGCACTTTGGGAGGCTGAGGCGGGTGGATCACCTGAGGTCGCGAGTTTGAGACCAGCCTGACAAACATGGAGAAACCTTGTCTCTACTAAAAATACAAAATTAGCCAGGCATGGTGGGGCGTGCCTGTAATCCCAGCTACTCGGGAGGTTGAGGCAGGAGAATCGCTTGAACCTGGGAGGTGGAGGTTGCGGTGAGCCGAGATCGCACCATTGCACTCCAGCCTGGGCAACAAGAGCAAAACTCCGTTTCAAAAAAAAAAAAAAAGAACTGCCCACGGGCCCCTGGGCTGAGATGTTCTCAGATGAGCTTTCTAGCTGGAATTGCCTGGCCACCTTCAGGGACATTACAGCAGTCCCCAGTCTTTTTGGCACCAGGGACCAGTTTTGGGGAAGACAATTTTTCCATGGACTGGGGAGGGCGATGGGAGGGGGATAGTTTCGGGATGATTCAAGCACATTACATTCATTGTGCACTTTATTTCTGTTATAATAATAGAACATACAATATATATAATTGTTTCATTATATATTACAATGTAATATATAACAACGTAATATATAACAACGTAACATATAACGAAACAATTATACAACTCATCATCATGTAGGATCAGTGGGAGCCCTGAACTTGTTTTCCTGCAACTAGACAGTCCCATCTGGGGGTGATGGGAGACAGTGACAGATCATCAGGCATTAGATTCTCATAAGGAGCTCACAAGCTACATCCCTCGAACGCACAGTTCACAATAGCGTTCACACTCTTATGAGAGTCTAATGCCCTGCTGATCTGAGAGGAGGCGGAGCTGAGGTGATAATGCAAGTGATGGGGAGTGGCTGTAAATACAGATGAAGCTTTGCCCATTGCTCACCTCCTGCTGTGCAGCCCGGTTCCTAACAGGCCATGGCCTGGGGGTTGAGGACCCTGGTATTATAGCATCAGGAACTAGAGTAGGACCGAGCCCCTGATTCCCACCTTCCAGGTGCACCTGAGCCAGCCTCCAGAGGATGAGCTGGACAGGCTGACGAAGAAGCTGGTGCACGACATGAACCACCCGCCCAGCGGGGAGTACTTCGGTGAGCTGAGGCTGTGGAGCGGGTGGGGCGTGGGAAGGGAGGCTGGGAGACAGAGGCGACAGTGGCTTCCTGGGTCTGTGAAGACTGATGCTGTTTCTCCCTATCCTCAGGCCAGTGTGGTGGCTGCGGAGAAGATGTGGTCGGGGACGGGGCTGGGGTTGTGGCCCTCGATCGCGTCTTTCATGTGGGCTGCTTTGTGTGTTCTACATGCCGGGCCCAGCTTCGGGGCCAGCATTTCTATGCCGTGGAGAGGAGGGCGTATTGCGAGGGCTGCTACGTGGTGAGTGGCTGGGGTTGTGGGGAGGGAGTCAGCGACTGGATGCAGGGAGCTTCCATACAAGGTGGGAACTAGAGCATCCAAGCCCAAAGGAGGAACGGTGCTAAAAGGCAGGTGACTGAAAGTGATGTACAAACAGAGAGGAATTCTGCAAGTATCAAGCAAGTAGCTTAACACTGGTGGCTGGAGGGAAGGATGCAGCTCTTACAAGTGTGGAGCGTCTTACAGTTAAAGAGAATGTGTTAGATTCCCACGACACCCCTGTGAGGCAGGTATTACTACTGATTCCTGTTCCTCTTTTTCTTTCTTTCTTTATTTAATTTGAGACAGAGTCTCGCTCTGTTGCCCAGGCTGGGGCGCAGTGGCACGATCTCTGCTCACTGCAACCTCAGCCTCCCCTGGTTCAAGCGATTCTCATGCCTCAGCCTCCCGAGTAGTTGGGATTACAGGTGCCCACCACCACACCCAGCTAATTTTTGTATTTTTAGTAGAGACAGGGTTTTACCATGTTGGCCAGGCTGTTCTTAAACTCCTGGCCTCAAGCAGTCCGCTCACTCTGTCCTCC
This sequence comes from Macaca fascicularis, assembly GCF_037993035.2. Classification (NCBI taxonomy): domain Eukaryota; kingdom Metazoa; phylum Chordata; class Mammalia; order Primates; family Cercopithecidae; genus Macaca; species Macaca fascicularis. The sequence continues at coordinate 49,465,031 of NC_088377.1, forward strand.
CAAAGTGCTGGCATTACAGGCATGAGCCACTGCACCCAGCCTGATGCCTGTTTTTCTCATAGTGGTTAAATACTGTGTGTAGTGCTGGGACCTGAACTCAGATCTGGTCAAGTCTGCCTTTCACCGAATTACATGCAGGGGGCTGCAGAAATTAGATGGCTGGGTTGCTGGGGTGCCTGTTGTGCTGCCATGGGTCCCGCCTGCTCCCAGACCTTCCTGCCTTCCTTCCCAACAGGCCACCCTGGAGAAATGTGCCACGTGCTCCCAGCCCATCCTGGACCGGATCCTGCGGGCTATGGGGAAAGCCTACCACCCTGGCTGCTTCACCTGCGTGGTGTGTCACCGTGGCCTCGACGGCATCCCCTTCACGGTGGATGCTACGAGCCAGATCCACTGCATTGAGGACTTTCACAGGTCAGGCCCAGGCTCCACCTCGTCTCACAATGTCTGACCTTTCCTGTCCCTTTCATCTCTTCATGCCCCAGGACTGTCTCTTCCTGTTTCCCACCCCTGGCCCTCCTTCATTCTTTGTTATTGTTATTTTTTAGAGACAAGAGTTTCACTCTGTTGCCCAGGCTGGAGTGCAATGGCAAATGATCATAGCTCACTGCAGCCTCCAACTCCTGGGCTCAAGTGATCCTCCCACCTCAGCCTCCTGAGTATCTGGGACTACAGGTGCACACGCCACCATGCCTGGCTAGTTTTCTTCGTTTTTTGTTAGCTTTTTTTTTTTTTTTTTTGAGATGGAGTCTCGCTCTGTCACCCAAGCTGGAATGCAGTGGCAGGATCTCAGCTCACTGCAACCTCTGCCTCCTGCGTTCAAGTGATTCACCTGCCTCAGCCTCCTGAGTAGCTGGGATTACAGGCGTGTGCCACCACGCCTTGCTAATTTTTTTTTTTTTTTGTATTTTTTGTAGAGACAGGGTTTCATCATGTTGGCCAAGCTGGTCTCAAACTCCTGAGCTCAAGCGATCCACCTGCCTCGGCCACCCAAAGTGCAGGGATTGCAGGCGTGAGCCACTGCACCCAGGCTTCTTCTGTTTTTTAATAAAGACATGGTCTTGCTGTGTTGCCTAGGCTGGTCTTGAACGCCTGGCATCAAGTAATCCTCCTGCCTTGGCCTCCCAAAGTGGGGGCATTACAGGCTAGAGCCACTACACCTAGCCTCTCTCATTCTCTTTGACATCATCCCTTCCCCAAGACCTAAGGTCATACCTCTGGCCTCCCTGAATCCCTCCTATGCCCCACCTTCTCTGGGTTCCATTGTTGGTGCCCTGCAACCCCAAGGCTTGATGGCCTTCTTGGTTCTCTTCCCCCGCAGGAAGTTTGCCCCAAGATGCTCAGTGTGCGGTGGGGCCATAATGCCTGAGCCAGGTCAGGAGGAGACTGTGAGAATTGTTGCTCTGGATCGAAGTTTTCACATTGGCTGTTACAAGTGTGAGGTCAGGGGCCCCCAGCACGTGCAAGGGGCTGGCAGTGTCTGCGGTGCTGGGTAGAGCACGAGACGGGGAACACAGAGATCTGGGGCTGATGGAAATCTGTTGCTTCTTTCTTTCTTTCTTTTTTTTTTTTGAGATGGAGTCTCGATCTGTGGCCCAGGCTGGAGTGCAGTGACACGATCTTGGCTCACTGCAACCTCCACCTCCCGGGTTCAGGCAAGTCTCCTGCCTCAGCCTCCTGAGTAGCTGGGATGACAGGTGCTGGCCACCACGCCTGGCTGATTTTTGTATTAGTAGAGACAGGGTTTCACCATATTGGCCAGGCTGGTCTCGAACTCCTGACCTTGTGATCCGCCCGCCTCGGCTTCTCAAAGTGCTGGGATTACAGGCGTGAGCCACCGCACCCGGCCAATTGTTGCTTCTTTTTCAACAGGAGTGTGGGCTGCTGCTCTCCTCTGAGGGCGAGTGTCAGGGCTGCTACCCGCTGGATGGGCACATCTTATGCAAGGCCTGCAGCGCCTGGCGCATCCAGGAGCTCTCAGCCACCGTCACCACTGACTGCTGAGTCTTCCTAGAAGTACCTGCTGGGTTCTCAGTTCCAGTTCCCATCCTTCGATTGATCACCCTCCCTGACATCCACCTGTATGACTTCATCACCAAATGCTGTCTCCTCTTTCTCCAATCAAGAAATAATAATCCCTCGAGTTTACAAAACACTTCCAAGTCTGCTGTCTTATCTGATTCTCCCAGTAGCCCATTACAAGCCCAGTTGTTGTTACTACCTGCATTTTTTTTCTTTTTTTTTTGAGACGGAGTCTGGCTCTGTCACCTAGGCTGGAGTGCAGTGATGCCATCTTGGCTCACTGCAACCTCCGCCTCCCGGGTTCAAGTGATTCTCTTGCCTCAGCTTCTCGAATAGCGGGGTTTACAGGCGCCTGCCACCATGCCTGGCTAATTATTTGTTTATTTTTTTGAGATGGAGTCTTGCTCTGTCACCCAGGCTGGAGTACAGTGGTACAATCTCGGCTCACTGGAAGCTCCGCCTCCCAGATTCACACCATTCTCCTGCCTCAGCCTCCCGGGTAGCTGGGACTATAGGCACCCACCACCATGCCCAGCTAATTTTTTGTATTTTTAGTAGAGACAGGATTTCACTGCGTTAGCTAGGATGGTCTTGATCTCCTGACCTCGTGATCCACCCACCTCGGCCTCCCAAAGTGCTGGGATTACAGGTGTGAGCCACCGCGCCCAGCCAATTTTTGTATTTTTGGTAGAGATGGAGTTTCACCACGTTGGTCAGGCTGGTCTCAAACTCCTGACCTCAAGTGATCTGCCCGCTTTGGCCTCCCAAAGTGTTGGGATTACAGGCGTGAGCCACCGCGCCCAGCCACTGTCTGCATTTTTACATGTGAGGATGCCAGAGGAGAGTGACTCCCCCAGATTGCATGGTTCTTAAATGGTGGAACCTGGGTCTTTTTGGCTCAGGTCCAGTTTTTTTGGACAACTCTTGTAATCTGTCACTACCCACCTCTCAGTGCTGGGAGCAAGCATGCCTTAGGGAGGAGGCAAGATTTCCTATATGTATCTATTTTGAGACAGGGTCTCACTCTGTTCCCCAGGCTAGAGTGTAGTGGTGAAATTCAAGGCAGCCCTGAACTCCTCGGCTCAAACAGTCCTCCTAGCTTAGCCTCCCCAGTAGCTAGGACCACAGGGGCATCCTACCAAGCCCAGTTATTATTTTTTTGTGCATAGATGGGATTTGCTATGTTGCCCAGGCTAGTCCTGAACTCTTGGGCTCAAGTCCTCCCTCCTCAACCTTCCCAAGTGCTGGGATCACAGGTGTGAGCCACTGTGCCTGGCCCTAAATATTCTGTAAAGGGGTCTTGCTATGTTGCCCACACAGGTCTTCAACTCCTGGGCTCAAGTGATCCTCCCACCTCGGCCTCCCAAAGCGCTGGGACTGCAGGCGTGAGTCACCTCAGCTGGCCTTCCTATTAGGTCTCACACTCAATTCTGAGAGGGGCCTTGGTGTTACTCCCGGGCGTGGCAGTCCACTGAATGTGGGCGGTCCATACTGTTTCGGGCCTTAACTTACAGCCTATATCATCCAAGTACTGAGTGGGGTTAAAACTGAGATCTACCAATTTTCCTTAAAGATGGGGCGTTTTTGTCGAGGAAGATCAGGAATGGCGGACTTTGCATTTAGTGCGCACTGTGGCACCCACTTTTGGCTGGATATTTGGAGCAGAAAATGGTGGGAGACGATGCTTTAAAATGGTTGCTTCCATCTTCCATCCCCTAAACGCGCTTCCCAAGTCCACGTCCTGCCCGAGGAGAGGACGAAACCCCCCCGGTGAGGTCAGGAGGCCCGTAGGGGGAACACGGCTGGATGAGAACTGGCTCAGACCCCCCTACACATCAGGGGTCGCGCGATCCTCGACTTCGGCCCTCGGAAGCTCTCCCTTCGCGCCCAGAGAGCGCCTTCGCCCCCCGAGGCCGCGCTTGGCCCAGCCGAGTTCCCGTAGTTCCTAAAACTCTAGCCATTCTCGTCTCGAAAAACCGCGCGAGACTTGCGAGAACCCCGCCCCTTTCCCGTCACGCCCTGCTTTCCCCGCCCATCGCGCTCGGTTCGTTAGTTCCAGTTCGGGCCGCGAGGGGGGAGCTTTGTGCCTCGGAGGCGTGGGTGACGCAGGCGCAACGCGGGCCGCGCTCGCTACCGCCCATCCTTGGTTGTCCCACTTTTGTTCCCCTCTCTTTGGCCCTGTAACCAAGAGCTCCGTCTTCGTCTCGCCCTCCTCGTCGCGCGCCCGCGGCCCAGGTCGCCCTGAAATCCAGCCCGTCCGAGCGCGAGTCCAACGGCCGCGGCCGCTCCCAGGTGGGGGAGGGGAGGAGCCTGGGGGGCCCCGCTGGGGCGGGAGAGGAACCGGGGGCCACGGGGGCGTGCTGGGAGACCCTCGGGGCGAGTGGAAGCATTGGAGCCGCGTCCTGAGGCCCAGGATGGTGGGGGCCGCGGAGGGCTGGCCTTGACGGGAGGGAAGCGGGCGAGGTGCCCGCGAGGGACGATCTCTTCCTCCGCTTGTCCTTTTGCACCACCCTGACCGCCCCTCCCCGGTCCCCAGGCCCCCTCAGACCGCGCCATGGGTGACAGTGATGACGAGTACGATCGAAGGCGCAGAGACAAGTTCAGAAGAGAGCGCAGCGACTACGACCGTTCCCGCGAGAGAGATGAAAGACGTCGAGGGGACGATTGGAATGACAGGTGAGCCGTTTTTAACTTCTTCTTGTCCCCATTTAATGCCGTTTCACGCCACCCGCGTCGCTTTTCTTTTTCCCCCTTGTAATTTTTATGAGGGCGAACCCTATGAAATGGCTCATTGGATCGTTTGCTGTTGTTCAGCCTATTTGTTGTTGGCCAAGTAACTAGCTGTGTGGCTTGGTTTTTTAAATTCTCAGCAGATCAGAGCAATAGAGCTAAGAGTTTGAGAATGAAGAAGCACTGTTTATACATGCACGAAAAACGTGCTTTTTTGCTTTCTTTTTGTTTTGTTATGGAGATGGGGTCTTGTTCTGCCCTGGCTGGAGTGCATTGTGGTGCAGTCATAGCAGCTTCCACCTCCTGAGCTCAACCGATCCTCCTGCCTCAGCCTCCTGAGCAGTTGGGAGTACAGGGGGAGGCCATCACTCCTGGCTAACTTTTAAAAATTATTATTATTATTTCGAGACAGGGTCTCGCTCTGTCGGCTAGCCTGGAGTGCCGTGGCGCAGTCTTGGTTCACTGCAGCCTCCGCCTCTGGGGTTCAAGTAATTCTCCTGCCTCAGCCTCCCGAGTAGCTGGGATTGCAGGCACCCGCCACCACACCTGGCTAATTTTTGTATTTTTAGTAGAGACGGGGTTTCACCATGTTGGCCAGGCTGGTTTGGAACTCCTGACTTCAGGTGATTCACCCAGCTTAGCCTCCCAAAGTGCTGGGATTACAGGCATGAGCCACAGTACCTGGTCTAAAATTATTTTTTGTAGAGACAGAGTCTTGCTCTGTTGCCCAGGTTGTAAATTATATTTTAGGAAGATTGCTTCAGAAAAATAATAATATAGAGTTGATCTGACTGGAGAGGTTGTCAGACTATTTCCCTGACAATATATGATTAGGTTTTTTGTCACTGTTTTGCCTAAAATCTCAGAGTTTATTGGGTGGTGCTGATTGGATTGATTGATTATAAGATGTGGTTATTGACCTGAGGATGTTACAGTGTGGGCTTGGCCTGGGGGTTCAGAATGGCCATGGATGTATTCTGTAAATGAGAATACATAGCGGAAGTTATAAAGAGGATAAGCATTAAGGGAACAGATCTCTAAAGGAGGGGAGCGGTGCTGGAGGTGGTGTGTCAGGGACCCACTGGAAAGTGACACTTAGCTAGACTTAGAAAGATAAGTGGGAATTCCCCAGACACGAGTGACACGAACAGCTTGGAGTTGTGGACATAATGTGTGCTTTTAGCATATTCTAGTTTGGTTAGAGTCCTGTTTCTCAGGATGTCCGCAGACCATAGGGAGTCTCCGAGGCTAAAATTATTTTTTGTGCTAATGTTTACATATTATTGCCATTTCCACTGATGGTGCCATAGCAGTGGTGGGTAAAACTGCTGATGCTTTAGCAAACATCAAGGCAGTGACAGCAAAGAGTTTAAAAAAAAAAAAGAAAAAGCCAGCTGGGCGCGGTGGCTTATACCTGTAATCCCAGTACTTTGGGAGGCCAAGACGGGCAGATCATGAGGTCAAGAGATCGAGACCATCCTGGCCAACATTGTGAAACCCCATCTCTACTAAAAATAGAAAAAGTTAGCCAGGTGCCGTGGTATGCGCATGTAGTCCCAGCTACTCGGAAGGCTGAGACAGGAGAATCACTTGAACCTGGGAGGCAGAGGTTGCAGTGAGCCGAGATCGTACCACTGCACTCCCGCCTGGCGACAGAGCAAGACTACGTCTCAAAAAAAAAAAAAAAATGCCAGTTCTATCAATGGTTCTTGATGAAAGAGTAAAACATTTAATTTGATTAAATTGGACTCTTGACTGTACGTCTTTGTTTTTGACATAAAATCTCTCTCTGTTGCCCAGGCTGGAGTGCAGTGGTGCAATGTCAGCTTACTGCAGCCTCCACCTCCCCGGTTCAGGCGCTTCTCCTGCCTCAGCCTCTCGAGTAGCTGGGACTCCTGACCTCAAGTGCTTCGGCCTCTCAAAGTGCTAGGATTACAGGCCTGCATTAGTTTTCTTGAGCAAGAGTATGCATGTGATTGAGTGAGCTGAACTAACAGCTTTTTTCCATGGGACATTATTTTTACTTGAATGAATGACAAACAGTGATTGTTCATACTTGGGTATTTGGCAGACATCTTGAAAATGAACTGAGAACCTGTTACTTCAGTGTAAGCTGTCAGTATTTGTTGCCAGTGATGAAGTAGCACTTTCCAGTGAAAATTAAAATTTTGGGCCGACGCAGTGGCTCATGCCTGTAATACCAACACTTTGGGAGGAGAAGGTGGGTGGATTGCTTGAGCCCAGGAATTTGAGAACAACCTGGGCAATGTGGTGAAATCTGTCGGTACAAAAAAATACAAAAATTAGCTGGGGGTGGTGGCACATGCCTGTAGTCCCAGCTACTCAGGAGGCTGAGGCGGGAGGATGGCTTGAGCCTGGGAGGTCGAGGTGAGAGTGAGCCTTGATTGCACCACTGCACTCCAGCTTGGGCAACAGAGAAATACCTTGTCTAAAAGAAAAAAGGAAATTAAAATTTTGGAAAACTTCTATCTACCAATGTGAGCTTGACAGCTTCCCATTAAGTAAAGACTTTTTTGGTGAGATAGGCAGTGATGCTGATGCATACATTTTGATATTGTGTGAGACATATCAAAGTCCATTCAAAGGGCAAGATAGAAGAGTGCATTTTAATGTAGCAGAGAAAGAAATATTCACTGATACTATTTCAGATTGAAGGTTCTAACTAGCCTGTGAGAAACTACTTCCGTCTTGGACAAGGTAGCATAAAGAAAAGATAAAAAAGAACCTATTTCTTGTTGAATTTTGCGTAGTATCGAAAATGAATGTCTACAGTTAATCTGAAAAGGCTTTTTCAACTCCTTATTAGTGTGAGGCCTGATTATCTGTTTTTTTTTTTTTTTAAACGGGGTGTTACTCTGTTGCCCAGGTTGGAGTGCAGTGGCACAATCATGGCCGTGGGTCACTGCAGCCTTGACTTCCCCAGGCTCAGGTGATCCTCCCATCTCAGCCTCCTGATTAGTTGGGACTACAAGTGTATGCCACCACACCCAGCTAATTTTTTTTTCTTTCTTTTTTTTTTTTTTTGAGATGGAGTCTCACTCTGTTGCCCAGGCTGGAGTATAGTGGCATGATCTGGGCTCACTGCAACCTCTGCCTCCTGGGTTCAAGCGATTCTCCCGCCTCAGCCTCCCAAGTAGTTGGGATTACAGGTGTCTGCCACCACCCCTGGCTAATTTTTGTGTATTTAGCAGAGACAGTGTTTTGCCATGTTGGCCAGACTGGTCTCAAACTTCTGACCTCAAGTGATCTGCCCGCCTTGGCCTCCCAGAGTGCTGGGATTACAGGCGTGAGCCACCACTTCTAGCCAGCCAGCTAATTTCTGTATTTTTAGTAGAAAGGTGGTTTCACCATGTTGCCCCAGCCTGGTCTTGAACTCCTGGGCTCAGGCAATCCACCTGCTTTGGCCTTCCAAAGTGCTAGCATTCATTACAGATGTGAGCCATCATGCCCGGCCTGCCTCATTTTTCAAATAGAACAGAATATCTCAACAGATTTCAGTGTAGAAGCTATCCTCTACAAAGCCAGAACTTGGAGAGATTGGTGACAATGTAAAAACAACGCCACTTTTTCTCACCAGAATTTTTCTGGAAAATAATCACTTTTCATAAAAACATGTGATCTATTTCATCTTACTGTGTAATTTAAAAATGAAGGTTTTGGAATGTTTTGTTTTAATTTTGAATATAGTAAGTATTGATAGATGTAACCCACATAAGCAGAAACTCTTTGATGTCCTCAGTCATTTTTAAGAGTATGAAGGGGCTGAGGCAGGAGAATTGCTTGAGCCCAGGAGGCGGAGGCTGTAGTGAGCCGAGAGTGAGATTGCGCTACTGCACTCCAGCCTGAGCAACAGAGTGAGACTGTCTCCAAAAAAAAAAAAAAAGAAGAAGATGAGGATGGGGGAGGCTGGGTGACTGGTTGGGAGGTTGGTGACTGGTGGGGAGGCTGGTCGAGAGGCTGGAGTGACAGCCGGGAGCCCAAGTTAAAACAACAGTGTTGCTTACTGGCATTGAAGTAAGGGTGTGATGTGATGAGACTTGTGTTTGAGGAAGGTCCGCCTGCCAGTGGGGAGACAGAAGCGAGAGACCAGAAGCAGGTGGGCAGCCAGGGCTGCAGGAGCCACACTGGACAAGGACAAGGACTAGGACAGGTTGTGTGGGGATGGCAGAGTGTGGGACAGCTTTGATAGGCTTTGAGGCAGAGGATTAGCAGGAGCAGTAATTAGCGGTGAGGGTAGTGAATGACAGCTGGGGAGAGATGCTGTTCCGTTACAGCAGAGTGGGGAGTCAGGGGAGGAAAAGACATTTGGGCCCATAATGGTGGGATGAATAGGATTGATTCTGTTTTTTTTTGTTTTTTGGGACGGAGTCTTGCCCTGTTGCTCAGGCTAGAGTGCAGTGGTGCGATCTCGGCTCACTGCAAGCTCCGCCTCCCAGGTTCACGCCATTCTCCTGCCTCAGCCTCTTGAGTAGATGGCACTAAGGGTGCCTGCCACCACAACCGGCTAATTTTTTTTGTATTTTTAGTAGAGACGGGGTTTCACCGTGTTAGCCAGGATGGTCTCAATCTCCTGACCTCGTGATCCACCTGTCTTAGCCTCCCAAAGTGCTGGGATTACAGGCGTGAGCCACCGTCCCCAGCCAAATAGGCTTGATTCTGACAGGTTGAATTTGAGGGGGTGATGGACTTCTAGTGGGGGATGATTTTAAGAAAGTTCTTTTTATTTTTAGAGACAGGATCTCCCTCTGTCACCCGGGCTGAATGCACTGGTGCAATCGAAGCCTGCTGCAGCCCCGACCTCCTGCCCGTGAGCGGGCCTGTAGCAGGGGTGATTCATGTGGGTCTGGAGCTTAGGTGGAAGGCCAGGCTGAGAGAACAGTTGGAGAACCATCAGTTCTTGGGTATTGGCTTAACTCACGGAGTTAGACAAGAATCTTTGTTTTGTTTTGTTTTGAGACAGGGTCTCTATTGCCAAGGCTGGAGTGCAGTGGCTTGCCCCGACTAGAGAAAAATCTTTTTCTGTTAGGAGTGAAGTTTTATAATTGTAGGCTTTTTTTTTTTTGAGACGGAGTCTCGCTCTGCCACCCAGGCTGGAGTGCAGTGGCCGGATCTCAGCTCACTGCAAGCTCCGCCTCCCGGGTTTTACGCCATTCTCCTGCCTCAGCCTCCCGAGTAGCTGGGACTACAGGCGCCCGCCACCTCGCCCGGCTAGTTTTTTGTATTTTTTAGTAGAGACAGGGTTTCACCGTGTCAGCCAGGATGGTCTCGATCTCCTGACCTCGTGATCCACCCGTCTCGGCCTCCCAAAGTGCTGGGATTACAGGCTTGAGCCACCGCGCCCGGCCTATAATTGTAGGCTTTTTAGTTTGGTATTTCAGGGTGTAAGAAGGGCCTGTTTAAAGAGCGTGGCTGTGGCATATCCAGCTGCATCTTTAATTATTGTTACCTTTTTAAAAAATAAAAAAAAAATTTTTTTTCTTTTTTTTTTTTTGAGACTTGCTCTGTCGCCCAGGCTGGAGTGCAGTGGCCGGATCTGAGCTCACTGCAAGCTCCGCCTCCCGGGTTTTACGCCATTCTCCTGCCTCAGCCTCCCAAGTAGCTGGGACTACAGGCGCCCACCACCTCGCCCGGCTAGTTTTTTGTATTTTTTAGTAGAGACGGGGTTTCACCGGGTTAGCCAGGATGGTCTCGATCTCCTGACCTCGTGATCCGCCCGTCTCGGCCTCCCAAAGTGCTGGGATTACAGGCTTGCGCCACCGCGCCCGGCCTAAAAAATGTTTTATAGGGATGGGGTCTCACTATTGCCCAGGTTGGTCTTGAACTGGCCTCAAGTGATCTTCTGCCTCGGCCTCTCAAAGTGCTTGGATTACAGGCATGAGCCACCATGCCTGACCTTTAATCTTTGTTACTTGTTCTTACCTCCAGAGAGTGGGACCGTGGCCGTGAGCGCCGTAGTCGGGGTGAATATCGGGACTATGACCGGAATCGGCGAGAGCGCTTCTCGCCACCTCGCCATGAACTCAGCCCGCCACAGAAGCGCATGAGGCGAGACTGGTGAGATGGAGCGGTTTCCCTCTTCTCCCCTTCGCCTCAGTTCCACTTGGGCCTCCCCTTTCTCCCCTCACCTGTGCCTAAATCTTTGTCATTTCCTTTTCTCAACTTCCCATCACCCATTGTTTCTTTGTCCCTTGAAACCCTTGTGTGGGAGACCATGCTGTGTGTACCCCTGTCTGTCTGTCCTCCTTCATGCTCTGGGGAGGTGACTCCCTTCTCTGCCTTACTTTTGTGTCCCCCACCCTCAGGGATGAGCACAGCTCTGACCCATACCACAGTGGCTATGAGATGCCCTATGCTGGGGGGGGTGGGGGCCCAACTTATGGCCCCCCTCAGCCCTGGGGCCACCCCGACGTCCACATCATGCAGCACCATGTCCTGCCTATCCAGGCCAGGTAAGGGCCGGGCTTTTCGGGAGAAGGGGGTTGGTAGGCCTGGGGGATGGATGGGGTTGCTGAAGGCCATGGTTGAAGCCAGGGAGTGGGTCAGGCCCACAGAGACATGTCCCTGGGATGGGGGTAGTAGCTGTTGGGGTTTGGGGTGATGTCCATGGTGGGCAAAGAAGGGGGGCACCTGGCTACTTTGGCCCCTGTAGCCTCCAACCCTTCCCCAACAACCAAGCCTTTCTGACTGGGGTCCCCTCCAGGCTGGGCAGCATCGCAGAGATCGACCTGGGTGTGCCGCCGCCTGTGATGAAGACCTTCAAGGAGTTTCTCCTCTCCCTGGATGACTCGGTGGATGAGACGGAGGCCGTCAAGCGCTATAATGACTATAAGCTGGATTTCCGGAGGCAGCAGATGCAGGATTTCTTCCTGGCGCACAAAGATGAGGAGTGGTGAGTGCCCCTGCTTCCCTGGATCTCTGCCCTGGCATGTCCCCCTGGCCCCGCTGGTGGAGCCGCGGCCCTGTCCTCTTCCCAGTTTCCCCTGTCCGGAACTTTCTGGGGGTGGGGGTCGGGAAGTATGACAGCATTGGCTGATGGGGTCTCCCCCTCACTTCAGCGACTGCCACGGCCCCCGCCCTGCCCTATCTCCTGTCCTGCTGTCCTCAGAGAGTGGGACACCTCCAGGCAGCAGGCCAGAGCCACCTGGCCCCTTGGGGCAGCAAACAGGCCGCTTCCCATTTGCTGGTGTTGGGTCATTGTCATCCCTGATCACCAGGACCCCGTGTGACTGTGGCATCCTCCTAAAGCGACGAGTGAATCCAGACAGGAAAAGCAAAGATCTCAGGGTCATTTGACAGAAAAAGAATTTTAATTTTTTTTTCCTTTTGTGGATGTTTTAATTTTAATCAACCATCTTTTCCCCCCTTCCTGCTCCTCCTCCTCCTCATCCTCTTTCTGCTCCTCCTCCTTGAAAAGAGCCAGAACTGGGAACTACACCCGCTCATCGACGGAGCTCGGAGCAAACCCACCTCCACCCCCACCATACCCAGCCCATACATGAGCCCCTGGGCTGAGCTGCGCGGCCCGGCCAGGCAGACAGGCAGGGCACTGCTGTGCACAATGCAGCGGTTTAGCTGAATGTGATTGCTCAGGCAGCTAGCCAGTCAGGCCCCACTGCGGAGTCCCGCGGGGCAGGGCATCTCGGCCGGGCGCCCAGCCAGGAGCCAGCCGGTGGCCCACCAGCCAGCATGGGCCCTGGGCGCCGCTAGTTAAATCTTGAGCTCTGTTTGACCAAGCGGCCAAGGTAAAGATCCTGGAGGTGATGCCTGCGGCTTTCCTTTCCTCCTCCGCCCCACTCGTGGTTCTGTTCTGTCTTCGCTGTCCCCTCTCAAATTGCTCTGTGTCTTTGTCCTAATCTCTCACGCACTTTCATTCTTCTCTGTCCCTGTTCTTGCTCCCTGCCTAACACTGCCTTCCGCCCTGTTGGTTTTTTCAGTTTCTCTCTCTTTAGTTTTTCCCTTTGTTTTGGTTTCTGGGACTTTCTCACACTTTCCCCTTTCCTCCCTTTCCCCTTTTCCTCATACTCCTCATTTCTTCTGTTTTCCCCCTGAGGTCCTATTTGAAATGTTTTATTTTTCTTTTCCTCCCTAACCTTCCAGCCCTCTCCTGTCTCTCCCCTGTGGGCAGGACCTGAGGCTCTAAAGGGCACTCCAGTCTCTCCCTTCGGTCTTTCCTGTCCCTTCACCGTCTTGCTTATCTTCCCACGGGTGGAGAAAGGTGCCCTGCCTCTGGGCTTTTGCTATCTGGCCCCCTCTGTCTTCCACCTTGGGGTGGAGGGAGTTGGCGGGAGCAGTTTTTGAATGACTGCAGTTTGGGGTTGGTGAGGAGAGGGAGGTTCTTCAGGGCCTGCTATTTCCTGAGCCTTCCTCTCTGAAGCTTTGGGAAATGACACCTTTTGACTAGTTAGTGTTTCCCGGAGACTTAAAGTGGTAAATCTGCCTCTCCAACCCTGGCGTCCCCCTGTAGTCATTGGTCTTCCCAAATCCAGAGCTCTTAGTTCCTGGTTTTCCCCCAGATCTTCTCAGAGCACAACTTCTGGTTCCCTTTGGGGTGTTGGGTGGTTCTAGTGCAACCCTATCCCCTAATCTCTCTGTTTTGATGACCTTTTGTGGGTGTGAGAGGATGGGGGCTATGCCCTGTCTTTCCTGGGCCCCTTCCCACATCCTGGCTTTGGCTTCCAGTAATTGTTTTGTCTTTCCCTCCCCCGCTTCGTTCCCAGGTTTCGGTCTAAGTACCACCCAGATGAGGTGGGGAAGCGTCGGCAGGAGGCCCGGGGGGGCCTGCAAAACCGTCTGAGGGTCTTCCTGTCCCTCATGGAGACTGGCTGGTTTGATAATCTTCTCCTGGACATAGACAAAGCTGATGCCATCGTCAAGATGCTGGATGCAGGTGTGTGGATTTGGAGGGCTGGCAGGCATTTGGGGTGGGTGTATTTGGGGACCAGGCAGATACGGGTTGACAGGAGCCAGGGCCCTCGGGTTGTGAACTCTGTTCCCTTTGTTGGTAGCTGTGATTAAGATGGAAGGAGGCACAGAGAATGATCTCCGCATCCTGGAGCAGGAGGAGGAGGAGGAACAGGCAGGAAAGCCTGGGGAGCCTGGCAAGAAAGAGGAAGGACGGGCTGGAGCAGGCCTTGGGGACGGGGAGCGTAAAACAAACGACAAGGACGAGAAGAAGGAAGACGGCAAGCAGGTCCGAGCGCCGGGCCTCTAGTGCTGCCTCGGGATCCAAAGGAGCTACAAGTGCGGGGCTGTGTTCTGGGAGGGGTGGAGAAAATGAACCTGTGGCCTCAGCTGTCAGGGTGGTGGCCCTCTGATAAAGGTGGAAGGGGAGGTTTGACATCCCCAGTGGTTGTCTCTTCCCATAGTCCGAGAATGACAGTTCTAATGATGACAAAACGAAGAAGTCGGAGGGTGACGGGGACAAGGAAGAGAAGAAAGAAGACTCTGAGAAAGAAGCCAAAAAGGTGAGGTGTCTATGACCTGGGGTCAGAGTGTCGTTGCTGGGGTCCTGGCACACTGACTTGTCCCTTCCGCTGTGGCTTGCCCAGAGTAGCAAGAAGCGGAACCGGAAGCACAGCGGGGATGACAGCTTTGATGAGGGCAGTGTGTCGGAGTCCGAGTCGGAGTCCGAGAGCGGCCAGGCTGAGGAGGAGAAGGAGGAGGCCGGTAGGGTTTCTTTTGTGCTTCTAAAGTGCATTCTAATGCGGGTGGGGAGGTGAGCGGTTGGTGACATTGATGTGGGAGGGAGGGTGGCTTTTAGGGGAAAGCTTCTCTATCCTCCCCATCAAAATCAGTAATAAAAATGCACCAACTCCTTCCTACCCCTTCCTGCCCAGAAGAAGCGCTCAAGGAGAAGGAGAAGCCCAAGGAAGAAGAATGGGAGAAGCCCAAGGATGCCGCCGGGCTGGAGTGCAAGCCGCGGCCGCTGCATAAGACCTGCTCCCTCTTCATGCGCAACATTGCGCCCAACATCTCCCGGGCTGAGATCATCTCCGTGAGTGGGGACCCATGGAGTCGGGGCAGGGCCGATGGAGAAGTGGAGGGCAGAGGGAAGGCAGTGGGGCCCTGCCTGTGACAGATGCCCCCATTTCACCTGTTAGGGAGGCCCCTTCCCCAGGGCCCATGGCCTCTGAGGACTAGTCCTGATCACGCCATTGGCTTTCAGGTGCTGGTGTTTGAAGCCCTTTAGTGGTTTTTCCCTGCCCAAGGATGGGAAGAGTGACAAAGCAGTTAGTCCTAGGGTTCTGAGGACAGTGGGGGATTGGAGGAAGAAGCGAGTGAATCCTTGAGTCACTACATGGGGCTGGTTTTCTGCTTCTTGCAGCTTTGTAAAAGGTACCCAGGCTTTATGCGGGTGGCGCTCTCAGAGCCCCAGCCAGAGAGGAGGTGAGTAACTCATTGTGTTGGAGGGAAAAGTGCAGGGGAATGTTAATGGCCAACATCAACTCCCTTGCTTGAGTGTGCTAACATTTTCTTTCTTATGTAGGTTTTTCCGTCGTGGCTGGGTGACCTTCGACCGCAGTGTTAACATTAAAGAGATCTGTTGGAACCTGCAGAACATCCGTGTGAGTGCTCCGGGTGGGACTGTGGGGAAGAGGAAGGGAGGCTCTCTATGCCCCACGGGACCTCTGCATGACTTTGTTCGTCTGATAGGCCAGTTGTTCTGCATCCTCTTTGACCGTTTCGTCTGCCTACATTGTCTCTGGGCAAGGCTCTAGGGCTGTTACCATGGACAGGACCTATGTGGTCCCCGTCCCCAGGGAGCTTGCAGTCTGATCAATCGCTGGTGCTCAAGAGGGGAGGGTCTTAGAGCTGCTACTTCTCCAGCAAGTGGGGTAAGTGGGATAAGCTTCCAATGATGTCTGCCCTCCAGCTCCGGGAGTGCGAGCTGAGCCCTGGTGTGAACAGGGACCTGACCCGGCGCGTTCGCAATATCAATGGCATCACCCAGCACAAGCAGATTGTGCGCAACGACATCAAGCTGGCAGCCAAGCTGATCCACACGCTGGACGACAGGACCCAGCTTTGGGCCTCGGAACCAGGGACGCCTCCCCTGCCAACGGTCAGTGACTCCCCAAAGGACTTTGTCAGAAGCAGCTGATGGTGCCTCTGCTGTGGGCACCTCTGACCTCACCTATCTGTAGCCTTAACCCCCTTGCACCCACTTGCCTGCTCACTCATTTGTCCCTCCCTGTGTGGGTAGCACCTTCTCCAGCTTCCAGCAGAACGGGGGGATGCTAGTGATCATTTGTGGCTGGGGTGGAACAAAAGCTAAAATGAAGACAAATCTCAAGGGGGCAAAAGGCGCCAGTTATGTCCAGTGAACTCTTGTTCTCTCGCTGCTCTTTCACTTGTAGAAGGTCTCAGGTTACCTCCCCTGAAGGTCTTTCTCTGCCTTACTTGCCTGTCTTCCTCCCACCAGAGCCTGCCCTCACAAAACCCGATCTTGAAGAATATCACCGACTACCTGATCGAGGAAGTGAGCGCTGAGGAGGAGGAGCTGCTGGGGAGCAGCGGGGGCGCCCCTCCTGAGGAGCCTCCTAAGGAAGGGAACCCGGCAGAGATCAACGTGGAGCGGGATGAGAAGTTGATCAAGGTGCCAGTGGCAGCACGGGGCACGTGGGGGCTCAGGTGGTGAGGGCAGGAGCTGAGCACTCGCACTCACTTCCCTTAGGTCTTGGACAAGCTCCTCCTTTACCTGCGCATCGTGCATTCCTTGGATTATTACAACACCTGTGAGTACCCCAATGAGGACGAGATGCCCAATCGCTGTGGCATCATCCACGTTCGGGGGCCCATGCCACCCAACCGCATCAGTCACGGGGAAGGTGAGCTCCAGGTTCCCCTTTGTCGCCGGCTGCCCCTGGCCTCGGTCCTCCAGCCCCTTGCCATCGTCCTTCCTTCTGGCTTCCTTCCCAACCTTCCTTCCTCTGTTCCCAAACCACAGTGCTGGAGTGGCAAAAGACGTTTGAGGAGAAGCTCACGCCATTGCTGAGTGTGCGGGAGTCGCTCTCAGAGGAAGAGGCCCAGAAGATGGGGCGCAAAGACCCGGAGCAGGAAGTGGAGAAGTTTGTCACCTCCAACACGCAGGAACTGGGCAAGGATAAGTGGCTGTGTCCTCTCAGTGGCAAGAAATTCAAGGTCTGGGATGTTGGAGAATGGCCGTGCTACAGTGGTGGGAGGTGGGGTTGAGACAGGAAGCCCCCTAAAGGCCCCTAAAGGGCAGGGGTGGGGGAACTGCTCACTGGACTGGCAGGTGGGAGCTGGAAATCCTTCCAGGTCGGGCCTGGGAGCGAGGCAACCATTACCTGGCTGTCCTGACCCCGCTCCTCTCTCCACCCAGGGTCCTGAGTTTGTGCGCAAACATATCTTCAACAAGCACGCAGAGAAAATTGAGGAAGTGAAAAAGGAGGTGGCGTTTTTTAACAACTTCCTCACTGATGCCAAGCGCCCAGCTCTGCCTGAGATCAAGCCAGCCCAACCACCTGGCCCTGCCCAGAGTAAGATACGATCCATGAAGGTCGCATGTCCCCTCTCCCTTGATTACCCAGGGACTCCCATTTCTCTTTAACATGTCACCCCGAAAAGTTTCTGCCCCATCCTCAGGCCATAGCCCTAGAAGTCAATTGTACCCATCCCCCTCCCACCCCCGCAGTAATTCATGTCCCTGTCCGTGTTGTACTCCCCCCAGGTTTGACCCCGGGACTCCCCTACCCACACCAGACTCCCCAGGGCCTTATGCCCTACGGTCAGCCCCGGCCCCCGATCTTGGGCTACGGAGGTAAGTACAGGAGGGAGATGAAGGGGCTTGGTGAGTGTGTGGCGTTGGGAGAAGGAAACAGGATGGAGTTGAGGACATAGTTTTGCAACTCACCACTAATCTCTGTCATAGCTGGTGCTGTCCGCCCTGCAGTCCCCACAGGAGGCCCTCCATACCCCCACGCCCCATATGGTGCTGGTCGAGGGAACTACGATGCCTTCCGAGGCCAGGGAGGTTATCCTGGGAAACCTCGCAACAGGTAAGGAGAAGGGCAGATGTGAAACCTCGCAACAGGTAAGGAGGGCAGACACCCAAGCTTTGTTGCTGCCTGCAAACTCCCTTTTGGGAGCCCCCAGCTCTCATCCTTTACCTCTCATTTCACAGGATGGTTCGTGGAGACCCAAGGGCCATTGTGGAATATCGGGACCTGGATGCCCCAGACGATGTTGATTTCTTTTGAGCCGTCCACCGTTCCTCACTCCTGTATCCATACTCGTGACTACCTTGTCCCATCCAGCTCTGAGAATTTTTTGTACGATCAGCCTTACTGCCAATAAAAGCACTTCCACAGGGCTCCTGACTCTCGTGTGTTACATACCTCCCCCATCCTTCCACAGTAACTCCTGAGGTGTTGCTCAGCCCTGCCACTTTTATTATTGATGTCAAAAGCGCCAGGCTCTGCAGGGACACCAGTGGGAGGTACAAAGGTGCATGTCTGGGACCCGAGAATCTCAGTTCTGTAACTTTGCCCTCAGTCCAAGGTGTGCTGCAGCTGTTGGGAGCTAAGGCTGGTCAAGCACAGGTTGTAGAAGGAGTTGGGGTCAAAGGCTGCACTCACCTCTTGCCAGCCCACCCACCCAGCAGCTTGTAGTTCACTGGGGCTTTTTGGAGTGCCCCAGTAGTGAGGGTCCAATACCAGGACATAGTCTTCCGTGCCTGACCCGATGCAGATTCCCAGCAAGGCCTTAGACCTGGCATCCGCGTCCCCTCCAACCATGACTGGGCCCCCGCCCCCTGCGAAGTGGGAGTAAAGCTTCTCCAGCTCCCCATGCAGCCCCGCTCCCCGGGGTACGTGGCAGAGGCGCCCCTGGGGCCCTCCGAAGTGAGCGAGGCAGAGGCTGGCCTCCACGCAGCCGATCCAGTCCCGGGAGCCCCGGAAGCCGGGGGGCTTGTCACCCATGTCCTCCAGGGCCGCCTGCACGGCGGCCAGTCCGGGTACGCCTGCGGGCTGGCCCTCCGGCCACGAGCACAGCGTCTGCAGAGTGCGGTAGCCGCAGCCCCAACCGCGATCGTCTAGGCCGTCGCAGCCGTAGTGGTAGTAGAGGTAGTGGCCCGAGAGCAGCGCCAGGCGGGCAGGGCCGCGGCTCGGCGGAGGCAGGCCCACGTGGACGTCCCTCAGCAGCTCCAGGGCGGTGGGCGGGAGCGGAGGTCCCAGGCCAGGCACAGCGTCCTCCTAGCGGCGCAGAGCGACCTCAGGCCCCAACACTTCCTTTCGGCTCCGGGTCTTTGGTCAGCTGCCGCAGGACTGGCGCGCAGGCTGGGGACGCGCTCCCCCGGCCTCGTTGATCACTGGAGGCAGCAAGCGGCAACCACCTAGCGGCATCGACCCAGGGGCTCCCACAATGCTCCGCCGCGCCCCGCCCCTCCGCCCCTCCGCCCCTCCGCCCCTCCGCCCCTCCGCCCCTCCGCCCCTCCGCCCCTCCGCCCCTCCGCCCCTCCGCCCCTCCGCCCCTCCGCCCCTCCGCCCCTCCGCCCCTCCGCCGTGCCAGCCTGACGACCCGCGGCCCTCATTGCGCAGGCGCGAGCTCCGCCCGGCGGGGCAGGGCGGGGGATTGGCGTTCGCTGGAATGAGCAGGCGCCTTGGGGCCGCCTCGGAGCTCGCCTGTTTCTTGACCTGCAGCCCCGCTCCTGCATAGACTCGGCCCTCGTGATTCCGGCGTTCTGCCCCTACCCCTAGCTCCCTAGTTGCGCACACTCCCGTGGCTGTAACAGTTTATTGGCAGCCCAGAGGGGCGAAGGCACCGCGGGGGAGGGAGCTCAGTCCGAGACATGCAGAGGACCGGGAGCCCCGGGGGACGTCGGGGGTGGGGTGTGGATGGGTAGGGTCTGGGGCTCCTCTGTGTTATAGCCCAGCCCTGAAATAAATAGTATATACAGCTAGGAGGCCGGGCAGAGCGGGGGACTTGGGGGTCCCGCCGGGGTCACAGGTCTGAGCAGCGATCCTGCTTGCTGTAGTGGTCGAACTGGTTCTTCCAGTGCACCATGTAGGAGCTCCAGCGGTGGAACTCGGCCTTCCACTGGCGCTCCGCCTCGTCGAGCGTGTCTGCGGCCAGGGCGCCCGGCGAGGCGGGGGGGGAGGACGGTACGAAGAAGGTCGGGGATCGGACATTTGGGCGGGTGGGTGGGGGCATGAGTGCAGGGAAGACGCACGGAGAAATGCAGGCGACCACGTGGGACGGTGGCAAGAAGATCAGGAGAATGAGCGAAAGACGAGAGGGAGGATGAGGGCAGAGGCGGGGCCAGAGAAGGACAGCAGGAAGGAGAGAGGAGGAGAAAAGAATGACCGGAAGACAGGGGAACAGAGGGGACAGGAGGGGGAGGTTGGGGGAAAAAGAAGAGACAGAAATGGTTGACCGTTATAGCCCCAGTGGGGGGTGCTACCCAGCCCAGGGCCTCCCTCTCCCCCCCAGTGTCAGGCTCAGGTTCCAAAAGATAATTTTATAAAAGAATACTGGCTTTTCCATTTCCATTCAAACAACAAAAGCGTGGGGGTCCCTGAGAAGGGTGGGAGGCACGGTCCCCTCCTCCTGCCCTGTCCAGTGTGAGTCTCTTGGTTTGAGGAGGGAGGGGGCACTGGGTCTGAGATCCCTGAGTGGGGCCCTTCCCCACTGTCCGACCACTCATTAGAGGAGGGGCCCCTGTGGCCGTAGGGGAAGAGGCCGTGGTGACAGCCGCAGGAGGTGGGAGAGGAGGAGGAGGAGAAGCTGGTGGAGGAGGAGGAGGGGCAGGGGGAGGCCGGGCCTCGGAGCAGCCTCCCCATGGGTGAAGCCTGGGCAGGTGCTGGGAGCCTCCGAGGCTAGGGGGAGAAGAGAGGGGTTACACCTGGCCAGCTCCCACTCCCCTCCTCCCAGCCGCTGCCCGCTGGCCCCTGCGTACCGGTGGCGCTGAGCAATTTGGGGAGGAAACGGTTCCAGAAGGCGCAGGCCTGGGCGCGCAGCCCCCGCCGCACCTCCAGCGGCCGCAGGTCGAGACTCACGTACTGCTGAGCCCCCGCCGTGTACGGGGGCCATTGCGGGCCCTTGGGGTCTCGGGGCTCATTGGGGTCCCTGCGGAAGGAAGGGAAGGCTCAGTCCAGACGGGCAGTGGGAGGAGGCGGCCCCCAACCCCACGGGACCCGGACTCTTCAGTTCTGCGGAGAGCCCCAGAGATCTCGTCCCCTCCCTCCCACCACCAAGTCACTTCTTTCCCTTCTCCAGTGCGCCCGGTCATGGGGTCTTCCCTTCCGCCTATGCTCCCTGTCTCCTCTCCGTTTCCCTCAGCTTTTCTGTTCCATCTTTGTTTCTCCCACTAAAAAAATGGCTAGGATGTCTTAAGCCCTTCCTAAATAACCAGGACGGGTCCTATGTCTACAAACATCACATTTTTTTTTAACAACCACCATCCGATGCTAGATTTCATTGTCCTCTTCTTGATCCAGGTAAACAGGTGTGTGTGTGAGAGAATGTGTCACTGCTAGTGAATCATCACTGGTTTGGTTTAATCCAGCTCCAACTGCTTTGTCTTGGTCTGCCGTCTTTTTTTTTTTTTTTTTTCTAGAGATAGGGTAGCTCAGGCTGGAGTGCAGTGGCACCGTCATAGCTCACTGCAGCCTCAACCTCCCAGGCTCAAGCAATCCTCCTGCCTCAGCTTCCCAAGTAGCTGGGACTACAGGCACGAGCCACCATACCTGGCTAAGTTTTGTATTTTTTTTTTTTCTTTTTAAGAGTCGGGGTCTTGTTATGTTGTCCAGTCTGGTCTCAAACTCCTGGCCTCAAGGGATCCTCCCACCTTGGCCTCCCAAAGGGCTGAGATTACAGGGGTGAGCCACTGTGCCCACCCCCTCCGTGTCTATCTCGTCTCTTCCTCACTTTTCTTTGCCTCTGTCTGTCTCTGCAAGACCCCCTCTGCCTACTCTGTCTCCTTTCTTTTGCTCTCCCCTTTTATCTCCTTTGTGAGCATGTCCCTCTCTGGCTGTCCTATCCTGCCCCTGTCCCACCCGTCCTTTCTGTCTCTGTGTGTCTGCCTCTTTGTGGGTGTCTCCCCACCCCCGTCTCCTGTCCTCCCGAGCCTCCTCTCCCTCTGCACTGCTGACCCTGTGCGGGCGAAGTTGGCCCAGTATCGCATGAGTCGCTGGGCGAAGATTTTCTCCTCCGTGGTGTAGTTTCGAGAAGGGTCCAGGGGGATCCCAAAGATGAACTCGATCTCGTAGCCGTGGGGCACCCCCATCCACAGGGGCCAGGAGAGCGTGGAGGCACGGTGTTCGAAGACGTAGGCGTAGACCCGGGCACCCTGGGCAGCCAGTCGCCCAGCCAGCTGGGCCACGGGGCACACGACATTGTGGTCGCCCACCACATCGCTCAGGGCCTCCCTCAGGCGTGCCGGGTCCTCGGGATGCAGCCAGTCTGTGTAATGCAGGACCACAGCCTCGGCTGCCAGGTCACTTACCTGGGGGACCCCGACCCGCACCCCGGCCAGGAACTCGGCCCGGCTGATGAGAGACTCGTTGTCTTTGCTGAAGCCTGGGGCCCCGTAAACCAGAAAATATGAGCCCTCATCCTTCACCACACCCACCAGCACCTGGGGGTGAGGGAGAGCGGGGTGGGATGGAGGGACAGGCACAGACAGACAAGTAGACAGAAACAGATGGACAGACAAAGAGCCAGAGAGATGAACAGTTACAGACCTGGAACCATGGACAGAGAGAGGATGAGATCGGGGGAGGGACTCAGAGAAACAGAAAATAGACCCATGGAGGCTTTCCTGTCTGCCCTGCCGACCACCCTGGGATCTGAGCCCTCAGGGAGGACTTCTGGGACTTCTGGGAATGGGTCTAGAGAAGCCCTCATGCTTGGGTCCCTGGGGGGAAGGGAGGGACTGTTGGGACCCAGAGGAGCCAGCTTCACCCCCACTAGTTACCTGCAGGCCGTGGAAGTCTCCCGCGTTGATAAGGGCCTCTGGGGTGTCACTGAGGAAGTCTCCATCTACCACAGGTACGAAGGAGAACCGGAAGACGCTTTCTTGAGGCAGCACATGCCATTCATTGTTCACCAGGACCTGCGCTGGTCGTGTCCGAAGGCAGGCTACTAGCTCTGTGTCATTCCCACCAGTGCCGCCTGGGGGACAGCCCACAAGGTGGGCCAGCTGTGTGGCCCTGCGGCGGGCCTCTCCCATGCCCACCGTGGCCCAGGGTCCATTGGGGGCACCGCTTTGCAGCACGGCCCTGTGGAACAGACCCCGGCTGGGCGGGGACAGCAGATGCATGCCCACTGAGGCAGCACCCGCACTCTCCCCAAACAGCGTCACTGATGTCGGGTCCCCCCCGAAGGCTGCCACGTTCTCCTGCACCCACTGCAGGGCCAGCCTCTGATCCAGGAGACCCACATTCCCCGGGGCCTCTCGGCTCCCGGGCAGGGCCAGGAAGCCAAAGGCTCCCACCCGGTAGTTCATGGACACCAGCACAGTCCTCTCGGCCTGTACCAAGAAGCGGCCATCATAGACGTCTAAGGAGGAGGCCCCACTGTAGAAGCCACCCCCATAGATCCAGACGAGAACAGGGGTGGGGGATGTAGGCCGGGGGTATGGTGTCCACACGTTGAGGTAGAGGCAGTCCTCGCTCAGCTCACGGTTGGGGTTCCACATCTCGGTGCCCTCAAAACCTGGGTATAAGGTATCCACATACTGGTAGCAGACACTCTGGAAGGTTGTAGCATCTACCACCCCTGACCAAGGCTGCTTGGGCTCCGGTGGCAGAAAGCGACGAGGTCCCGTGGGTGGCTCCGCAAAGGGGATGCCCAGGAAAGCAGAGACGGGGCCCCCGGGGGTCTTCAGACGAATGCCCCGCAGCCGGCCCCCACGCACAGTCACCAGCAGCTCTGCATCCTCCCGGCCCTCAGCCCCCACTCCTCCTCCCAGGAGCCAGAGAAGGAGGAGAAGGAGTGGGGAAGCCAGGGAAGGCGTGTGCAGGGGACACTGCGGGGGCCTCATGGCTGCAGGGCAGGCGGTGTCTGCTGGGAGAAAGAAAGGGAAAGGGTGAAAGGTCGGTCGAGAAGCCAGGAGGGAGGAGATTAGGACATGGTCGGCCCAAGGGTTATCGCTCAGCTGCAGAGGAGGTGGGGCAGGTTGGCAAAGATGAGGGGAGACAGGGAGGGAGGGAAGGAGACAGGCAGAGACAAGGACACAGGCCATTGGGCAGGAGGGGACGGAGATCAGGCAGACACCCACATCCAGACAAATGAACAGAGAAGAGCACCCTCTCTACCCCCCAGGAGTCCGCCGCCCTCACCTCTTCCCCGAACTGGGCCGAGCCCAGCTCGTGCAGTGCGGGCACCAGAGGCCTCAGTCCACGCACAGGCCACCCGACAGGGGCGCGGCCTCACGGACGGGCGGCGCCGCTGGGGGAGCTTGCTGCGGCCTGAAGGCGCAGCCCCGCTCTCCTGCGTTGGCCAGGCCCGGGGCCCTGGGGGACGGTGGGCTGGGCATTCAGGGTGTGGAAGCCTTAGGTCCCGGGGTCCCCCAAATCCTGTCTAGTCCACTCCCCCCCAACCCTGCCCCATCTCATCCAATGTCTGGCACCGAGCACTGATGCCCGCGGGTTCCCATCAGCTGCGCACGCTCCCAGCCCAGCCCCAGCAAACAGGCTAGCCAGCCCGTGTCCCCCAGGACTCGAGAGCCCCCATCCGTCTGAAGCTGCCGTGCACGCCGCCGCCGGCGGAGGGCAGTAGAGACCGAGAAAAGGTTGGCGCTCCCCGCCCCGAGCCGGGAACCTGGAGCCGGGAACTTGGGGTGGGGGACTGGGGGCTCAAGGGCCTTGTGGAGCCGCCTGAAGGGCGAGCCAGGACGCTTGTGTTCCCGGGGCTCCGGAGATCCCCGGCTGCAGGGGCGGGGGCGCTATTTTGGGGGCAGCAGCTGTTACGGTTCCGGCATCTCCAGCCAAAGGATCAAAATTCCCCGGGTGGGAACTCCCCCCTCTCCCGCCGGTCACCCCTCGCCCAGGCCCCACTGTCCTGAGCTGGGGGTGGTGATGCTGCTGGAGATTAACTAGGAAACCCAAGTGGCGCTAATTATAACTCGGGGCTTCCGCTGAGCCTCCCCTTCCCAAAAAATAGAGATGGAGTCTCCGCAGGAGGGGGCGTCCTGGGCCTGGGAGGGGGCCTCTGCGGGGAGCTGCACAGGGGCGCTGGGCTTGCGGCCCTGTGGATGGGGGTTCCCAGCCCGGCGCCGGGAACCTGCGCAGCTCGGGTACCGCCCCAATCAGGGGGTGTCTTCCAGTGGCCCCGGACTAGGGAGCGATCGGGGAAAGGGCGCTCGGGGGTCCCCGCAGGAATCGGAGCGCAGAGGCGGCGGGCTTGAGCTCCTGCGTGGGCGTCGGTGAGTGTGAAGCGGCCGGGGAAGAGTTCCGGACGAGTGCGGGGCAGCGGAGGGCGGCGCTGGGCAGGCCCGGCGACGCGGGAGCCGTCCCGTTAGGGGGGCCTGGACCCTTCGGGGAGCGCACGGTGTCCCGGACGCGGGCCGGAAGGAGTGTCCCGGGCGGGGAGGGAGACTCACCTGAGGCGGCCGAGCCGGGCCGGGCCGGGCCGCGCCGGGAGCTGGAGGCGGCCGATGTTCCCCGGCGCAGGCTGAGCCGACTCTGACAGCCGCCGCCTCCGGCCCCCCACACACACCCCCTGCGGGCTGCACAGCGCCCCCGCCCGCCCCCGCCCACTGTCTCCGCCCCCGCCCCTCCCCGCTTCCCCGGGCGGCCACCTCCCCTCTCTCTCCCTCCCTCGGAGCCGAGACCCGGAGACCCCGGGGCCCAGACGCACTCCAGTGCCAGACGCCGACCGACGACAGACGCGCAGTGACAGACGCGACCCAAAGACCTGCAGCGGCGGAGCAGACACCCACGTGACAGACAGACGGACAGAAGCCCGTGGAGACAGACACGCGCAGACGGACGACCTCATGCAGCGACAGGCACAGACAAACGCAGGCACCGACTTTCACAGACGGACGGACACACTTGGACACCCTGATGGTCTCGCTCGAGGCTGGGGAAGTTAGCGCAAGGCCAAGGGGCCATGCATCCACGGCCACGACAGAGACAGGGGTGGCATGGTTGGAGAGGCATGTGGGAGTGTGGCCGAGGACCGTCCCGTTAGGGGTCCAGGTGGCACTGGTGCAGAAATGGTGACGTGGGACACTCCTGGGGATGAAGGGACACCTGTGGGAATGGAGGTGTAAACATGGGATCGCGAGTGGAAATGAGGTGGGGGGGCATGGAGACAGGAGACTCCCGGGGGGAGGAAAGGGTGACTCGGGGACACCTGAGAAGGCAGGCCAGCGTGGTGGCACGCGCAAGGCTGCGGGTCGAGGCCGCACTCCGCGGTGGCAGTGGAAACTTCTGGAATCCCCGCGGGTGGGTCTGCGCTGGTTCCCTGACGGGTGACCTCGGACTTTCGTCACCAGGGTCCGGTCGGGGCATGACATCACCAGGCCTAGCATTCATTGGCCGCACTGCTGGCAGGTGGGAGCGGCCTGGCCCGGGCGCCCCTAGACTGCTCCAAGGGGCCTGACCCGCGCAGATTGCCCCCCGCCCCGCCCTCCAGGAGGTCACCCGTGTGGACAGGGCTGCTGCAGCAGGGTCCCCACACCAGAGGTGCAGGCGGCAATACCGCGCGGCGCCCGCTTTCCCGAGGCTGCGGGCTCGGGAACCCCCAGGCCCCCGCGTGGGAGAGCGGCCGGCGCAGGCCAGCGTCGGGGCGTGCGTGCGCGCGCGCGGCGGTGCGGGGCGCGGCGTGGGATGGGTGCGTGCGCGCACGCTCGCTCTGGCTGCCTCGCGCCCCGCAGCGCCCCGGGAACGCGTGCGCCGCCGGTTGGGACCGCGAGCGCTGGGTCTCGGGGCCTCGCAGGGGTTGAATCCGGAGTCTTGCCTGTCCCTGGGCCGCGCGGTTCCCGGCTTTCCAAGCTGGGCGCGCCCCACGCCCGCTAGCCCCACGGGAACCGGGTCCCGCAGGCATGGACACTCGCACTCTGCTCGCTGGAGACGGCCGCCAGGTGGCGCAAAAAGCAGCCGCTTGGGCCTTGGAGACTGAGCTGGGTTGGGGGTGTTGGGGAGATGAACCCCTCGGCATCTGTGCCCACTGTCTCCGGCTCTCCCCGCCCCAAGCTCAGGCAACCCCAGATCTCCTGCCTGGACACCGAGGCTCCCTGCATCCGGCCTTCAGCGTCCTAGCCGCACTAGTTGAAGGCTCCCCACTGGCCAGACCGTGTGCCCTAGTTGAGATCCCTGAAGATCAGGTGTAAGGGCTGTGCATGGGTGCAGGGGACAGGAGAATGGACGGTGGGTGTTGCTGCGGGGGGAATGGATCTGAGGCAGGTTTCTAAGCGTGGTAATTATGAATCATTAAAATGATGGGGCCGGGTGCGGCCCCTAGTGCAGTGCCTGTAATCCCAGCACTCTGGGAGGCTGAGGCGGGAGGATCGCCTCAATCCAGGAGTTGGAGACCAGCCTGGACAACATAGCGAGACTCCCTTCTCAGCAAAAAAATAAAATAGTGGAAACAAACTATGAACGAGTGTGCTGAGGCCTGCCCAAGTCCTGAGGCTTTAGGGAATTTTGACCCTGCTAGTGATAAAGGCTTGCCCTATCACCCTGCAGACGAACTGTGCCACGCAGGTGTCACCTAACCTCTGTCGTCACAAGTTTCTAGGCCTGTACAATGAAGATAGGGAGGGCAGGGACAGTTTATCACCAGGGTTATCATTTCCTGGAACTATCCCTCTTTTCGCCTTGAGCTCTCAGCAACCTTTGTCAACACAGGCACCTAACCTGTCAAGCCAGGAGGCCTTTCCCTACATAGTCTAGCATAGTAAACTCCCCAGCATCCTCTAGGACCCCACCCTCAATAGCTGTCACTGCAGGGATGTCCTTGATTTTTCCCATTTCTTCTCTCACCATTTCTTTTTATCCAGGAATCAGCCTTGCTTCTACTACCAGTTCCGCCAATTCAGAGAATTCCCCTACCCCTCTTTTATCTCTGTCTCCCACCTTGGCAGGAAGCCCCAATTTTTTTTTTGTTTGGTTTTTGAGACGGAGTCTCGCTCTGTCGCCCAGGCTGGAGTGCAGTGGCCAGATCTCAGCTCACTGCAAGCTCCGCCTCCCGGGTTTACGCCATTCTCCTGCCTCAGCCTCCCGAGTAGCTGGGACTACAGGCGCCCGCCACCGTGCCCGGCTAGTTTTTTTGGTATTTTTTAGTAGAAACGGGGTTTCACCGTGTTAGCCAGGATGGTCTCGATCTCCTGACGTCGTGATCCGCCCGTTTCGGCCTCCCAAAGTGCTGGGATTACAGGCTTGAGCCACAGCGCCCGGCCCCAATTTAAAAAAAAATTTTTTTTTTATTAGACGGAGTCTTGCTCTGTCGCCCAGGCTAGAGTGTAATGGCGGCATCTCAGCTCGCTGCAACCTCTGCCTCCTGGGCTCAAGGATTCTCCTGTCCCAACCTCCTGAGTAGTTGGGACTAGAGGCATCTGCCACCACGCCTGGCTAATTTTTATATTTTTAGCAGGGTGGGGTTTCACCATGTTGGCCAGGCTGGTCTCAGTCTCCTGACCTCAGGTGATCCTCCTGCCTCAGCCTCCCAAAGTATTGGGATTACAGGCATGAGCCGCCATGCCTGGCAGGGAACCCCACTTCTATTACAAACCTTGATCCACATTTTCTAACAAAAAAGATTCTTATTTCCTCTATTTATTGGTTAATATTCAGTTCAGCTGTATGAAATCAAAAACCAAATAATGGCTTTAACAAAATATAATAGAGGCTGAGTGCAGTGGCTCACCCCTATAATCCCAGCACTTTGGGAGGCTGAGGCAGAGTGGATCACCTGTAATCCCAGAGGCCGAGGTGGGTGGATCACCTGAGGTTGGGAGTTCGAGACCAACCTGACCAACATGGAGAAACCCCGTCTCTACTAAAAATACAAAAAAATTAACTGGACATGGTGGCCCATGCTTGTAATCTCAGCTACTCAGGAGGCTGAGGCAGGAGAATCGCTTGAACCCGGGAGGCGGAGGTTGCAGTGAGCAGAGATCACGCCATTGTACTCCAGCCTGGGCAGCAGGAGCAAAACTCCGTCTCAAAAATAATAATAATAGGCCAGGCGTGGTGGCTCACACCTGTAATCCCAGCACTTTGGGAGGCTGAGGCGGGCGGATCACAAGGTCAGAAGATCGAGACCATCCTGGCTAACATGGTGAAGCCCTGTCTCTACTAAAAATACAAAAAATTGGCCGGGCGCGGTGGCTCAAGCCTGTAATCCCAGCACTTTGGGAGGCCGAGACGGGCGGATCACGAGGTCAGGAGATCGAGACCATCCTGGCTAACACGGTGAAACCCCGTCTCTACTAAAAAATACAAAAAACTAGCCGGGCGAGGTGGCGGGCGTCTGTAGTCCCAGCTACTTGGGAGGCTGAGGCAGGAGAATGGCTAAACCCGGGAGGCGGAGCTTGCAGTGAGCTGAGATCTGGCCACTGCACTCCAGCCTGGGCGACAGAGCGAGACTCTGTCTCAAAAAAAAAAAAAAAAATACAAAAAATTAGTCAGGCGTGGTGGCGGGCACCTGCAGTCCCAGCTACTCGGGAGGCTGAGGCAGGAGAATGGCGTGAACCCGGGAGGCGGAGCTTGCAGTGAGCTGAGATGGCGCCACTGCACTCCAGCCTGGGCGACAGAGTGAGACCCTGTCTCAAAAAAAAAAAAATAATAATAATAATAGAAATGTATTTCTTAGGCCAGGTGCAGTGACTATCATCCCAGAACTTTGGGAGGACAAGGAGAGAGGATCACTTGAGGCCAGCAGTATGAGACCAGCATGGCCAATGTAGTGAGACCCTGTCTCCACAAAAAATAAAAATAAATAGTTGGGTGTGGTGGTGCATACTTATAGTTCTAGCTACTTGGGAGGCTGAAGTGGGAGGATCACTTGAGGCCAGGAGTTTAAGACCAGCCTGGGCAACATGGTAAAACTTTGTCTCTACTAAAAATACAAAAATTAGCTCAGTGAGGTGGCACGTGCCTGTACTTCTAGCTACTTGGGAGGCTGAGGCACGAGAATTGCTTGAACCTGGGAGGCAGAGATTGCAGTGGGCCAAGATCTCACCACTGCACTCCAGCTCAGGTAACAGAGGGAGACTCTGTCTCAAAAAAAAAAAAAAAGAAAAAAAAGACCCAGAAATGGGTCATGCAGGGTTGGCATGGTGCCCTCAATGTCACGGTCCAGGCTTCTTTACACAGAACCTTGTTGCTTCTTACACAGCATCTTGTTACTGCACCATCTTCAGCTTGTGACTTCCACTGCATGGCGTAGACTGGCTGCTGGAACATCAGCAATCACATCTACATTCCAGCCAGCAGGAAGGAGGAGGGGCTGAAGAAGAGTATCTCCTATTTATTTATTTATATATTTATTTATTTGACAGAGTCTCACTCTGTTGCCCCAGACTGGAGTGCAGTGGTGCGATCTTGGCTCACTGCAACCTCCACCTCCCAGGTTCAAGCGATTCTCCTGCCTCAGCCTCCTGAGTAGCTGGGATTACAGGTGCGCATCACCATGCCTGGTTAATTTTTTGTATTTTTAGTAGAGATGGAGTTTCACCATGTTGGCCAGGCTGGTCTCAAACTCCTGGCCTCAAGTGATCCACCTGCCTCGGCCTCCCAAAGTGCTGGGATTACAGGCCTGAGCCACCATACCCAGCTGAACTCTTCCTTTAATGATGAGCCTTTGCCTAATCCCCCATTAACTGAGATTGTAACCTGGCAGAATTGGGAGCCTGAGGCCACACAAAGGACTTTCCTCCATCTGCCCACCCCTTCCTATGTCCCCTACTTAATGTTGGGCCAGTCTTCCTGCTGGATTCAAGTTACGTCATCCTACACAGGATGGGAAGATTTCTCTTTGTGGCTTATCCATCCTTTTTACCCTTTTCTCTCTTGCTAGCTATGAGCATTTCACACATTTTTTATAGCTTGTCTCTACAAAGTCTTACTTTGTTTTCACAATTTTGTTAAATATTTAATGAGTGTACAGTATTTCCCATGGAATTTGCCAAATAACCTTTTCTTAGTTGAGCCTCTTTTCTGGCGGGGGGTAGAGTGGAGCAGGGGTGGCATACCCTTGTGCTCAGGTGTTTTTTGTGTGTGTTTTGTTTTTGTTTTTGTTTTTTTGGTCTCATTTTGTCACCTGCAGTTGGAGTGCAATGGTGTGATCATATCTCATGGCAGCCTTGAAGTCCTGGGCTCAAGCAGTAATCCTACTTCAGCCTTCTGAATAGCTGGGGCCACAGGTGGCACCACCACGCCCAGCTAATTTTTAAATATTTTATTAATTTGTAGAGATGGGGTCTTGCTGTGTTGCCCAGGCTGGTCTTGAACTCCTGGGCTCAAGTGATCCTCCCGCCTCTGCCTCCCAAAGTGCTGGGATTACAGGCGTGAGCCACTGTGCCTGGCCATCAGAACTGATCAGTACTTTTCTTGGCATTCCTTTCTGCCCATCAATATGAGTGCTTCTGAAAGGAGTGAAATATGTAATTTAATTCACCAGTAGTACATTGAACTCCACGTTGCCACTCATCTTCCCTGGTGTGACCCGACATCCATCTGACACGGTCCCTGGCATGCTGGGCTAACTGGCTGCTCAGATCCTGGTCTCACAGGTTCCAGCGAACCCTGACTCGGTTTTCAGTTTAAATGTTAGCAATGCATCTTGAATGGCTTCTTGGGAACAGCTGGTGAGGTGCTATAGATGTTTGACACCCAAAGAGCTCCTGGTCACTCCTGGCTGCCCTGCAGGTATCAAGTGGCCAAGTGAGAGCCATGCCGGAAGCACAGGTTCCACAGATGACCTTGGCTGGGGTTCCAGAGACACTGAGTATTTAGCACAAGATTGGTGCAGAAATGAGGAGGACCGGTTTGGAATTCTGCCACATAGCTTGGGGACAGTGCAGGCTGGCTGTGAGGTTGGCCCAGTGGCCAGCTGGATCCCTTAAACGTCTACAACATTGGGGACAACAGGGTGGAGTGGAAGAGAAGCCCAGATTCAATGTTGCTTTCACAGTAGCATGTACAGAGAAGAAGAGCTTGTTTGCCAGCTGCTTGCTGAATGCTTTGCTAAATATCATCTCATTTAATTCCCACTTGTAGCATTCAAATGGGGTAGGATGTATTTTCTTTCTTTTTTTTTTTTTGAGACCAAGTCTCACTTTTGTCCCCCAGGCTGGAGTGCAATGGCACGATCTTGGCTCGCTGCAACCTCTGCCTCCCAGGTTCAAGTGATTCTCCTGCCTCAGCTTCCCGAGTAGCTGGGATTACAGGCGTGTACCACCATGCCCGGCTAATTTTTTGTATTTTAAGTAGAGACGGAGTTTCACCAGGTTGGCCAGGCTGGTCTCAAACTCCTGACCTCAGGAGCTCTGCCCCTTGGCCTCCCAAAGTGTTGGGATTATGGGCATGAGCCACTGCGCCCAGCTCTAATGCGGTAGGCTGTATTTTCATTACAATTTTTTTTTTTTTTTTTTTGAGACAGAATCTCAATCTGTCGCCCAGGCTGGAATGCAATGGTGTGATCTTGGCTCACTACCTCCTGGGTTCAAGTGATTCTCCTGTCTCAGCCTCCTGAGTAGCTGGGATTACAGGTGCCTACCATCACGCCCAGCTGATTTTTCTATTTTTACTAGTAACGGGGTTTCACCTTGTTGGCCAGGCTGGTCTCCAACTCCTGACCTCAGCTCATCCACCTGCCTTGACCTCCCAAAGTCCTGGGATTATGGGCATGAGCCACCACACCCAGGCTATTCTTAGTACAATTTAACAGCTGGGAAACTGAAACTAATGCCCAGAGGTGTTATATATAGCTGATGATACAGAGTTTGTTTCGTTTCATTAGCTGGTAAATTGCAGACTTTGGACTTTGGGTGAGAACTCTGACCCGGATGGGCTGGGTTGTTTCATAGCGACTCACTCCTGTGACTTCCGGAAAATCAACTCCTAGAGTCTCTCGGGCTCTCCTGGCCCCTCCTTCCAAGGAGAGGGGTGTGGGGTGTGTGCATGGTTACAGGGTGGGGGTCCCTGCCCGAGTCTCTGTGCTTCCTGGGAGATGATTCTCTTCTGCCTCCCATTCTCCCCCAAGTTCTTCCTCCCCTTTTTTTTTTTTTTTGAGACAGAGTCTCACTCTGTTGCCCAGGCTGGAGTTCAGTGGTGCGATTTCCCCTCATTGCAACCTCCGCCTCCCGGGTTCAAGCAATTCTCCTGCCTCAGCCTCCTGAGTAGCTGGAATTACAGGTACACACCACCACGCCTGGTTAATTTTTGTATTTTTTGTAGAGATGGGGTTTTGCCATGTTGGCCAGGCTGGTCTCAAACTCCTGACCTTGTGATCTGCCTGCCTCGGACTCCCGAAGTGTTGGGAGTACAGGCGTGAGCCACTGCGCCTGGCCTGGGTTTAAATCTTGAGATGACAATTACTTCCTAGTCCTTCACTGTGCCTGCCCCGTTTCCCTACCCTTCCTCTCCCTAACTTACTTAGAGACTGCGGCTCTGCCACAGTGGAGGGTGGGGAGCCCCGGGGTCCTGGAGTGGCGGCATGTGGGCAGGTGCTTCCTCCGCTCCTCACTAGAGAGGTGCCCAGCAGGGCCAGGGTGGGGGTGGGGGCTGGGGCTGGGGCTGTGCTGGGAAGCTTTGTGCCATTGACACATGGGAACTACAGCAGAAAATGGATCAGCTCAGAGCATCTGGGGCCTCTCTGCATCTAGGGCTGGACTACTCCTCCTTTATTTTTTAATTTTTAATTTTGAAAAAAGAGATGGGGGTCTCACTCTGTTACCCAGGCTGGAGTGTGGTGGTGCGATGGTAGCTCACTGTAGCCTTGACCTCCTGAGCTCAAAGGATCCTCTGGCCTCAGCTTCCTGAGTAGCTGGGACTACAGACCCATGCCACCAAGCTTGGCTAATTTTTTTTTTTTTTTTTTTTTTTTTGAGACGGAGTCTCGCTGTGTCTCCCAGGCTGGAGTGCAGTGGCGTGATCTCGGCTCACTGCAAGCTCCGCCTCCCGGGTTCACGCCATTCTCCCGCCTCAGCCTCCCAAGTAGCTGAGACTACAGGCGCCCGCCACCACGCCCGGCTAGTTTTTTTGTATTTTTAGTAGAGACGGGGTTTCACCATGTTAGCCAGGATAGTCTCGATCTCCTGACCTCGTGATCCACCCGCCTCGGCCTCCCAAAGTGCTGGGATTACAGGCTTGAGCCACCGCGCCCGGCCGCTAATTTTTTTTTTTTTGGATAGATGCAGGGTTTTGCTATGTTGCCCAGGCTGAACTTGAACTCCTGGGCTTGAGCGATCCTCCTGCCTTCAGCCTCCTGAGTAGCTGGAATCGATTACAGGTGTGAGCCACCGCGCCTGGCTTCCTTACTTTCATTCAGCTGTGACACCCTCCCATCCTCGTCCTGGGCACACTTACAAATGTCTGTGCTACAGGTAACAGTGGTGGCCGGAAATGAGAGTGGAAAGATCTTAGAAGAGTGGGGAGAAGTTATTTCCTGGCTGGGGAATATCTTTTTTAAGTTACATTTTGGGCCAGGCATGGTGGCTCACGCCTTTAATCCCTGCACTTTGGGAGGCCGAGGTGGGTGGATCGCTAGAGCCCAGGAGTTCGAGATTAGCCTGGGCAACGTAGGGAGACCCCCCTTCTCTACAAAAAATACAAAAATTAGCTGGGTGTGGTGGTGTGTGGCTGTGGTCCCGGCTACTCAAGAGGCTGAGGTGGGAGGATTGCTTGGGCCTAGGAAGTCAAGGCTGCAGTGAGCTGAGATTATACCACTGCACTCCAGCCTAGGGGATAGAGGGAAACCCTGTCCTAAAAACAAAAAACAAAAAACAAAAAAACAAAACAAAAAAAAACCCCACAAAAAACGCTGTATTTTGTTTATTTGGACAGTTAGTGAATTCATAAAATTGAAAAGGTGTAAAGTGAAAAGTTCTCTTCTTCCCTGCCTTCCTCGACCCGGTATTCATTCCTAAAGCAGTGTTAGCTGTGGTCCTGTATTGCATATATTACCCACTTTTTTCCTTCATTTTTTCTGTGGCCCAAACAGGTACATGCGTATATCATCAATATATATTTTTCTGCCCTGAATCCATGTTTTTACATAATTGTAGCATCCTTTATACACTCTTCTGTACTTGACTTAGAAAAAAAAAAGAAACCTAGCTAACAGTATATTTTAAGGATAGTTCCAGACTGGTACATCATAGACTTTCTATTCTTTTTTTTTTTTTTTTTAGACGGAGTTTAGCTCTGTCACCCAGGCTGGAGCGCAGTGGCATGATCTCCAATCACTGTAACCTCCACGCCACCCGCCCCCGCCCCAAGTTCAAGTGATTCTCCTGCCTCAGCGTCCCAAGTAGCTGGGATTACAGGCGCCCACCACCACACCTGGCTAATTTTTCCATTTTTAGTAGAGGCGGGGTTTCTCCATGTTGGCCAGGCTGGTCTCGAACTCATGACCTCAAGTGATCCACCCTCCTCGGCCTCCCAAAGTGCTAGGATTACAGGTGTGAGCCACCACACCTGGCCCTCGTTCTTTATTTTTTTCCCTTTTTAATGAAAAGCTGCATACTTTATATTGTATGAAAGTAACATAATTTTATTTATTTATTTATTTGGAAACGGAGTTTCGCTCTTGTTGCCCAGGCTGGAGTGCAACGGTGCGATCTTGGCTCACTGCAACCTCCACCTTCCGGGTTCAAGAGAGTTTCCTGCTTCAGCCTTCCGAGTAGCTGAGATTACAGGCATGTGCCACCACACCGGGCTAATTTTTTTATTATTTATTTATTTTTGAGACAGAGTCTCACTTTGTTGCCCAGACTGGAGTGCAGTGGCATGATCTTGGCTCACTGCAAACTCTGCCTCCCGGGTTCATGCCATTCTCCTACCTCAGCCTCCTGAGTAGCTGGGACTACGGGCGCCCGCTGCCACGCCCAGCTAATGTTTTGTAGTTTTAGTAGAGACGGGGTTTCACCATGTTAGCCAGGATGGTCTCCATCTGCTGACTTCGTGATCTGCCTGCCTTGGCCTCCCAAAGTGCTGGGATTACAGGTGTGAGCCACCGTGCTCGGCCTAATTTTTTACTTTTAGTAGAGATGGGGTTTCTCCATGTTGGTCAAGATGGTCTCGAGCTCCCTACCTCAGGTGATCTACCTGCCTTGGCCTCCCAAAGTGCTGGGATTATAGGTGTGAGCCACCTCGCCTGGTTAAAAGTAACATAATTTAATTTGTCCTCTACTGATGAGCATTTAAGTTTCTTTTAGTTAGTTGCTATTACAAACTTAGTGCACAAATCATTTTGCAATGTTGCAAGTATATCCCCGGGATAAATTCCTCAGCAAATATTACTGGGTCTCCACCTCCTGCAATATGTAAGAGTTATTGGTTGCCTATAGGTTTGCCAACATAGTATATTTAAAAATAAAATAAAATTGGCTAGATGTGGTGGCTTATGCCTGTAATCCCAGCACTTTGGGAGGCGGAGGTGGGAGGATCACTTGAGCCCAGGAGTTCAAGACCAGCATGAGCAACATAGTGAGACTCTCAGCTCTCCAAAAAATAAAAAATTAACTGAGTATGCTGGCTCGTGCCTGTAGTCACAGCTACTTGGGAGGCTGAGGTGGGAGGATTGCTTGAGCCCAGGAGTTTGAGGCTGCAGTGATCCATGATCATGCTACTGTACTCCAGCCTGTGTGACAGAGTGAGAACCTGTCTCAACAAACTCCAAAAACAAAACAAAAAATATTGTCCTGTGTAAGAGGTGAATGGTATTTCAGTTTAGCTTTACATTATTTATTTATTTATTTATTTATTTATTTATTTATTTATTTATTTATTTTTGAGACAGAGTCTTGCCCTGTCACCCAGGCTGGAGTGCAGTGGCACAATCTTGACTCACTGCAACCTCTGCCTCCCGGGTTCAAGAGAATCTCCTGCATCAGCCTCCTGAGTAGCTGGGATTACAGATGCACGTCACCACATCCAGCTCATTTTTGTATTTTTAGTAGAGACGGGGTTTCACCATGTTGGCCAGGCTGGTCTTGAACTCCTGACCTCGTGATCTGCCTGCCTCAGTCTCCCAAAGTGCTGGGATTACAGGCATGAGCCACTGCACTGGGCCAGTTACTTTATTTAAAAAAATTTTTTAGGCCGGGCGCGGTGGCTCAAGCCTGTAATCCCAGCACTTTGGGAGGCCGAGACGGGCGGATCACAAGGTCAGGAGATCGAGACCATCCTGGCTAACACGGTGAAACCCCGTCTCTACTAAAAAATACAAAAAACTAGCCGGGCGAGGTGGCGGGCGCCTGTAGTCCCAGCTACTCGGGAGGCTGAGACAGGAGAATGGCGTAAACCCGGGAGGCGGAGCTTGCAGTGAGCCGAGATCGCGCCACTGCACTCCAGCCTGGGTGACAGAGCCAGACTCCGTCTCAAAAAAAAAAAAAAAAAAAAAAAAAAAAAAAAAAAAAAATTTTAAATTAATATATTTAATTCAGTGAGCATTAAGGGTTTAATTAACTTAATTTTTCCTATTTCTTTTGAGACAGAGCCTTGCCCTGTCACCCAGCCTGGAGTGCAATGGTGCTATCTTGGCTCACTGCAATCTCTGCCTCCCAGATTTAACTGATTCTCTTATGTCAGCCTCCCGAGTAGCTGGGATTACAGGCATGTGCCACGATGTCCGCCTAATTTTTGTATTTTTAGTAGAGATCGGGTTTCGCCATTTTGGTCAGGCTGGTCTTGAACTCCTGACCTCAGGTGATCCACCCGCCTCAGCCTCCCACAGTGTTGGGATTACAGGTGTGAGCCAGGACACCCAACCGGAAGCTTCTTTTTTCTGTTTGTTTGTTTGAGACAACAGGAGTTTTGCTCCTGTTGCCCAGGCTGGAGTACCATGGTGCAATCTCAGCTCACTGCAATCTCTGCCTCCCGGGTTCAAGCAATTCTCCTGCCTCAGCCTCCTGAGTAGCTGGGATTACAGGCATGTGCCACCATGCCTGGCTAATTTTGTATTTTTAGTAGAGACAAGGTTTCACCATGTTGGTCAGGTTAGTCTCGAACTCCTGACCTGAAGTGATCCACCTGCCTCGGCTTCCCAAAGTGCTGGGATTACAGGCGTGAGCTACCGTGCCCAGCTGGAAGCATCTTAAAATGTAAAATTGCAGATAGAGCTTTAGCAATTTTGACACTTGTACCCAAGATGCACATATTACTAGGGCAATGCCAAACAAATGCGGTTCTGTGGGGTTTGTGTTTGATTTTTAATTTGGAAAGGATTCTGGCTGAGAGAGGTGGCTCACACCTGTAATCCCAGCACTTTGGGAGGCTGAGGTGGGCAGATTACTTGAGGCCGGGATTTTGAGACCAGCCTGGCCAACATGGTGAAACGCTGTCTCTACTAAAATTACAAAAATTAGCCGGGCATGATGGTGGGCGCTGGTAATCCCAGCTATTTGGGAGGCCAAGGCAGGGAAATTGCTTGAACCTGGGTGGCAGAGGTTGCAGTAAGCCGAGATTGTGCCACTGCATTCCAGCCTGGGCAACAGAATGAGACTCTGTCTCAAAAGAAAAAGATTCTAAGGCATGGCAAATAAGATTTAAAAATTCTGTTGTACAATACTATGTTACATGTCAACGTGACTTAAATGTAGGAATTGTAACCAGGATGTCCTTCAGTCCTTGTATTTCTCTAGCCTTCATTTGTTGATATAGTTTGGTTGTTTGTCCTTTCCAGATTGCATGTCGAGATGTAATCTCCAGTGTTGGAGATGAGCCTGGTTGGAGGTATTTGGCTCATGGGGGTGGATCTCTCATGAATGGTTCAGTGCCAGCCCCTTGGTGCTGTTTTTGCAATAGTGGGTGGGATCTGGTTGTTTAAAAGAGTGTGGCACCTCCCTCCTGCGCTCTCTCTTGCCCTGTGACATGCCAGCTCCCCTTCAACTTTCCCTATAAGTGGAAGCTTCCCGAGGTCCTCACCAGAAGCAAATGCTGGTGCCATGCTTCCTGTACAGCCTGCAGAACCGTGAGCCAAATAAACCTCTTTTCTTTATAAATCACCCAGTCTTAGGCATTTATAGCAATGCAAGAACGGCCTAACACATTTGTTTTGCAACTATGAGTGTGAATCAACATATTTGGTCTTTTCAACACTCAAAACATTGTGCTTTAATTGTGAGACACATAAGGTTGCCATATGGGTTGCCAAAATTATGATTCTTGAATGTTCTGGCAGATACTCTGAATTTATAGAAAGAAATTGAGGAATAAAAAATTTAAATAAGAATAAATTTAATAAATTTAAATAAGAATTTAAGGCCAGGTGCAGTGACTTATGCCTGTAATCCACCATTTGGGAGGCCGAGGTAGGTGGATCACCTGAGGTCAGGAGTGTGAGAACAGCCTGGCCAACATGGTGAAACCCCGTCTCTATTAAAAATACAAAAATTAGCCAGGCGTGGTGGTGGGCGCCTGTAATCCCAGCTGCTCAAGAGGCTGAGGCAGGAAAATCACTTGAACCTGGGAGGTGGAGGCTGTAGTGAGCCGAGATTGCGCCACTGCACTCTAGCCTGGGTGACAGAGTGAGACTCTGTCTCAAAAAAAAAAAGGCCAGGTGTGGTGGCTTATGCCTGTAATCCCAGTACTTTGAGAGGCCGAGGCGGGTGGATCACCTGAGGTTAGGAGTTCAAGACCAGCCTGGCCAACATGACGAAACCCTGTCTCTGCTAAAAAATACAAAAAATTATCTGAGCGTGGTGGCAGGCACCTGTAATCCCAACTACTTGGGAGACTGAGGCAGGAGAATAGCTTGAATCTAGGAGGCAGAGGTTGCAGTGAGCTGAGATCACACCACTGCCCTGCCAGCCTGGGCAACACAGCGAGACTACGTCTCTAAATAAATAAATAAATAAAAAGGTGTTTGGCTCTATAAAGATCTACTTTTCTCCAAATCTCCAAATCTATTTTTTTCTTTTTGAGGGACAAGGTCTTGCCCTGTCACCCAGGCTGTAGTACAGTGGCACGATCATAGCTCACTGCAGCCTCAAACTCCTGGGCTCAAGTGAGCCTCCCACCTCAGCCTCCCCAGTAGCTGGGACTACAGGTGTGCGCCACCCTGCCAGGCTAATTTTTGCAATTTTTTAGAGAAGGGGTCTTGCTATGTTGCCCAGGCTGGTCTCAAACTTGTGAGTTCAAGCAATCTGCCCTCCTCAGCCTCCCAAAGTGCTGTGATTATAGAAGTGAGCCACTGTGTCTGGTCTACATTTTTATTTTAAGGGAGCATTAAGGGAATGCAGTCTTTTTTTTTTTTTTTTAGACGGAGTCTGGCTCTGTTGCCCAGGCTGGAGTGCAGTGGTGGGATCTCAGCTCACTACAAGCTCCGCCTCCTGGGTTTACGCCGTTCTCCTGCCTCAGCCTCCCGAGTAGCTGGAACTACAGGCGCCCGCCACCTCGCCCGGCTAGTTTTTGTATTTTTTACTAGAGACGGGGTTTCATCGGGTTAGCCAGGATGGTCTCGATCTCCTGACCTCGTGATCCACCCATCTCGGCCTCCCAAAGTGCTGGGATTACAGGCTTGAGCCACCTCGCCTGGCCAGGAAATGCAGTCTTTTAATCAGAACTCTGCCAATGCTTTTTATCTAGAAGCCCATTGCCATTTT
The DNA here is from genome assembly GCF_037993035.2 of Macaca fascicularis. Taxonomy (NCBI): domain Eukaryota; kingdom Metazoa; phylum Chordata; class Mammalia; order Primates; family Cercopithecidae; genus Macaca; species Macaca fascicularis. The sequence goes on from NC_088377.1 coordinate 49,505,544, forward strand.
TGTCTTCTATGAAATTTTTGTCTCAAGAAAAGCAGGATTGCATTTTTTTTCCTTAACAGATTGAGTTGGTGGTGTGTATTCTTGGTTACGAAAATGCTCACATAGCTTGAGGTTTTGAATGGGTAAATATTCATGATGCATGAAAAAGCATAATACGTATTGTGTGATCTCAGTCCCATAAGATTGGCTGTTCTGCCTACACCCAGGACCCTAGAAGGAATGTCAAGCTGTAAAATGCTGGTGATTGTGGATGACTTTGTTTTTTGCTTCCTGTGTTTTTCAATATCCTATTTATTATTATTATTTTTTTAGACTGAGTCTTGCTCTGTCACCCAGGCTGAGGTGCAATGACGCAATCTTGGCTCACTACAACCTCCCCTGCCGGGCTCAAGTGATTCTCCTGCCTCAGCCTCCTGAGTAGCTGGGATTACAGGCATGCGCCACCACGCCCGGCTAATTTTTGTGATTTTAGTAGAGATGAGGTTTCACCATGTGGGCCAGGCTAGTCTTGAATTCCTGACTTCAGGTGATCTGCCTGCCTCAGCCTCCCAAAGTGCTAAGATTAAGGTGTGAGTCACTGTGTGCCACCTATTTCTTCTATGTAATTGTGTTTTTGTAGCTATCAACCACCCTCTCTTCACTGCCCTCTCCCTAAACTCTGGTAACTGTCAGTCTACTCTCTACCTCCACGGGTTCTTCTTTTTTTTTTTTGAGACAGAGTCTTGCTCTGTTGCCCAGGCTGGAGTGCAGTGGCAGGATTTTGGCTCACCACAACCTCCATCTCCTGGGTTCAAGCAATTCTCCTGCCTCAGCCTCCTAAGTAGCTGGGATTACAGGTGTGCAGCACCACGCCTGGCTAATTTTTGTATTTTTAGTAGAGACGGTGTTTTACCATAGTGGCCAGGGTGGTCTCGAACTCCTGACTCAGATGATCCATCCACCTCGGCCTCCCAAAGTCTTGGGGTTACAGGTGTGAGCCACTGTGCCCGGTATGTTCTTTTTGTTTTGAATGATGTTGCTGTGTTTTTAGATCTCTGCATGTCTTCATCCTCAACCCCTCCAGTTTTTTGCACTGATAACTTACAACGTGTTCCCATCATATTAAAGGTTGTGATGGGTTTTATGGCTCTCGTTACATACTACCAAGCTATTTTTCAGAAAGATGGGACTAAGAGAGTTTTCTCTAGCTTGATCAAGGTGTAACTTGCCTACAGTAAACTTCATTCATTTTTAGTCTACAGTTCGATGAAAATTGGTAAATGTATACGGTCATGTGACCACCACCACAAACAGGGTGTAGAACAGTTCCAGAACCCCCGACACTGCCCCAAAATGTTTTATTTTGCCCCTTTACCGAAGAAATTTCCTTCCTTGATCCCTGGCCCCGGAGAATCACTCACCCATTTTCTTTTTCTTTTCTTGCTTTTTTTGTTTTTTTTGAGATGGAGTCTTGCTCTGACACCCAGGCTGAAGTGCAGGGGTGTGATCTCGGCTCACTGCAGCCTCTGCCTCCTGGGTTCAAGGGATTCTCCTGCCTCAGCCTCCCAAGTAGTTCAGATTACAGGCACCCACCATCACGCCCAGCTAATTTTTGTATTTTTTTTTTTTTTGAGGTGGAGTCTCGCTCTGTCGCCCAGGCTCGAGTACAGTGGCCTGATCTTGGCTCACTGCAAGCTCCGCCTCCCGGGTTCACCCCATTCTCCTGCCTCAGCCTCCAGAGTAGCTGGGACTACAGGTGCCCGCCACCAAGGCCGGCTAATTTTTTGTATTTTTAGTAGAGACGGGGTTTCACCGTGTTAGCCGAGATGGTCTCAATCTCCTGACCTCGTGATCCGCCCGCCTCGGCCTCCGAAAGTGCTAGGATTACAGGCGTGAGCCACCATGCCCGGACTAATTTTTGTATTTTTAGTAGAGATGGGGTTTCACCATGTTGGCCAGGATGGTCTTAAACTCCTGATCTCAAATAATCTGCCCCCGTCGGCCTCCCAAAGTGCTGGGATTACAGGCATGTGTCTCACTGGCTGAGAACTTAGAGGCACCTCTCCCATCTGCGCCCAGCTGCCCTCTTCCAGAATTTTTTATAAATAGAATAGTCATATTGCTATTTGACTTTTTTCACTATCCTAATGTTGTTGCAATTCTTCCAAGTCAGTTCATGTATATTTCATTCCTTCTTATTGCCAAATAGGATTCCATTGTATGGATATACCAAAATTATCTATCTGATAGCCTCCCTTCTTAATTTTTAGCTATTATAATTGGTACGGCAGAAAGTAGTACTAATTTTGAGTACACTCAAAACTTGTGTGTGTGTATACATGTTCATTTCTCTTAAGTAAATACCTAGATCAAGATAATCAGGCTGGGTGAGGTGGCTCATGCCTGTAATCCCAGCACTCTGGGAAGCTGAGGCTGGAGGATTGCTTGAGCCCAGGAGTTTGAGACCAGTTTGGGCAACATGGTGAAACTCTGTCTGTACAGAAAAATAAAAAAAATTAAGCCGGGCCTGGTGGTGCATGCTTGTAATCCCAGTTACCCAGGAGGCTGAGACAGGAGGATTGCTTGAACCCAGAAGGTTGAGGCTGCAGTGAGCTGTGATAGCACAACTGCATTCCAACCTGGGTAACAAAATGAGACCCTATCTCAAAAAAAAAAAAAAAAAAAAAGAAAAAGGTGGCGGGGCACGGTGGCTTTTGCCTGTAATCCCAGCACTTTGGGAGGCTGAGGCGGGTGGATCACCTGAGGTCAGAAGTTCGAGACCAGCCTGGCCAACATGGTGAAACCTGGTCTCTACTGAAAATACAAAAAATTAGCTGGGTGTGGTGGTGGGCGCCTATAATCCCAGCTACTTGGGAGGCTGAGGCAAGAGAATTGCTTGAACCCAGGAGGCGGAGGTTGCAGTGAACTGAGATTGTGCCACTGCACTCCAGCCTGGGTGACAGAGCGAGGCTGTCTCAAAAACAAATAAGAAAAAGAAAAAAAAAAAGATAATCAGCAGGACCAAGAAATGGGAACAAAGACTACTTGCTGCTCGCAACAGATGCTACTCGGCCCACCATGAGCTTGTCCGGTAAACATCCAAAGAGAGCAGGAGGAGAGAAAAAAAAAATTTAGACACCTAGAATTACAAGTAGTTCTACAGATTTTACTAAAAAAAAAAAAAAGAAAAAAGGAGGAAAAAAGGTACTGATTATTTTGCAGTGGGGGGCGTCCCCAGAGAGGCTGCTGGTTGGAGACACAGAGCCCCTTTCTTTCTCTTCCCACTTTCCCTCTTGTCAGCCAGAGACAAAGAACTAAGGCTTCAGGTGGCTCAAAAGCTAAAGGAAGAAAAAAAGAAAAAAAAGGAAAAAAAGAGGCCGGGCACAGTGGCTCACGCCTGTAATCCCAGCAGTTTGGGAGGCTGAAGTGGGCGGATCACGAGGTTAGGAGTTTGAGACCAGCCTGACCAACATGGTGAAACCCTGTCTCTACTAAAAATACAAAAAGTAGCTGTGCATGGTGGCAGGAGCCTGTAATCGCCATTGCACACTAGACTGGGCAACAAGAGTGAAACTCTGTCTCAAGAAAAAAAAAAAAAAAAAGAGAGAGAGAGAGAATGAGACTGCTGCTTCAGGAGGTTAAAAGTCCAAGAAAAAAAGGAGAACTTTAAACTTTAAGTATTGAGCAAACACTAGGTCTAACAAACATAATGTTAGCTCTAGATTACTTATTGATTAATGAGGAAACCTGTAGGTACAGGGAGAAAATAAAAGGTGACTAAATTATGTATACGTATAAAATATACATACATAATATACGTGATATAAATATAATACGTATAGTTGTATTACGTATATATGTATTTGTATATATGTATTTATGTATATATGTATTTGTATACGTATATATAATACATATAATGTATTACATATAATATACATATAATACATAGATAATATTTCAATATAAATATAAACAGACAAATTGAGTATACAATATATTTTCTATAGTTTGATTCAACTGGAAATTCAAAATTCATATAACAAAAATATAAAACAGGACACTGGGTTTTGTGCTTCCACAATGTAGGTTCTAACTTTAACCTTTCAAAAAATGCACTAGGCCGGATGTGGTGGCTCACGCCCTGTAATCCCAGCACTTTGGGAGGCCAAGGTGGGAGGATTGCTTTAGGCCAGGAATTTAAGACCAGCTTGGGGAACACAGTGAGACCCCTGCCTCTATAAAAAAAAAAAATAATGAGCCGGGCATGGTGGTGAATGGCTGTTGTCCCAGCTACTCGGGAGACTGAGGCAGGAGGATTGCTTGACCCCTGGAGGCTGAGGCTACAGTGAACCATGATAGCGCCACTTCAGCCTGGGTGACAGAGGGAGATCCTGCTTCCAAAAAAAAAAAAAAGAAGAAGAAGAAAGGAGCCCCATCCCACATGCCAGACTACATCACCCCAAAATCTCACTGCTGGAGATGCCATCATCTCAGATGACATCACCCCAACCCAGGGCCTTGACACTGGAGATGACTTCACCCCTTACACTAAACCTTCACTCCTTGGGTAGCAAACTCAGGTCACGCCCGTGGATTTGCCTCTCCTGAGACACAAATGGACACAGGACATTTCTACTTTTCTTTCTGAACTCCCTGCCTGCATAGGCTATGATCTTAGTATGCTGCTTGCTCTCTGCTCAAATGTACACCCCCTCACATCCATCCCTAAAAGAAACTCTGGCAATGTGCAAGCCAATCTAGAAGCCATGCCAGTGTGTGACAGCGTCATTCCACTCTGCTCTAGGTCCAGAATTGATCTGTTCCCTTGGCCCCACCGTAGGCGGTGGAGTGGGTGACTGTATGTGGGATTTCAGGTCACACTGGGTGCCTTCATATTCTTCAACTGTTTACGCTCATCCAAGGCCTTACTCAGCACAGCACGTAGCCCAGACTTCTCTGATAGCCTTTAATATCTACACCATTCGAACGATATCCGTTGGAATATGCACAAGGTCTCATGCCTAGGTCTGTGGTGTTAGGAACAACAGACCAAAGGTTGCAGGCTAGACTTTAGAAGTAGATCACCACATCCACATGGGCCAAGCTGGTAGCCAGAGTATGAACTTAGAGGCGCCTCTCCCACCTGGCAGGCTGGGCTCCCTGAATTCCCGTCCCTTCCTCCCTTCCTCCCTTCCTCTCTTCCTTCCTTCCTTCCTTTATTTTGAGACCGAGTCTCGCTCTGTTGCCTAGGCTGGGGTGCAATGGTGCGATCTCGGTTCACTACAACCTCCACTTCCCAGGTTCAAGCAATTCTCCTGCTTCAGTCTCCTGAGTAGCTGGGACTACGGGCACAAGTGACCATGCCCAGCTAATGTTTATATTTTTAGTGGAGACGGGGTTTCACCATGCTGGCCAGGTCTCAAACTCTCTACCTTCACGAGGTTTTTTTTTTTTTTTTTTCCTGAGACAGAGTCTTGCTCTGTTGCCCAAGCCTCGGACTCCTGACTTCAAGTCTCGAACTCCTCTCCTCAAGTGATCCACTCGCCTCGGCCTCTCGGCATGCCAAAGTGCTGGGATTACAGGCGTGAGCCACCGCGCCAGCCCCCACCACTTTCTTTAAATGGAGCATTTAGACATCTGCCCTTGAACTTCAAGTGACTGGCACTGTATTCCCCTCTCTCTATATGTATTGCTAGTTGCTACATGCTCTCTCCACTTCACTCTACTCCTATTCTCTCTCTCTCTCTACTTGATCTGGGGATGGAGGATTGCTCTCCCAACTCACGGTGCCCTCCTGACTCATGGTGCCCTCCATACCTAAAAGGCACTTATTTATTGTCTGTAAAAAATCTCTGGGGCCAGGCACAGTGGTTCATTTCTTTAATCCCAGCACTTTCGGAGGCCGAGGCAGGAGGATCACTTGAGCCCGGGAGTTCAAGACCAGCCTGGGCAACATGGTGAGACTCCATCTCTATAAAATAATGATAATAGAAAGAAATCTTTGAATTTGTTTCCTGTTGTGATGGTGTCAGAAGCATTTGAACCAGAGCGACCACATCTTGAGTGGGGTAGAATGAGCTGAGACCCGCTGGGCTGTATCCCAAGAGGTTAGGCATTCTTAGTCACAGGATGAGACAGGACGTCACAGGATATAGGTTACAAAGACCCTAATAAAACAGAATGCAATAAAAAAAAATGCCAGCCATGGCCAGGTACGGTGGTTCATGCCTGTAATCCCAGCACTTTGGGAGGCCGAGGCAGGCGAATCACAAGGTCAGGAGCTTGACACCAGCCTGGCCAACATAGAGAAACCCCGTCTCTACTAAAAATACAAAAAAGTAGCCTGGCGTAGTGGCGGACCCCTGTAATCCCAGCTACTCAGGAGGCTGAGGCAGGAGAATCACTTGAACCTTGGAGGTGGAGGCTGCAGTGAGCTGAGATTGCGCCATTGCACTTTAGCCTGGGCGACAGAGCGACTCCGTCTCAAAAAAAAGCTGGCCAAAACTCGCCAAAACCAAGATGGCAACAAGAGTGACCTCTGGCTGTCCTCACTGCTCATAATATGCTAATTATAATACATTAGCTTGCTAAATGGCACTCGTACCAGTGCTGTGACAGTTTGCAAATGCCGTGGCAATGCCCAGAAGTTACCTTATATGGTCTAAAACGGGGAGGAATTCTCAGTTCTGGGACATTCCTATCCCTTTTCTGGAAAACTCATGAATAATCCACCCCTTCTTTAGCATATGATCAATAAATAACCATTAAAAAATAGCCAACCAACAAAACAAACAAACAAACAAACAAAAAAAGACCAAAAAATAACAAAACGAAACAAAAATAGCCAACCAGCAGCCATCGGGGCTGCTCTGTAAAGTAGCCATTCTCCTGTTTCTTCACTTCTGTAATAAACCTGCTTTCACTTCACTCTGTGGACTCACTCCAAATTCTTTTTTTTTTTTTTTGAGACGGCGTCTCGCTCTGTCGCGCAGGCTGGAGTGCAGTGGTGCGATCTCGTCTCACTGCAAGCTCCACCTCCCAGGTTCACGCCATTCTCCTGCCTCAGCCTCCAGAGTAACTGGGACTACAGGTCCCCGCCACCAAGCCCAGCTAATTTTTTGTATTTTTAGTAGAGACGGGGTTTCGCCATGTTAGCCAGGATGGTCTCGATCTCCTGACCTCGTGATCCGCCCACCTTGGCCTCCCAAAGTGCTGGGATTACAGGCGTGAGCCACCGCGCCCGGCCCTTCCAAATTCTTTCTTGCACAAGATCCAAGAACCCTCTCCTGGGGACTGGATCAGGACCTGTTTCCAGTAAAAGTGCTTTCCTGTATTTGCGACTTCCATCTGAAGAACCAGGGGAAATCTGAGGCTGGGTTTTCCCTGGGGTGCCTGGGGGAACACAAGATTGGACTCCCAGAGCCACAGAGACCATCCAGCAGGCATAAACTGGACATGGTGGGTCACACAAAAGCCACGAGGGCATCTGCCGGTATCAGCAAGTTTCCGGAGTGAGGAACCTTTCAGGACCCCTAAGCATTAGGCCATCCACCTGGTAAATAAGTATCCTGTGAAAAGCCTGCTGTGAACACTACGCCCAGCTTCCCTTCATTTCTCCTTAAAGCAGGTTTGCTAGCCACTCTGCTACTGAGACCCCCATGTAGCTCTTAAAGCAGGGTGTCTCTCCATGTTCTTGCTTGCCCCACTCCCCCGTATCGTGGGCCTGCTGTGGCTGGTTATGTTAAAGTAGATATCTAGGCAGACATGAGCAGGGTAGGAGAGGATGCTCTGTTCCCTTCCTCAGGAATGTCAAGTGACAACTAGGTGGTGGTCAGGTGGTTGTTAAACTGTCTTTCTAAAATAATAATTGGTTGTAGCTGGCGCCAGGGAAAGGCAGTTTCCCAATAGATAGAAAACACCTGAGGCTGGTGATCAGCTGCTTCCCGATAAGATCTCAGGAGCTGGGTAAGTGGGTTCAAGCATGTGCGCTAAGAGGCAACATGGCAGAGTTTAAGTGGTATTTATTTTTTGTTTTGTTTTTGATGGAGTCTTGCTCTGTTGCGCAGGCTGGAGTGCAGTGGAGAGATCTCAGCTCACTGCAACCTCCAACTCCCAGGTTCAAGTGATTCTCCTGCCTCAGCCTCCCAAATAGCTGGGATTACACATGCCCACCAGGACACTCAGTTAATTTTTTTTGAGATGAAGTCTCACTGTGTTGCCAGGCTGGAGGGCAGTGGCATGATCTCGGATCACTGCAACCTCTGCCTCCTGGGTTCAGGCAATTCTCCTGCCTCAGCCTCCCAAGTAGCTGGGATTACAGGCACACACCACCATGCCCAGCTAATTTTTTTTTTTGTATTTTTAGTAGAGACGGGGTTTCACCATCTTGGCCAGGATGGTCTCGATCTCTTGACCTCGTGATCTGCCTGCCTCAGCCTCCCAAAGTGTTGGGATTACAGGCATGAGCCACCGCGCCCGGCCCCAGCTAATTTTTATATTTTTGGTAGAGAGGGGGTTTCACCATGTTAGCCAGGCTGGTCTTGAACTCCTGGCCTCAACCAATCTGCCCACCTCGGCCGCCCAAAGTGCTGGGATTATAGGCGTGAGCTGTCCCGCGTCCGGCCTCATTCCTGTTATAAAAACTTTTTAATAAACTCTGATTCCTGCTCAAAACCTTGCCTCAGTCTCTCACTCTGCCTTATGCCCCTCAGATGAATTATTTCCTTCAAGGAGGCAAGAATTGAATTGCTGCAGACCCGTATGGATTCGCTGCTGCTAACAAAAGAAGCATCCCATGAAGGAGACACTGCAAACACCACGCCCTTCATTTCCCATTAAAGCAGGGTTACTAGCTGCTCTGCTACTGAAACCCCCATTTAGTTGGGGGCTCTCAAAGCAAGATCTCTTCCCATGTTCTTGCTTTCCCCACCCTGCCAATAGCTTGGGACTGCTCTTGTGGGTACTTGGTGCGAGGTTTATGGTAGAGGTGTTACAGGAAAGGTCAGGGTGAGTCCGTAAAGTGAAAGCAAGTTTATTAGGAAAATAAAGAAATAAAAGAATGGCTACTCCATAGACAAAGCAGCCCCGAGGGTGGCTGGTTGGCGAATTTATGGTTATTTCTTGATTACACATCAAACAAGGGGTGGATTATTCATGCCTCCTCTTTTTAGACCATATAGCGTAACTTCCTGACGTTGCCGTGGCATTTGTAAACTGTCATGGCGCTGGTGGGAGTGTAGCAGTGAGGACGACCTGCGGTCACTCTCGTCGCCATCTTGGTTTTGGTGGGTTTTGGCCGGCTTCTTTACTGAAACTAAGGGAGGAGACCACCCCTCATATTGTCTTATGCCCAATTTCTACCTCCAAAGAAAGAAGAAGTAAAAACTAAAAGGCAGAAATGAAATCCACAAGCAGACAGCTTGGAGCCACACCCTGGGCCTGGTCATTAAAGATCGACCCCTGGCCTAATCAGTTATGGTATCTATAGATTGCAGACGTTGTATGGAAAAGCACTGTGAAAATCCCTGTCCTGTTCTGTTCCATTCTAATTACTGGTGCATGCAGCCCCCAGTCACGTACCCCCTGCTTGCTCAATCGATCACGACCCTCTCACGTGCACCCCCTTAGAGTTGTGAGCCCTTAAAAGGGACAGGAATTGCTCACACGGAGAGCTTGGTTGTTGGAGACGTGAGTCTTGCTGAAGCCCCCGCAGAGTAAAGCCCTTTCTTCTTTAACTCGGTGTCTGAGGAGTTTTGTCTGAGACTTGTCCTGCTACAAAACCTGTTTTATCAGTGAGGTCTTTATGCCCTGTATCTTGTGGTGACCTCCTATCTCATCCTGTGACTGAGAATGCCTCAACCATCTGAGAATGCACCCAGTAGGTCTCAGCCTCATTTTACTCAGTTCCTATTCAAGATGGAGTTGCTCTGGTTCACCTGCCTCTGACAGAGACAAGGTATTCCATTTTTCCAGGGCTAGTCTCTGTCTCAGGCAAGCTCTTTGCTCCTGGGTCTTGGGGATGGAATTTCTCAGCATATCTGTCCGTGGCAGCCAAACTTTTTCTTATGTCTTTGGATGGGGGGGCGGTCTTTGGCAGGACAGGATTTCTCATCCCTACTCACATGGTGGCTGACCTCTCTGTATCAGTGCAGGCTTCTGAGTGCAAGCAGCTGTCCTCCCCTCCACCCGGGCATTCAGCTTTGCCTCTAGCTCTCCTTCAGCAGCAGCTAGCTTGGAAATGAGGGCAGGAGGATGTGTAACCACCTGAGAGGTTCTTCTTGCTGGCTGCGTACAGAAACACCATGGCATTGTAGTAGAGAAAGAGTTTAATAGACATAAGGCTGGCCATACCACATGGGAGATGGAGTTAGCACTCAAATCATCTTGTCCAAAGCTTGTATGTTAGGAGTGTCATGGGAAAACGACGGCTGGTGGTGTGGGGGTAAAAGAATTTGTGAAGACAGTTTTAGGCCGGGCGCGGTGGCTCAAGCCTGTAATCCCAGCATTTTGGGAGGCCGAGATGGGTGGATCACGAGGTCAGGAGATCGAGACCATCCTGGCTAACGCGGTGAAACCCCGTCTCTACTAAAAAAATACAAAAAACAAGCCAGGCGAGGTGGCGAGCGCCTGTAGTCCCAGCTACTCAGGAGGCTGAGGCAGGAGAATGGCATAAACCCGGCAGGCAGAGCTTGCAGTGAGCTGAGATCCGGCCACTGCACTCCAGCCTGGGCGACAGAGCGAGACTCCGTCTCAAAAAAAAAAAAAAAAGACAGTTTTAAGTAAAGGAAGGCAGATTTATTAGACAAAGTAGGAAAATACGTTGCCGGAGAGATAACGGGCTACCAGCAGAAGAGAAACTGACTGCAAAAAAGCAAAGGCTTGCTTGAGATTTTAGAGGGTAGTGTTTATGCTGTCTGTTGAAGAGGGCTTTATGTAGTACTGATAACATCAAGGTTGCAGTGCACTGACTTGCAGGTGTCTGGTGATACCTGGGTGCAGGAAAGATTTTGAGTTACTTGCGCAGGACGGCTGTGTGTCCTGGACCATGAAGAAAGACAGACTTGTTGCTTATCTGCTTTCTCTTTTTGCTTTCCTTTGGTTCTGCCGGCCCGACTCCCTTTCCCTAATTAGGACTCCACAAGGGGATGAGGGTGGCCAGGTAATAGGTGCTTGCTGCTGATTGGTTGGGGCGGAGATGAAATGATAGGAGTCCAAGCTGTCCTCCTGCAGGCAGAATTGCTTCTGGGCAGGGACACAGGGGTGGGTTTGGTGGGGGATTCAGGAGAGTTCAGGTGGAGTCATGAATGTCTGACATGCAAAAATCCTTCAAAGACATCTCAAAAGGCCAATCTTAGGGCTGAAGTTCCTCTCCTCCTCCAAGCCTGATGGCCTCCCACTGGCTTTACAAAAGGCTTGCGGGAGGAGAGGAGTTTCAGGCAAGGCCTATTACCATTTAAATGATAACCTAAAATGTCTTCCAAAGTTAGCTTGGCCCAGTAGCCCCCAAATAATCAAGGGAAAGGCAAGATGGTGGAGGCGGAGGGTGTTAACTCTGCTTACTATTGTAATTTTTCTCAGTGATATAATTTTCGCAAAGGCAGTTTCAGGTAGACTACTGATCATTGCCAACTGGTGTGTTGACAAAAAGAGTTAAACTCTAAAATATTTAAAGAGATTTATGCTGAGCCAAATATGAGTGACCAAGGCTCATGACATAGCCCCTCAAAGTCCTAAGAACAGGTGCCCAAGGTGGTTGGTTTATAGCTTTTATACATTTTATTTTATTTTAGGCAGAGTCTCGTTCTGTTGCCCAGGCTGGAGTGCAGTGGCACTCACTGCAACCTCTGCCTCCCAGGTTCTAGCAATTCTTGTGCCTCAGCCACCCACGTAGCTGGGATTACAGGTGTGCGCTACCATGTCTGGCTAATTTTTGTATTTTTATTAGAGACGAAGTTTCACCATGTTGGCTAGGCTGGTCTCGAACTCTTGGCCTCAAGTGATCCTCCTGCTTTGGCCTCCCAAAGTGCTGGGATTACAGGCGTGAGCCACCACCCCTGGCCATTTTTTTTTTTTTTCGAGAGGGAGTCTTGCTCTGTTGCCCAGGCTGGAGTGCAGTGGCACAATCTCGGCTCACTGCAACCTATGCCTCCTGGGCTCAAGTGATTCTCCTGTCTTAGCCTCCTGAGTAGCTGGGATTACAGGTGCTCGCCACCATGCCCGTTAAGTTTTGTATTTTTAGTAGAGACGAGGTTTCACCATGTTGGCCAGGTTGGTTTCAAACTCCTGACCTCAAGTGATCCGCCCGCCTCGGCCTCCCAAAGTGCCGGAATTACAGGCGTGAACCCCTGCGGCCAATTTTATACGTTTTAGAGGGACGGAAGTTACAGGCAAACGTCAATCAATACACGTAAGGTGTACATTAGTTCAGTCAGGAAAGGTGGAACAATTTGGGGTGCAGGGTGGGGGGACTTCCAGATCATAGGTGAATTCCAAGATTTTCTGACTGGAAATTGGTTGAAAGAGTAAAATTATGATCTAAAGACCTGGAATCAACAGAAAGGCATGTCTGGTTTAAAGATAAGAGGTTGTGACCTTTTACCTCACATTTCTGAGAGCAAGATGGGTCACCAGCAGCTGTACTAGAGCCACCAGTGAATATTCGGCCAGGGTTCTCGTTCTTGTCGTATCTGCCCAAACCGGCATGGTCTGATCCGGAAATATACCCTCAATAATGTGCCGCCAGTGTTTCCGTCAGTATAGGACAGATATTGGTTTCATTAAGTTGCACTAATTGATCTTCCTTGAAAGGATTATCCAAGACATCTACCCAGTGAAAAACCACGATAGCGGCCGGGCGCGGTGGCTCATGCCTGAAATCCCAGCACTTTGGGAGGCTGAGGCGGGCAGATCACAAGGTCAGGAGATAGAGACCAACCTGGCCAACATGGAGAAACCCCATCTCTACTAAAAATACAAAAATTAGCTGGGCGTGGTGGCACGTGCCTGTAATCCCAGCTACTCAGGAGGCTGAGGCAGGAGAATCGCTTGAACCCGGGAGGCAGAGGTTGCAGTGAGCCGAGATCACACCACTGCACTCCAGCCTGGCAACAGAGCAAGACTCCGTCTTAAAACAAACAAACAAACAAACAAAAAAACCATGATAGCTCTTTGTACATACAATAAACAGTTTTAAAAAAGATAAGGGGTTGTGGAGACCACTTTTTTTTTTTTTTTGGACAGAGTCTCACTCTGTTGCCCAGGCTAGAGTGCAGTGGCACAATCTTGGTTAACTTCAGAGAGAAGAAGGCTTCAGAGAGAATAGATAGTAAATGTTTCTCATCAGACTTAGAAAGGTGCCAGACTGTTGGTTAAATCTCTCCTGAATCAGGAGAAGACCTGGAAAGGGAAGGGGACGCTCTACAGAGTGTCGACTTTACCTGACAAGAGGCAGCTTTGCAGGGTCGTTTCAAAATATGTCAAAGAAAAATTTATTTTGGGCTAAAATACTTCTGTTTCTTTCATGACCTGCTCTGTCATGTGATACTATACTTCAGTCAGGTTGGAATTTGGTATCTTATTGCTACAAAGAGTCTGTTTTGTCAGTCTTAAGATCTCTGTGTTGATGTGAAAGCTGGCCAGTTGTGCCTGAATTCCGAAAAGATGAGGGCAGAATGAGGCATGTCCAACCCTCCTTCCCATCATGGCCTGAACTAGTTTTGCAGGTTTACTTTGGAATGCCCTTGGCAAGAAGGGATCCGTTTAGTAGGTTAGGGGGCTTAGAATTTTATTTTTGGTTTACAGGTGCAAAGCTTATGATTTAGCCGGCGGTATTTCCTGCCTCTCCCAAGGGAGCAGATTTTGCTTCAACCCTCCCTCACCATGTAATGAGGGGCAGGTTCCTATCCCTCCCCCAGAACTAGATGGTCTTACTTATGCCCTTACTTCCACCAGGAGTGAACCTTTGCCTGTCCCCGGGGGATGGGAAGGATTCCTGCCCCTTCCCCTGAGGCTTAAGTCCTTCTGCTTCTTGTGAGACAAGGTTCTAGGAGGTAAGAAGGGGTTTATGCCCGTGAACCACTGAGGGAGCCTTTCCTGTCTCTTTTACCTCCAGTCTTTCTCATGAGCACCAAGAGGTGGAAAAGAGATTGCGAGTGAACTTGGGGTCTGCTAGATCCTGATGTACCCAGGGGGATTCTAAGTTGTCATGCTGGCCCACTTCTAGCCTCTAAGAATTCATTAAAATGTTGTTTTCCTGTCACCTGCTTTTTTGGTGGCCACTTCTTCTCCTGTGCTCTGACAAAGGTGGAAGTTTTCATGTGTCCTGTCTCTCCTGAGAGGGCACAGTCACTCTTTGGACCTCAGTTCACTTGGTTTCCTTGAAGCCTAGATTTCTGATGGGCTCAGGAAATGCCAAAATTTATAGATTACCCAGCTTTTTCTTCTTTTTATGGTAGGAGTCTCTTGTGGATTTATTTTATTTATTAATTTTATTGCACTTTTTGTAGAGATGGGGGCCTTGCTAGGTTGCCCAGGCTGGTCTTGAGCTCCTGGCTTCAAACGATCCTCCTGCCTTGGCTTCTCAAAATGCTGGGATTACAGGTGTGAGTCACCATGCCCAGCCTCTTGTGGCTTTTTTACTCTAAGTGAAAGCATAAATCCAATAATTTTTATTTTTATTGCTATTGTTTGGAGACGAGTCTCACTCTGTCACCCAGGTTGGAGTGCAGTGGTACAATCCTGGCTCACTGCAAGCTCTGCTTCCCAGGTTCAAACGATTCTTCTGCCTCAGCCTCCTGAGTAGCTGGGATTACAGGTGCACGCCACCACGCCTGGCTAATTTTGTATTTTTAGTAGAGATGGGGTTTCACCATGTTACCCAGGCTAGTTTCAAACTCCCGACCTCAGGATCCGCTCACCTCGGCCTCCCAAAGTGCTGGGATTATAGGCGTGAGCCACTGCACCCAGCCAAAATCCAATAATTTTTAATAACTCAAAATATGATTTTGATGACCTAAGTTGGTTTTTTTTTTTTCCTTTGTTCCTCTTTGTAATTTGATGCTTTGGTATATCTCAGTTCTAGTTTTTGATTTGTATCCAGGTAGTACAAGTTCTCATGGATTACATGTATGGTTTAGAATCCTGAAGTCAATGAGATGAGAGCAGACCTGCCGGGCGTGGTGGCTCACGCCTGTAATCCCAGCACTTTGGGAGGCCGAGGTGGGCGGATCACAAGGTCAGGAGATCGAGACCATCCTGGCTAACACGGTGAAACCCCGTCTCTACTAAAAATACAAAAAAATTAGCCGGGCGCAGTGGTGGGCCCCTGTAGTCCCAGCTACTCGGGAGGCTGAGGCAGGAGAATGGCGTGAACCCGAGAGGCGGAGCTTGCAGTGAGCTGAGATCCGGCCACTGCACTCCAGCCTGGGTGACAGAGCGAGACTCCGTCTCAAAAAAAAAAAAAAAAAAAGAATGAAAGAGAGCAGACCTAACATCAAACACTTGAAGTAAAGAAATTTATGTGGAAGGAATATATAAAATGAGTTTACATTGGGTAGTTTGGATAAAGCATAACATTAGAGAAGGGTACATGCAGCTAGATGTGTCTTTACCTTTAAAAAAACTTGAATAGTGAGGCTGGGTGCAGTGGCTCGTGCCTGCAATCTTAGCACTTTCGGAGGCCAAGACGGGCGGATCACTTGAGGTCAGGAATTTGAGACCAGCCTGGCCAATGTGGTGAAACTATTTTTAGTCTCTAATAAAAATACAAAAATTGGCCAGGCATGGTGGTGCATGTCTGTAATCGCAGCTACTCAGGAGGCTGAGGCAGGACAACCGCTTAAACCTGGGAGGTGGAGGTTGCAGTGAGCCGAGATGGCACCGCTGCACTCCAGCCTGGGCAAAAGAATGAGACTCAGTCTCAAAAAACAAACAAAAGAACCCCAACAAACTTGAACAGCGAGAGGAGGATATTTTGATATGTTATTTCCATTTTCAGTAATAAATACATGTGTGTATCCAAGAACTTGTTAAAATGTAGATTTGTTTATTAAAAAACTTATTAGCATAAGGTCAGGAGATCGAGACCATCCTGGCTGACACAGTGAAACCCCATCTCTACCAAAAAAGTACAAAGGAAAATTAGCCGGGTGTGGTGGCAGGCACCTGTAGTCCCAGCTACTCGGGAGGCTGAGGCAGGACAATGGTGTGAACCCAGGAGGCGGAGGTTGCAGTGAGCTGAGATCGTGCCACTGCACTCCAACCTGGGCCACAGAGCAAGACTCTGTCTCAAAAAACAAAAAACAAAAAACAAAACCTTATTAGGAGGTTTTAGTGGCAGATCAGACAGAGCTGAAGAGAGAATCTGTAAACTGAGAGAACAGAAGAAACTCACCACATGCTTCATGAGCAGCTATGAGACAGAAAATATGGAAGAGTAGTTAAAAATACATGGAGAATAGAAAGGGAAGGGTTAACCTCTATTTAATTGCAGTTCCTGGAGAAAAGAGGTAATGGGGGAAGAGAAAATACGTAAAGAGATAATAACTGGCAAGTTTCCCAGATTGAGAAGAGACCTTATCAGCTTTGAGAAGCCAAGGAATCCCAAGCATGGTAAATACAAAGAAATCTATGCCCAGAAACATCCTGGTGAAGCTTTAGAATATTAACGAAACAGGAAGTCTTGAAGCAACAACAGAAAAAGAAATTAAAGGCCTGACAGATCAAGCTCAGTCTTCTGTACAGCAACCTTGAAGCCAGAAGACAATGGAATCTTATTCATATGCTGAAAAAAAAAAAAAACTATCAACTTAGAATTCTATACCTAGTAAGAATACTTTCAAGAGGCCAGGCGCAGTGGCTCACGCCTGTAATTCCAGCACTTGGGGAGGCCGAGGCGGGTGGATCATGAGGTCAGAAGTTCGACGCCAGCCTGACCAACATGTGAAACCCCGTCTCTACTAAAAGTACAAAAATTAGCCAGGCATGGTGATGCACGCCTGTAATCCTAGCTACTCGGGAGGCTGAGGCAGGAGAATCACTTGAATTTGCAGCCTCTACCTCCCAAATTCGTGGGATCTGCCCCCCTCGGCCTCCCAAAGTGCTGGGATTACAGGTGTGAGCCACCACACGCAGCTCAATGGCTGAACTTTTAGCTTCATTTTAGCAGAGTTCAGACATCCCCATAATCCTAATCTTGTGACTTGTCATTAGTTTTACAAAGGCAGTTTAGTCCCAGAACAAAGAGGGGGTAGTTTTGGGAAGGGCTATTATCATCCTTGCTTTAAGGTTAAACCATAAACTAAATTCCTCCACAAGTTAATCTAGCCTATGCCCGGGAATGAACAAGGACAGTTTAGAGGCTAGAAGCAAGATGAAGTCGGCTAGATTACATTACTTTACTGCCATCATTTTCCTATGCCAGGTTTTACTCACTGTCATAACTTCTTTTTTTTTTTTTTTTTTTTAAGACAGAGTCGGCCGGGCGCGGTGGCTCAAGCCTGTAATCCCAGCACTTTGGGAGGCCGAGGCGGGCGGATCACGAGGTCAGGAGATCGAGATCATCCTGGCTAACCTGGTGAAACCCCATCTCTACTAAAAAAAAACAAAAAACAAACAAAAAAAAAACTAGCCGGGCGAGGTGGCGGGCGCCTGTAGTCCCAGCTGCTCGGGAGGCTGAGGCAGGAGAACGGTGTGAACCCGGGAGGCGGAGCTTGCAGTGAGCTGAGATCCGGCCACTGCACTCCAGCCTGGGCGACAGAGCGAGACTCCGTCTCAAAAAAAAAAAAAAAAAAAAAGACAGAGTCCTACTCTGTCACCCAGGCTGGAGTACAGTGGGGCAATCTCAGCTCACTGCAACCTTCACCTCCCAGATTCGAGTGATTCTCCTGCATCAGCCTCCTGAGTAGCTGGGATTAGAGGCACCTGCCACCATATCCAGCTAAGTTTTAGTAGAGACGGGTTTTGCCATGTTGGCCAGGCTGGTCTTGAGCACCTGACCTCAAGCACTCCACCTACCTTGGCCTCCCAAAGTGCTGGGATTACAGGTGTGAGCCACTGCGCCCAGCCTCTGTCATAATTTTCACAAAGGCAGTTTCAGTGGGATCACTAAACCACTCTCCTTGGCCAGGTTACCAGTTTCCCATCTGGGCACAGTGGGTTAGGGTCCTGGGAGTTGGTCCTCCCAACTCCAGTGTCTTCTGGTACCATCCTCCCTCCTTGCAGCAAATATAGTGTCTGTGGCCCAACTCTGGATTTACTGTGGCCAGAGGCTCTTAGTTACCACATTAACTGTCCCTTCCTCACTCCTTTCCCCCCCAACCATCTGCTTCTGTACCAGCTCCCCCGGCTAGGAGTCTTTCTACCTCCCCCTACCTAGGGGACTGGCCCTGCGGTGAGACCCCGCCCACACAAAGCCCCGCCCAACCCAGGAAGTCACACCTACTCAAGAAGCCCTGCCCACCCAAGAAGCCCCACCCACCAGCAAGCCACACCCATCCAAGAAACCCCACCCATCCAGGAAGCCCTGCCCAACCCATCAGATGGGCCCACTCCCCCATGAAAGCCACTATTGAGGTATTCTCAGCCCTGCTGCTATTTGGCCCCGCCATCAGGAGCCAGTCCACAGAACCCCATTAACCTTGCTGTCAAAACAGAATTTCCTGGCTGGGTGGCTCTCTCCTGTAATCCTAGCACTTTGGGAGGCTGAGGCTGGTGTATCATTTGAGGTCAGGAGTACGAGACTAACCTGGCCAACATGGTGAAACCTCGGGAGTTCTAGACCAGCCTGACTAATATGGTGAAACCCCACCTCTACTAAAATTACAAAAATTAGCTCAGCATGGTGGCATGGGCCTGTAATCCCAGCTACTCAGGAGGCTGAGGCAGGAGAATGGCTTGAACCTGGGAGACTGAGGTTGCAGTGAGCCAAGATGACGCCACTGCACTCCAGCCTGGGTGACAGAGTGAGACTCTGTCTCACAAAAACAAAAAAAACAAAGTAACAGGGTTTCTTTTTACAGACAATCTCCAAAGGCAATTTCATGATGATTAGGTTCAAACAGGATGGCACCTAGGAATTGTCCAATCTTCAACATTATCTAGAAAGTTTCTCTCAAACGATGCTTTAGTTTAAAATACTGTACCCCTCTCTCTCTCTCTCTGCATTTTCACAATCTGAGTTTTTTTTGTTTGCTTGTTTATTTTATTTTATTTTACTATTCTATTTTTTGCACTAGAACTGCCAATGGAAACACATGCAGTCCCGTGACCTCATTCTGGATTTCTCAGTTTCTAGAAATTAAATCAGCAAATTTGGAGTCCAAAGAAATAGGTTGCCAGGTGTGGTGGCTCACCCCTGTAATCCCAGCACTTTGGGAGGCTGAGGCACGTGGATCACTTGAGGTCAGGAGTTTGAGACCAGCCTGGCCAACATGGCAAAACCCCGTCTCTACTAAGAACACAAAAATTTGCTGGGCATGGTGGCGCACGCCGGTATTCCCAGCTACTCGGGAGGCTGAAGCAGGGAAATCACTTGAACCTAGGAGGCGGATGTTGCAGACAGCTGAGGTCGCACCACTGCATGCCAGCCTGGGAGACACAGCAAAACTCCATCTCAGAAAAAAAAGAAACAAAAGAAATAGGTTGTTTAAAACTTGACAATAATAGAATTTTATATGAGAAATATGGGGGTGTCTAGCATGTTTCCCTTGAGTCTAGGCTGTCAGCATTGGTGAAGTGATCACTTTGGGTTGCTGATTGAGAAGCTACTTGTTCTCTCAGAATGGAGGAATATTCAGGAGGCCAGGTCTGTGGTCTGTTAGGAACCAGGTTGCACAGCAGGAGGTGAATGGTGGGTGAGCGAGCGAAGCTTCGTCTATATTTACAGCGGCTCCTCAACACTATTATTACTGCCTGAGCTCCGCCTCCTGTCAGATCAGCTGTGGCATTAGGTTCTCATAGGAGTACCAACTGTATTGTGAACTGTGCATGAGTGATCTAGGTTGTGTGCTCCTTATGAAAATCTAATGCCTGATGATCTGTCACTGTCTCTCATCACCCACCTGCTGTGACTATCTAATTACAGGAAAACAAACTCAGGGCTCCCACTGGTTCCACATTATGGTGAGTTGTATAATTATTTCATTATATATTACAACATAATAATAGAAATAGGCTGGGTGTGGTGGCTCACGCCTGTAATCCCAGCACTTTGGGAGGCGGAGGTGGGCAGATCACCTGAGGTCAGGAGTTCGAGGCTACCCTGGCCAACATGGTGAAACACTGTCTCTACGGCTGGGCGTGGTGGCTCAAGCCTGTAATCCCAGCACTTTGAGAGGCTAAGACGGGTGATCACGAGGTCAGGAGATCGAGACCATTCTGGCTAACATGATGAAACCCCGCCTCTACTAAAAAATACAAAAAAACTAGCCGGGCGTGGTGGCGGGCACCTGTAGTCTCAGCTATTCGGGGGGCTGAGGCAGGAGAATGGCGTAAACCTGGGAGGTGGAGCTTACAGTGAGCCGAGATTTGGCCACTGCACTCCAGCCTGGGCGACAGAGCGAGACTCTGTCTAAAAACAAAAAACAAACAAAAAACAAAAAACACTATCTCTACAAAAAATACAAAAATTAGCTGGGGGTGGTGGTGGGTGCCTACAATCGCAGCTACTTGGGAGGTTGAGGCAGGAGAATGGCTTGAACCCGGGAGATGGAGGTTGCAGTGAGCCGAGATTGTGCCACTGCACTCTAGCCTGGGTGACAGAGTGAGACTCCATCTCAAATAATAATAATAAAAATAGAAATAAAGTGCACAATGAATGTAATGTGCTTGAACCATCCCAAAACCATCCCCCTCTACCCTCCTGGTCCATGGAACAATTGTCTTCCATGAAACCAGTCCCTGGTGCCAAAAAGGTTGGGGACTGCTGGTCTGGACAACCCGGGCTTCACAATTTTTAATTTGTTTGTAGGCTGTTACTGTAACAGGCTGAGAGGTGCTTGCAAACTTCAGAAGTTGTTTACTAGAGAGCCAAAAAAGGTGTTATAATGTGTGTGACATGCTATAACCCAGCTCTGGCCATAGACCCTTTTCTGATGAAGACAATGTTTTATCTCTAGTGATCCAATATGGCAGACAGCAGCCATATGTGGCATTGTACTCTTAAAATATGGATAATGCAACTGAAGAATGAATTTCCTTCCTTCCTTCCTTCCTTCCTTCCTTCCTTCCTTCCTTCCTTCCTTCCTTCCTTCCTTCCTTCCTTCTTTTCTTTTTCTCTTTCTCTCTCTCTTTCTCTCTTTCTTTCTTTCAAGACAGGGTCTCACTCTGTCACCCAGGCTAAAGTGCAGTGGCACTATCTGGGCTTACTGCAACCTCCGCCTCCCCAGTTCAAGTGATTCTCCTGCCTCAGCCTCCTGAGTAGCTGGGATTACAGGCGCCTGCCACCCCACCAGGCTAATTTTTGTATTTTTAGTAGAGACAGGGTTTCGCCATGGTAGCCAGGCTGGTCTTGAACTCCTGACCTCCACCTGCCTCGGCCTCCCAAAGTGCTGGGATTGCAGGCATGAGCCACCGCACCTGGCCAGCTAACTTTTATTAATATTTTAGAAAAAGGGGATGCAAGTGCAGGTTTGTTACAAAGGTATACGGTGTGATGCTGAGTTTTGGGGTATGAATGAACATGTCAACCAGGTAGTAAGCATAGTATCCAATAGATCATTTTTCAGCCCTTGCCCTGCTCCCTCTCTTCTACCTCTAATAGTCCCTTGTCTATGTTTTCATCTTTATGTCTATGTGCCCCCAATATTTAGCTCCCTCTTATAAATGAGAATATGTGCTATTTGGTTTTGTGTTTCTGTGTTAGTTAGCTCAGAATAGTGGTTTGCAGCTGTATCCCGTTGCTTCAGTGGACATGATTTTGTTCTTTTTTATGACTGTGTAGTATTCCAAGGTGTATGTATACCATATTTTTCACCATAGATGGGCATCTAGGTTGATTCCGTGTCTTTGCTATTGTGAATACTGCTGTGCCATGGGTGCAGGTGTCCTTTTGGTAGAACAATTTATTTTTTGGGGGGTAGTTACCCAGTAGTGGGGTTGCTGGGTTGGATGGTGCTTTGACTGTTAGTTCTTTGAGAAATATCAGAACTGCTCTTCGTAATGGCTGAACAATTTACATTCTGACCAACAGTGAATGAGTGTTTCCTTTTCTCCACAGCCTTGCTGCCATCTGTTTATTTTATTTTATTAAAAATATATAGGGAAAGTCTTGCTCTGCCACCCAGGCTGGAGTGGAGTGGCATGATCATGGCTCACTGCAGCCTTAGACTCCTGGGCTAAAGCAATCCTCCTGCCTCAGCTTCCTTGGTAGCTGTGACTACAGGCACGCACCACACCCCAACACACACAGATAATAATAATAATAATTATTATTATTATTTTTGTAGAGATGAGGTCTCGCTATGTTGCCTAGGCCAGTCTCCAACCTCTGGCCACAAGTGATCCTCCAGCCTCTGCCTCCCAAAGTGCTGAGATTTCAGGCATGAGCCACTATACCTGGTCCTTGTTTTGACTTTTTTTTTTTTTTTTTTGAGGCAGAGTAGCACTCTGTCGCCCAGGCTGGAGTGCAGTGGTGCCATCTCAGCTCACTGCAACCTCTGCTTCCCGGGTTCAAGTGATTCTCCTAACTAGCCTTCCAGGTAGCCAGGATTACAGGTGCGTGCCACCATGCTTGGCTAATTTTTTTTTGTATTTTTAGTAGAGACGGGGGCCAGGCTAGTCTCAAACTCCTGACCTCAAGTGATGTGCCAGCCTCAGCCTCCCAAAGTGCTGGGATTACGGGTGTGAGTCACCGTGCCTGACCTTTTTTGACTTTTTAACAAAAGCGCTGATAAATGTAGTTATGCCCTGACTTTGCCTCATGATAGGCCCCTGTGCCCACAAACTTCCTATGGTCACTTTCCTAATATCTACTGTGAAATTGAGATTAATATCCTCACCACCTTGCAGAATTCCCACACTGACTTCCTGACCTATAGAATAAGAAATGTTAGGACGAGACAAATGGATAGCTCTTGTCAAAATAGTAAACCAAAAGCAATTCTGCACTGCTGCATTTAATCATAGTGATTTTCTTTTTTTAAGACAGGGTCTCACTATGTTGCCCAGGCTGGTCTCTAACTCCCAGGCTCAAGTGATCCTCCCGTCTTCCAAAGTGTTAGGATTACAGGTGTGAGCCACCATGCCCGGCTGAAAGATTAGTCTTGACGTAACAAAGAATTGCCCTCCAAAACCTATTAATAACTGGCCGAGTGTGGTGGCGCACACCTGTAATCCCAGCACTTTGGGAGGCTGAGGTGGGCGGATCACCAGGTCAGGAGATTGAGACCATCCTGGACAACATGATGAAACCCCGTGTCTACTAAAAATAGCAAAATTAGCTGGGCATGGTGGCACGCACCTGTAATCCCAGCTACTCGGGAGGCTGAGGCAGGAGAATCACTTGAACCTGGGAGGCAGAGGTTGCAGTGAGCCAAGATTGTGCCACTGCACTCATGGCTTGTGACAGAGTGAGACTCCATCTCAAAACAAACAAACACACACCTATTAATGACCTTAGCTTTAGAGATGTACTTAGTGCCATGGTCTGAATGTTCATGTCTCCCCCAAATC
This sequence comes from Macaca fascicularis, assembly GCF_037993035.2. Lineage (NCBI taxonomy): Eukaryota > Metazoa > Chordata > Mammalia > Primates > Cercopithecidae > Macaca > Macaca fascicularis. The sequence continues at coordinate 49,529,193 of NC_088377.1, forward strand.
CATATATGTTGCCATATTAACCCCTAAGGTGATGGTATCAGGAGGTGGGAACTTTGGGAGGTGTATTAGTCTGTTTTTACATTGTTATAAAGAAACAACTGACACTTTGGGAGTCCGAGGTGGGTGAATCACTTGAGGCCAGAAGTTCGAGACCAGCCTGGCAAACATGGTGAAACCCCTCTCTTCTAAAAATACAAAAATTAGCTGGAGGTGGTGGCATGCACCTGTAATCCCAGCTTCTTGGGAGGCTGAGGCAGGAGAATCACTTGAACCCGGGAGGTGGAGGTTGCAGTAAGCCGAGATCACGCCACTGCACTCCAGCCTGGGCGACAAAGCAAGACTGTCTCAAAAAAAAAAAAAAAAAAAAAAAAGAAAACAAAGAAAGAACTGAGACTTGGTCATATATATGTTTAATTGTCTTAGGGCTCTGCAGTCCATGCATAGCTGGGGAGGCCTCAGGGAGCTTTTACTCATGGCGGAAGGCAAAGCCTGAGCAAGTGTCTTCACACGGCCAGAGCAAGAGGAAGAGAGAGAGCAGGGAGGTGCAACACGCTTTTAAACAACCAGAGCTCATGAGAACTCTACCACAAGAATAGCACCAAGGGGATGGTATTAAACCATTTATGAAGGATTCACTTCCATGATCCAATCACCTCCCATCAGGCCCCACCTCCAGCATTGGGGATTACATTTTAACATGAGATCTGGGTAGGGACCAGATCCAAACCATATCAGGAGGTGATTAGGCCATAGTGGTGGAGCCCTCATGAATGGGATTAGTGCCCTTAAGAAAGAGACCCAGAGGCCAGGTAAGGTCATACCATAATCGCAGCACTTTGGGAGGCTGAGGCAGGTGGATCACTTGAGGTCAGGAATTCGAGACCAGCCTGGCCAACATGGTGAAATACATCTCTACTAAAAGTACAAAAATTAGCAGGGCATGGTGGCACACGATTGTAGTCCCAGCTACTTGGGAGACTGAGGCAAGAGAATTGTTGAACCTGGGAGGAAGAGGTCACAGTAAGCCCCAAGCCTGCCTGGGTGACAGAGTGAGACTCCATCTCAGAAAAAAAAAAAAAAAAAAAAAAAAAAAAAAAAAAAAAAAGGAGACCTAAAAAGACCCTTGCCCTTCTACCACGTGAAGACACAGAAACAAGGAACAGTCTATAAGCCAGAAAGCAGGATCTCACTAGACACCAAATTTGCTTTGATCTTGGACTTCCCAGCCTCTACAACTATGAGAATAAGTGTCTGTTGTTTATAAACTACCCAGTTTATTGTATTTTGTTACAGCAGCCTGAACAGACTAAGATACTTTGTTGATTTTTTTTTCTTTTCTGTAGCTGTCCTTTAATAGGTTGAGGAAGTTCCTTCTATTTACTAATGTGCGGAGAGCTTTTATCAGTAACAGACGTCAGGCTTTGTCAAACGCTTTTCCTGCATCTGTGGAAATGATCATGTGGTATCTCATCTTTAGTCTGTTGACATAAGAAATTACATTGATTCATTTTCAAATGTTTAACCAGCTTTGTATCCCTGGGATTAACCCCACTTGGTCATGATGTATTATTTTTATGTATTGCTGTGTTTTATTTCATAATATTTCCTTGAGGATTTTTGTGTCTACATTCGTTAGGGATATTGGTCTAGTTTTCTTGTAATGTATTTGCCTGGGTTTGGTATCAGAATAATGCTGGGCTCATAAAGAAAGCTGGGAAGTGTTCCTTCTATTTTCTGGAAGAGTTTGTGTACGGTTGGTATAATTTCTTCCTTAAATGTTTGCTGGAATTCAACAGAGAAGCAATTCAGTCATATTAGTGAGCTTAGATCTTTCTATGGGAAAGACCGTGGTATGATTTTTTTTTTTTTTTTGTTATACTTTAAGTTCTAGGGTACATGTGCACAACATGAAGGTTTGTTACATAGGTATACATGTGCCATGTTGGTTTGCTGCACCATGTTGGTTTGCTGCACCCATCAACTCGTCATTTACATTAGGTATTTCTCCTAATGCCATCCCTCCCCCAGCCCACCACCCCCAACAGGGTCTGGTGTGCGATGTTCCCTGCCCTGTGTCCAAGTGTTCTCATTGTTCAATTCCCATCTATGAGTGGGAACATGTGGTGTTTGGTTTTCTGTCCTTGTGATAGTTTGCTAAGAATGATGGTTTCCAGCTTCGTCCATGTCCCTGCAAAGGACACGAACTCATCCTTTTTTATGGCTGTATAGTATTCCATGGTGTATATGTGCCACATTTTCTTAATCCAGTCTATCATTGATGGACATTTGGGTTGGTTCCAAGTCTTTGCTATTGTGAATAGTGCTGCAATAAACATATGTGTGCATGTGTCTTTATAGTAGCATGATTTATAATCCTTTGGGTATATATCCAGACTGTGGTATGATTAATAGAGATTCTGTGGCCCAGACTGGAGTGCAAGTGGTGTGATCATATCTCATTGCAGCCTTGACCTCCTGGGCTCAAGTGATCCTGTAGCCTTAGCCTCCCAGGTAGTTGGGATTACAGGTGTGCACCACCATGCCCAGCTAATTTTTGCATTTTTTGTAGAGACTGGGGTTTCGCCATGTTGCCCAGGTTGGTCTTGAACTCCTAGGCTCAAGAGATTCACCCGCCTCAGTGTCACAATGTGCTGGGATTACAGGTATGAGTCACTGTGCCCAGGGGAGAGTCTTACACAGAGGATTTTTTAGTGATTTGCTTTTAATAATCCAATCAACAATGTTTTATTTTAAGCTCATTAAACTAAATTCCCTGTAGTATAAAATACAAAAATTGTACAGGACCTGGTAATATCTTTTAAAATATGGCATTGACTCACATCATGAAAGTAGAACTAGGCTGGTTGCGGTGGCTCATGCCTGTAATCCCAGCACTTTGGGAGGCTGAGGTGGGGCAGATCGCGAGGTCAGGAGATCGAGACCATCCTGGCTAACACAGTGAAACCCTGTCTGTACTAAAATACAAAAAAAATTAGCCGGGTGTGGTGGTGGGCACCTGTAGTCCCAGCTACTCGGGAGGCTGAGGCAGGAGAATGGCGTGAACCCGGGAGGCGGAGCTTGCAGTGAGCCGAGATTGCGCTACTGCACTCTAGCCTGGGTGACAGAGCAAGACTCCGTCTCAAAAAAAAAAAAAAAAGAAAAACTAAATTGTAAAAGCAATATCCAAGAATGAAAAATGTTATACAAATGCTACCTATAACAGTTATTTGGTGATCCAGCATTGTGTATTGCAAACCAGCCTTTCTAGACATATAGTAAATATTTCATCTTCAGTTTTACTTTTTTTGTTTTTTAGACATAGTCTCGCTCTGTCATCCAAGCTGGAGTGCAGTGTTGCTCTGTCGCCCAGGCTACTAAAAATGCTAATTCTCTGCATTTTTAATAAAGACGGGGTTTCACCATGTTTGCCAGGATGGTCTCGATCTCCTGACCTTGTGATCTGCCGGCCTCGGCTTCCCAAAATGCTGGGATTACAGGCATGAGCCACTGCACCCAGCCAATTTTACTTTTAAATAAAATGTACACCTCAATAAATTCACTAAGATCAATCATGCTATAGATATCTGGGCTTGCAATTCAAGAATAATATCATTGAAATAAAAGTTCTAAGCACACAGTTTATTTTTATTTATTTATGTATTTTTCAGATGGAGTCTCGGAGCGTCACCCAGGCTGGAGTGCAGTGGTGTGATCTCGGCTTACTGCAAGCTCTGCCTCCCGGGTTCACACCATTCTCCTGCCTCAGCCTCCTAAGTAGCTGGGACTACAGGCGCCCACCACCACGCCTGGCTAATTTTTTTTGTATTTTAGTAGAGACGGGGTTTCACTGTGTTAGCCAGGATGGTCTCGATCTCCTGACCTCGTGATCCACCTGTCTCGGCCTCCCAAAGTGCTGGGATTACAGGCGTGAGCCACTGCACCCGGCCAAAGCACACACTTTAAGATCACCAATGGTGGAAAACCAGTTTTAACAAAAATATATTTATTTATTATTTTACTTATTTATTTATTTATTGAGACAGAGTCTCCCTCCGTTGCCCAGGCTGAAGTGCAGTGGCACAATCTCAGCTCACTGTAACCTCTGCCTCCCAAGTAGCTGGGATTACAGGTGCGTGCCACTACACCTGGCTAATTTTTTTTTTTTTTTTTGGTATTTTTAGTAGAGACCACATTTCGCCATGTTGGCCAGGCTGGTCTCGAACTCCTGACCTCAAGTGATCCACTCACCTCGGCCTCCTAAAGTCCTGGGATCACAGGCGTGAGCCACTGCACCTAGCCTAAAAATAATATATTTATTTTTATTTTATTTTTTAAAACATAGAGACAGCTGGGCGCAGTGGCTCACTCCTATAATCCCAGCACTTGGGAGGCCGAGGCAGATGGGTCACCTGAGGTCAGGAGTTCAAGACCAGCCTGGCCAACATGGTGAAACCCTGTCTCTACTAAAAATCCAAAAATTAGCTGGGCGTTGTGGTGGGCGCCTATAATCTCAGCTACTGGGGAGGTTGAGGCAGGAGAATCGATTGAACCTGGGAGACGGAGGCTGCAGTGAGTTGAGATTATACCACTGCACTCCCGCCTGGGAGACAGAGTAAGACTCCATCTCAAAAAAAAAATAAATAAATAAAAATAAATAAATAAATAAATAAATAAACCGAGAGTAGCAGTTTACGGTCTCTGCTACTCAGCAAATCCATCTTTTGGCTTCATTGTTTTGTCCCAAAGCTTCAATCAGGCTCTTGGTGACTGTTGACTGTCTGGTGTAAGGAGCAGGCCAGTGGCACCCTTGGTATTTATAGGAGGGCGATAGTTGTCTCCAGATCCGCTGAACGGGGCAGGCTAGTGTTCACAGAACTTTCAGATGCACCCGACTCTAGGAAGAAGACAAGAGGAGACAGAAGAAATTAAATTAATCAGAGAAAGGAAAGACCCCATTTCCCTGATTTGATATGAGTTTGCTGAACCTCTAGAAAAATCCTCAAGCTGACTTGAACTTCCGTTTACGCAATCCTCGGAAAACAATGACCGTATAAGAAATGTTTGCACAAGCTTTGAGTTTTTTTTTTAAAACCTCATAAATCCATAAATCCATTTATAACTCTTAATGTGAGCATTCTAAGAGGGTAAGTTCCATACTTAAATTTATGAGCTTATTTTTCCTCCTTAGAATCAGAAGCGATAGCGTATTGTAAACAGAAACTGGCAGACTCTTGCTCTCTCCCTCTCTTGCTTCTCTTCTCAAGCTGGGGTGTTTGCATTCAATCATAAAGGGTGTGATAAATTCTTAGAAGCTGCATTAAAGCAGTGGCCATAAATGAAACTGCCAGTAAGAACGTGAAAAATAGAACTGGCTGCTTTCTGAAATGTCCCTGTGTGATCTTAGGTTCCTGGGGATTTTGTGCAAGTGTGAATTAAGCATTTGATTTTATCTTAAGAATCATGATGCTTGCATGAAACAAGCAGGGAAGGACGGAAAGAGAAGGAAAGAGAAAAACCGATTGGAGAAAAATACACATGGAACAAACTTCACACGAAAACAAGAGATTTTTTCTTTTTTTTGGGATGGAGTCTCACTCTGTTGCTCAGGCTGGAGTGCAGTGGCACAATCTGGGCTCACTGCAATTTCTGCCTCCAGGGTTCAAGCAATTCTCCTGCCTTAGCCTCCCAAGTAACTGGGATTACAGGCGTGCACCCCCATCCCTGGCTAATTCTTGTATTTTTAGTAGAGACGGGGGTTTCACCATATTGACCAGGTTGGTCTCAAACTCCTGACTTAAGTGATCCACCCACCTCGGCCTCCCAAAGTGCTGGGATTACAGGTGTGAGCCACCATGCCTGGCCGAAAACAGAAGTTTGAAAAAATTATTGAAAAACATTTTGCCTATGATTCCAATATCATAAACATACTATAGGACTCCAAAAACCAACAAAATTATACTGTGATCCTGAAAGTATCTTAAGAGGCATTAAATATATAATGTCCATGAAGATCAGGTTGAACAGTGTGTTTTTTAAATATACATTTGTAAATGCTTTTTGTATATTACAGATATTAACTTCTTGTCTGTCATTCAGACTGCAAACAATTCTGCCACTACTTTGTATTGTTTTGGTAACTTTCCCCCACAAAATATTACTTTTTAATGTAGTAGGATATGTGTAATTTTATTTTTGCAGCTTTTGGCTTTCTTGTTTTGATTAAAATAGTCTCTTCAGCTCCCAAATTATACATATGGTCTCCTAAATTTTCCTTTGGAATTTTTAGGTGGTTTATTTATTTATTATTTTTTTCAATTTTTTGAGACAGAGTTTCACTGTCGCCCACCTGAGCTGGAGTGCAGTGGGGAGATCTCTTTGTGTGGCACACAAGGCCCCACCAGGGGTCTGATCCTGCTTGATGGGATCTTGATTTGCATAAACCATACCCCTGCTGGGATCCCACCTGTGGTAGATTGTGTTATTGTTGAAAATATTTGCTTTCCCTCCCTTGGGTGGATCATACCTCCCTGTCTTGCTGATATCACACTTGATGTCTGACTGGCAGTGCCTCTCTCTGGTAGTATTTTATATCCAGGGTGACCTTGTGACTTGCTTTGACCAACAAAATGTGGGTGGAAGGGATGCACATCATCTCTGGAAAGAAGCTTCAATAGCCAGCTGGTGGTTTTGCCATCTGTCACCTTCCACCACCATGAGACTGGCAATGTCCCAGATGGGGGTAGTTTGGCCAGCCCAGGTCCCAGAGTGAAGATGGCATGGATGAGAGCACAGACGTTGAAACGGGCAAGCAGCATGAGCAAGAAATAAACCTTTGCTGTTGTAAGCCATGTAGTCTTTAGGACTATTTGTTACTGCAGCATAACCTGACACTTTCTGACTGCTACACCAACCTCACTGGCTTTCAGAGATTCTCCCTCTTTTTTTTTTGAGGTGGAGTTTTGCTCTTTTTGTCCAGGTTGGAGCGCAGTGGCATGATCTCGGCTCACTGCAACTTCTACCTCCTGGGTTCAAGTGATTCTCCTGCCTCAGCCTCCTTTACAGGTGCCCACCACCACGCCCAGCTAATTTTTGTATTTTAGTAGAGATGGGATTCACCATGTTGGTCAGGCTGGTCTCGAACTTCTGACCTCAGGTGATCTACCCACCTCGGCCTCCCAAAGTGCTGGGATTAGAGGCGTGAGCCACTTCGCCCAGCTGAGAAGCTTTACTCTTAAAGCCAAGTGTCAGCTTGTCATCTACCCATCAAGCAAGCTGATTCCCCCTACCCTAGCCACCATGACTTCAGAGACAGCTCTTGTGGGTCCATGGACTCCCATCAGCTGATATTATCAGGGACAACTGTAGCTGCAATTCAGATAATCACACAGTGGCCAACATTCCCAACTTCCTTCCGCCTCACTTACTCCTCCTGGGAGAAAGACTGACCTATTTCCCAGCCCTAGTTTCCTTTTTTTTTGAGACAGTCTCACTCTGTTGCCCAGGCTGGAGTACAGTGGCACGATCTCATCTCACTGTAGCCTCCACCTCCCGGGTTCAAGCGATTCTTCTGCCCAAGCTCTTTCTCTATGTTGGCCAGGCTCGTCTCACACTCCTGACCTCAGGTGATCTGCCCAGCTAGGCCTCCCAAAGTACTGGAATTACAGGCGTAAGCTACCATGCCCAGCCCCTAGCCCTAGTTTCAACATGTCCCTCCCTACTCCTTGATATTTGGGGGCAGGTCTCAGCCTGTACATTTCTGGATTCACATCTTCCCCCAGGTACCTTGACAAAAGTGACCTTGGAGGGAGACCAGTGTCCTCCATTGACTTCCCGTGCATTCCATTTCAGTGTTACTAGGAAGGGGCCCGATGGCGAGTGTCAATGACGATTGGGCCGACACCGCCATCGTCAGCATAGTCTTCCCACAGCTCTGCTCCTTCCTTCTCCCCAGCAATCCTCTCTCCTGTCTTGAGCTCTGGCTGGAAACTTATTAATTTCTGGAGTCAACTCCCAGTCTCAGTTGTGTGTGGGCAGCCTACAGTCAGCAGCATCTGACATTATAGCCACGTCTCTCAACCCCAGTAGAACACTCTTTTCTCTTCCATCTTCTCCAGCTTCCCCATGAAGGCTGGACCCCAGTGTGGGCATAGGGCATTCTTGAACCACAGGTGGAGGACTCTGGCAGTCTTAGCTCGTCCATTGCCTCCCTGAGTGGGGCGGGGCCCTTTCGCAGGCTCTGCAGGGAAAGTGGCCACTGTCCCTACTCAGAATACAAAGATGTCACCTTTCCCTCTCCCTTCTGGGCAGGCGTTCAAATGACTGTGCTCCCAGCTAGGAGATAACAAGTATGCATCATGGGAGAGGTATCCGTAATGAGCACCATTAATTTCAGGAGTGGGCCAGCTGCAGTGGCTCACACCTGTAATCACAGCACTTTGGGAGGCCAAGGTGGGAGGATCACTGGAAGTCAGGAGTTTGAGACCAGCCAGGCCAAAAAGGTGAAACCCCATCTTTACTAAGAATACACAAAAAAAATTATCCAGGTGTGGTGGCACATGCCTGTAACCCCAGCTACTTGGGAGGTTGAGGCAAGAGAATCTCTTGAACCCAGAGACAGAGGTTGCAGTGAGCCGGGATGCCTCCATTGCTCTTCAGCCTGGACGACAGAGCGAGACTCCATCTCAAAAACAAAAAACAAAAAACAAAAAAAATTTCAGGAGTGGAAGAGGTCACTTCCTGATTGCACATGACTTCCTGGAGGAGATGAGGAAGGTGTAGAACTCTAAAGGACAGGTGGGATTTTCACAGGTGAGAGAAAGAGGAAGAGCAGGAGGGCACTGCAGGTGTAGGAATGGCTCAGGCAAGGGCCTGGAGTGGGGCAGAGGCTGAGATCGGCAGTCTGGTGACTGTAGCAGAAGGGGGTATGAGTAGTAGAGAGGTGATGGACAGAAGGGGTGGTGGACAGAAGCGGGTAGATCTGGGATCCATCTCCCCAGGAGCCTGGTAATCTTTACTTACAACAGGGATCCATTCTCCATTTATGTCTGTGTCTCCAGAACAGCGATGGAATTTTATGGTGCTTGATCCTTAGAAAAAATAAAAAAATAAAAAAGGACTGGAAACCCCCGAAACCTCCAGCTTGGTTTGCAGCGTCTTGGCTGGCTATGGTGCTTGACCACGTGGCTTCAGCCTTTCCACAGAGACTGCTCTGAAAAACAACAACAAAACTTTTTGCAAACAAGTATCTTCATGCTGGGCAAATTGATCAAATGTATTAAGAAATTGAAGTGGAAGACCCCAAGAGTAGCTCTGCTCCCTGTTGGCCCCTCCCCTGAGTTACCACCAATAGTGTCATTGTTGGGCTCTGAGCTCCACCTCATTTGGACTCTTTAGCTTTTCATTTCTTTCTTTTTTTTTTTTGCTCAGCTGGCACATTTATTGGCATTAAGCACAAGACTCTTCCCAGCACTAGGAAGCCATGCCCAAAGGGTGTCCCTCTGCCCCATTTCTGCAAAAACTCTCAGGCCTTAGCAGTAGCCTGAGCTGCCCCCAGGGCTGTGAGCTGCTGAATCTTCTGACTCATCATTTCCATGACAGCCTGTTTCATGGCGTGCTTCTTCTGAAGAGCTGGTTGGATTTTCTCCATCTGCTTGGTTAGAAAAATCTATCTTCCTCTTGAAGAAGTCCTTGGCATCCTGAGCTGTCTTCTCTACATAGTACCCAGTTCCCACATGGATGAGCACATGTTCCACATCATGCAGCTTCCCAGGGACATACATAGAACTCGTCAGTGGGACATGTAATTGTTTCCCCTCATTGCTCTTGTTCAGCATGTTCAGACAGTCCTTGGCTTCCACATACTTGGTCTGTACCACTTTGAACTGGGCAATGGACGTGGAGAAGAACTCCACTTCCTGGTCCAGCTGGTTCTTGAGCATTTCTAGTTGCGGCAGATGCAGCTCCGTGATGTTAATAGACTGTGCCATGTTGGGAAGGAGGACTAACGAAGAGATGCTTTTCATTTCTTTGCTCACTTCCTCAACTTGACCACACACCCTGAGGCCAGGGCTATATAATGTGTCCCCTGGATTTTGGTGCAGCCAGCTGCACAACCGATGCTCAGGCTGTGTCCCTTGGTGGGTGTCCACAGTGCCTCCTATTTAGGGTCCCTTCAGTGACTCTCAATAAGGATGAGGTCCCCCAGGAGACATGAGAGGCACAGCCCCTCACAAAGCTCTCCCAGCAGGCCTGGCCTCGGTGAGTTCACTGGCTGCCTTTGCAATCCTGTCCCTTGAGCCTGCTGGGAAGAGGAAGAGCTGCAGTTTCTCTCTGCAAAGCATCTTCCCTTAGGGATGGGCAGACCTATTTAGATCTATTTTTCTTTTTATCTTTTTTTTTTTTTGTAGAGATGGGTCTCGCTATATTGTCCGGGGTGGTCTTGAACTCCTAGCCTCAAGTGATCCTCCTGCCTTGACCTCCCAAAGTGTTGGGATTACAGGTGTGAGCTACTGTGCCTGGTCTGAACTAATTTTGTTTTATTTTATAATTTTTTTTGAGACGGAGTCTCACTCTGTCACCCAGGCCAGAGTGCAGTGGCGTGATCTTGGCTTACTACAACCGTCACTCCCTGGGTTCAAGCAATTCTCCTGCCTCAGCCTCCTGAGTAGCTGGGATTACAGGTGTGCACTACCATCCCTGGCTAATCTTTGTATTTTTAGTAGAGACGGGGTTTCGCCATGTTGGTCAGGCTTGTCTCAAACTCCTGACCTCAAGTGATCCACCCACCTCGGCCTCCCAAAATGCTGGGATGACAGATGTGAGCCACTGTGTCTGGCCTTGATCTAATTTTATGTTCATAATTTTTTTTTTTTTTTTTTTGAGACAGAGTTTCGCTTTGCCACCCAGGCTGGAGTGCAGTGGCTCGATCATGACTCATTGGAGCCTCGACCTCCTGGGCTCAGGTGATCCTCCCACCTTGGCTTACCAAGTAGCTGAGACCACAGGTGCACACCGCTATGCCTGGCTAATTTTTTGTGTATTTTTTTTTTTGTAGAGGTGGCGTCTTTCCATGTTGCCCAGGCTGGCCTGGAACATCTGGGCTTAAGAGATCCTCCTGCCCCGGCCTCCCAAAGTGCTGAGATTAAAGGTGTGAGCCACAGAATCTGGCCTGAGCATAGTGTTCTGTAGGGTGACTATTCCATCTTCTTTCTGGATTGAAACAATCGTTTGGGTTGTTTCCAATTTCCGTCAGAATTGCCATAATTGAGAGTCAATAAACATCCTTGTGAATGCTTCCTTGAAGGGCTTCTTGGACACAGAGATGGAGAGTGAAATTGCTGGGTCCTAAGGCACACATTTAAAATTTTAATAGATGCCACCAAATTACCCCTTTAAAGCAACCCAACCCACCTACACACCCACCACCTGGATAAGAACATTTGTTTTATTTTATCTTATTTTTGAAATGAAGTTTTGCTTTGTTGCCCAGGCTGGAGTGCAGAGGTATGATCTTGGCTCATTGCAACCTCTGCCTCTGGGGTTCAAGCAATTCTCCTGCCTCAGCCTCCTGAATAGGTGGGATTACAGATGCCCACCCCACGCCAGGCTAATGACGGGGTTTCACTATGTTGGCCAGTCTGGTCTTGAACCCCTGACCTCAAGTGATCCTCAAATCACCCTTTTAAAGCAAGCCAACCCACCTACACACCCACCAGCAGGGTAAGAACATTTATTCTTCACACCTTTGCCCAAACTGGATAGGTCAAACAATGTGCTAGGTCCAAGCTAGTTTTTTTTTTTAGATGGAGTCTCGCTCTGTTACTCAGGTTGGAGTGCAGTGGTGTGATCTTAGCTCACTGCAACCTCCACCTTCTGGGTTCAAGCGATTCTTCTGCCTCAGCCTATTAGTAGAGATGGGGTTTTGCCATGTTGCCCAGGCTGGTCTCGAACTCCTGACCTCAAGTGATCCACACTACTCAGCCTCGCAAAGCACTGGGAATACAGGCGCGAGCCACCGTGCCGGGCCCAGACTAGTATTTTTGAGTGTTTCCTTTGGTCATCCGTGTTTCCTTTTCTGGGATCTAGCCCCAACTCTTCAGATAATAAAATGACTTCAGACGGAATTCTGTGTTAATTACTCCCACGTTTTTGTGTGGCCTGTGGGGTCCTGCCGGGAGCAGGAGGGAGCAGGGGCAAAAGGAGGGACAGAAGGGGCTTGAAGGAGAGCGAGGTTGCACTGCCTCAGCAGGAGGAATTGAAAACTAAGGAGAGGCTGCAGGAGTCGATGCAGACTCCAGAGTCCACGCCCTCCGTCAAGGGTACCCTCCACCAGTGTCGGGGAGGAAGGGAAGCTTTCAGGGAGCTCCACGTGAGCCAGGTAGGCTGTGGGGCTGAGCCAATAGCAACTCTTTCTGCCAGACACTTTCTGGACTTGTCCTGTCTTTTTCCCGGTGTTCTGCTTCCCACAGCACTGACGTCGGTCTGTCCGGATGCACGGAGAAGGGAGGAAAAGGGGTGAGGTGCGGCGGTGCAAAGGTGAGGCTGCGCTCAGCCCTGACGCTCAGCAAAACAGATAACGGACGCTTTCATTAAGTGCATGCCCTAGGGCCACGTCCCTGCCGCTGTCCTGATCCTGAAGGCTGCTCTGCCCCAGCCCTCTGCCCGCTGGGCTCATGCAGCTGCTGGGGCTCCTCTGCCTCCTCTGGATGCTCAAGGCCTCCGCAGGGGCCACGGGTAAGGAGGAGAGGTGGGAGGGGAATGGAGAGAAGTTCCTGATACGATATTCCAGGAAACAGGAGGGAAAGGTGGCTGTGAGGCCTGGGGAGGCGGGATAAGAAGGCGCCGATTGGAGCTCTGGGTGCAGACAGAACCGAGGCACGGCCTGATGCGGGGAGGGGGCGATGAGGAGAGGTTTCTCCCAGAGCTTCAGGTGCAGGAAAAGCCGAGATTGGGAAAGAGTGGGTCCCCGTTGCCATTCTCCACCAAGCACTGAGCAGGTTGCAGGGGCTGCACTCCAACGTGTATCTGCCGCCGGAGGGTGGAGGGTGGGACTTAGATCTTCCCAGAGCAGTGGCCTTCCTGCCTTGGCTACTTCTGTCACCCACCTCACGCCCCCAGATCCAGTGCCCTGTCCACACTGGCCTCTCCCTCCCTGACAGCCCTCTAACTTCTGCCCCTGGTCTCTGTCCTTGGCTTTCAGCCTCTTTACCTTTTGTCCCCCAGCGGCTCCTCCCCAGCTCTGCCATCACTCTCTCACCCTGGCCAGGGCCCATGTGTCTGGGCACAGCTGTTGGTACCAGGGCCCGGGCAGGGAGCTCCTGAAGTCTGCTTCACTTTCAGGGATGCGTCTGAGACTACCCAGCATGGGGTCCCAGGCTTCTCTCTTCTGCCCTGCAGGAACACCCCGCAATTCCTCTGTACTTCTCTTTTCTCTGTCTTTCAGTGTCTGCTTCTGATCCCCGATCCCAGGCCACCCAGCCAGAGGCCCATGAGTCCTCTTCTCAGTCACCTCCAGGGCCACATCCTGGAGCCAAGGGCTGTAGCCTGGGGATTCTCATAATCCCTGACCCCACTTCCCTGGCACCCACGAGCTAGGCTGAGACGTGACACAACAGCTCTCAGCCACAAGATGGGCTGTGCCCGAGGTGAGGGGTATCAGATCGGGTACTTCCCACTTCCCATCTGCTGTGGCTGCCTGTCTTCCTCCTCCCCGACACCTCTGACAGCTGGATCTCTGATCCTAACTGTCACCAACTGTGAAATGGGTTGAAATCCACATGCTGGGGTTCATGCTTATAAACGAATGAATCCCACGGCCAAAAGGGAATAGTTATAGAAAAATATGTCTATTTTTGTGATGAACACTCACTGCTAAGCCTTAAGGTCTCCGGAACTCATCACGCCTGACTGCTGAGTTAGCTCCTTCTGGAAGTTTCCTTCTCCATCCTGTCTCTCTACCTCTCCGTGTGATCCTCACTCCACGCCCTTTGAAGTCATTAGCGTGTGTAAGCTTAGCTTCTGTTTCTCCTTGGTGTTCTCTGGGCAGTTTTGTGTGTGTGTTTTTTTTAACGGAGTCTTGCTCTGTCTCCCAGGCTGGAGTGCAGTGGCGCCATCTCAGCCCACTGCAGCCTCTGCCTCCCGGGTTCAAGCGATTCTCCTGACTCAACTACAGGTACACGCCACCACGCCCGGCTAATTTTTGTATTTTGTTTTAGTAGAGAATGGATTTCACCATGTTGGTCAGAGTTGTCTCGAACTCCTGACCTTAAGTGGTCACCTGCCTTGGCCTTTCAAAATGCTGGGATTACAGGCGTGAGCCACTGCGCCTGGCCCTCTTTGTGCAACTATCTCTGTCTCATGGTTTTTGTGATGTGCCCCTTGCTAGGACTTGGCTATATTCTCTCTTTTTCTCTTTGAAAGGAGTAGTCAGCTCAGACAGGAGCAGGGTGCGGGGAGAAGCAGTGGTGGGAGCAGAAGGTTAATGGAGGGGATGGGAGGACTCCAGGCAGCAGCAGGGAGAGGAGAGGAAGGGGCAGAGGGAGGAGGGGCCTGGGTGTGACCAGAGGAGGGAAGGAAGAGGAGGGAGGCTCTGCCCAGCTTGGCTATCCCAGGACAGGAGGACCTGCCATGACAAGGCCAAGGCCGGGTAAGGAATGAGCGCTCCCATGCCCCACTGCTCCCCTAGGAGCAGACAGGCAGTGGGCTCCAGCACCACAAAGCGCCCAGCTCCAAGCTGCCTCTGATGCAGGAGTGAGCTGTGGCATACCCTGCCCTCTGTGATGCTGCCTGGAAAATGGGAGTGAGTGAGTAACTTACATGAGTGATGTGACAAAATGACCCACGGACTTACCAGTGGATTCCTCTGCTCTGCTGCCAATGCAGGAACTGTATCTACGGCCACATCCATCTCTCATGTGCCTTTCCCCAGGGCGGAAGCAGCCCGCGCTGTGCTCAGCAATTCTCCACACTCCAGAGACCTGGCTGGGCGGCCACTCGGTGTCCCCCAGCTTGCCTCGCCTGCTCCTGGCCACAGGGAAAATGCACCTATGACGCTCATTACCTCCCCCCATGACACACTCATCTCTGAAACACTGCTCACCTCTCCAGTCAGTTCCAACACCTCAACCACCCCGACGTCCAAGTTTGCTTTCAAGGTTGAAACCACTCCACCCACTGTGTTGGTCTATTCGGCCACCACTGAGTGCGTGTATCCAACGAGCTTTACAATCACCATCTCCCACCCCACCTCCATCTGTGTGACCACGACGCAGGTGGCCTTCACCAGCTCTTACACCCCCACTCCCGTGACACAGAAGCCAGTGACCACCCTCACCAGGACTTACCCTATGACCACTACTGAGAAAGGAACATCAGCCATGACATCTTCTTCCTCTACCACCTCTGGAAGGGAAACTCCCATAGTGACAGTGACACCCTCCTCCTCTGTGTCAGCCACAGACACAACCTTCCACACTATGGTCTTCTCTACAATTAGAACCACAGAAAGGATTCCCCAGCCCACTGGAAGCGTCCATACGACCATGTCCCCAGCCCCAGTATTTACTACTCTCAAAACAGCGGTGACTTCCACTTCCCACATCACTTCTTCAATCACTTCCACAGAAACAGTGACTTCTGTGACAACGACCACCTCCCGGCCCACAGCCACCAATACACTGTCATCACCCACCAGTACCATTTTATCTTCCACACCTGTCCTGAGCACAGAAACAATCACCAGTGGTATCACAAACACCACTCCTCTATCTACCTTGGTGACCACACTCGCCACTACCATCACCAGGTCTACACCTATATCTGAGCCCACCTACCCTACTTCTCCCACTAGCACAGCCACAGACTCCACAACCAAAATCACCTGCTCCACAAGTGTGACAGGTACATTGTCCACAGAGACTTCTCTCCCACCCACATCTTCCTCTCTCCCAACCACAGAAACAGACACAACTCCTATGACAAACTTGGTAATCACCACCCCTGAGATCACCTCCCACAGTACTCCCACCTTCTCTTCTTCAGCCATCTACTCTACAGTCAGCACATCCACAACTGCCATCTCCTCAGCTTCCCCTACCTCAGGTACCATAGTGACTTCCACAACCATGACCCCGTCTTCTCTGGCTACAGACATCCCTTCGACAACACCAACAACTATCACCCACCCTTCTGTGGGCTCTACTGGCTTCCCGACTACAGGAACAGACCTCACATCGACATTCACTGTTTCCAGTTCCTCAGCAATGTCCACAAGTGTCATTCCATCTTCCCCCAGCATCCAGAATACAGAAACCTCATCCGTTGTCAGCATGACCTCTGCCACCACTCCCAGCGAGAGACCAACTCTCACAAGTACTGACAGCACTCCAACAAGTTCTCTCCTGACGACCTTCTCAAGTACATATTCATTTTCCTCTTCCATGTCTGCCAGCAGTGCTGGGACCACTCACACAGAGACTATTTCTTCACCTCCAGCCAGCACCAGTACACTCCACACAACAGCTGAATCCACCCTGTCACCCGCTGCCACCACCTCATTCACCACCTCGACAACGATGGAACCACCTTTAACTACTGTAGCAACTACAGGCACAGGTCAGACCACCTTCCCCAGCTCTACAGCCACATTCCCTGAGACCACCACACTGACTCCTGCAACTGACATTTCTACAGAATCTCTAACAACAGCCATGACTTCTACTCCCCCCATCAGTTCTTCAATCACTCCCACCAATACAGTGACTTCTGTGACAACTACAACCTCTTGGCCCACAGCCACGAATACGTTATCATCACTCACCAGTAGCATTTTATCTTCTCCGCCTGTCCCAAGCACAGAAATGATCACCAGTCATAACACCAACACCACCCCTCTATCCACCTTGTTGACTACATTCCTCACCACTACCCCTGATACCACCTCCCACAGTACCCCCAGCTTCACTTCATCAGCCATTTACTCCACAGTCAGCACATCCACAACTGCCATCTCCTCAGCTTCCCCTACCTCAGGTACCATAGTGACTTCCACAACCATGACCCCGTCTTCTCTGACCACAGACATCCCTTCGACAACACCAACAACTATAACCCACCCTTCTGTGGGTTCTACTGGCTTCCTGACTACAGGAACAGACCTTACATCAACATTCACTGTTTCCAGTTCCTCAGCAATGTCCACAAGTGTCATTCCATCTTCCCCCAGCATCCAGAATACAGAAACCTCATCCCTTGTCAGCATGACCTCTGCCACCACTCCCAGCGAGAGACCAACTCTCACAAGTACTGACAGCACTCCAACAAGTTCTCTCCTGACGACCTTCTCAAGTACATATTCATTTTCCTCTTCCATGTCTGCCAGCAGTGCTGGGACCACTCACACAGAGACTATTTCTTCACCTCCAGCCAGCACCAGTACACTCCACACAACAGCTGAATCCACCCTGTCACCCGCTGCCACCACCTCATTCACCACCTCGACAACGATGGAACCACCTTTAACCACTGTAGCAACTACAGGCACAGGTCAGACCACCTTCCCCAGCTCTACAGCCACATTCCCTGAGACCACCACACTGACTCCTACAACTGACATGTCCACAGAATCTCTCACAACAGCTGTGACTTCTCCTCCCATTACTTCATCAGTCACTTCCACAAATACAGTGACTTCTGTGACAACTATGACCTCTCCTCCCACAACCACCAATTATTTTACATCACTGACCAGTATGACTCTGTCTTCTACACCTGTCCCAAGCACAGAAGCAATCACCAGTGGCACCACAAACACAATCCCTCCATCTATCTTGGTAACCACACTCCCCACTACAAATGTCTCATCTATGACTACATCTGAGACCACCTATCCTAATTCTCCGAGTGGCCCTGGTACAAACTCCACGACTGAAATCACCTATCCCACCCTTATGACAGAGACATCATCCACTGCCACCTCTATTCCACCCACCTCTCCCTTGGTCTCAACCGCAGAAACAGCCAAAACTCCTACCACAAACTTGGTAACCACCACCACTACCACCAAGATCACCTCACATAGTACCTCCAGCTTCACTTCTTCAACCATCTACTCCACAGACAGCTCATACACAGCTGCCATCACCTCAGTTCCCACAACCTTGGGTACCATGATGACTTCTACATCCATGATCCCATCTACTCTGAGTACAGGTATCCCTACCTCACAACCAACAACCATCACTCCCTCATCTGTGGGCATCACTAGTTCATTACCTATGATGACAGACCTCACCTCAGTGTACATAGTCTCCAGCATGTCTGCAAGGCCAACAACTGTCGTTCCCTCATCTCCCACTGTCCAGAATACAGAAACCTCATCCTTTGTCAGCATGACCTCTGCCACCACTCCCAGTGGAAGGCTAACTTTTGCCAGTACACACAGCACTCCGACAAGTTCTCTCTTGACGACCTTCCCAGGGACATATTCATTTTCGTCTTCCATGCCTGCCAGCAGTGCCTGGACCACTCACACAGAGAGTATCTCCTCACCTCCAGCCATCACCAGTACACTCCACACAACAGCTGAATCCACCCCATCGCCCACTACCACCACCTCATTCACCACATCCACAATGATGGAACCACCATCAACCACTCTAGCAACTACAGGCACAGGTCAGACCACCTTCCCCAGCTCTACAGCCACATTCCCTGAGACCACCACACTGACTCCTGCAACTGACATTTCTACAGAATCTCTCACAACAGCCATGACTTCTACTCCCCCCATCAGTTCTTCAATCACTCCCACCAATACAGTGACTTCTATGACAACTACTTCTTGGCCCACAGCCACTAATACGTTATCATCACTCACCGGTAGCATTTTATCTTCTCCAACTGTCCCAAGCACAGAAATGATCACCAGTCATAATACCAACACCACCCCTCTATCCACCTTGTTGACTACATTCCCCACCACTACCCCTGATACCACCTCCCACAGTACCCCCAGCTTCACTTCATCAGCCATTTACTCCACAGTCAGCACATCCACAACTGCCATCTCCTCAGCTTCCCCTACCTCAGGTACCATAGTGACTTCCACAACCATGACCCCGTCTTCTCTGACCACAGACATCCCTTCGACAACACCAACAACTATCATCCACCCTTCTGTGGGCTCTACTGGCTTCCTGACTACAGGAACAGACCTTACATCAACATTCACTGTTTCCAGTTCCTCAGCAATGTCCACAAGTGTCATTCCATCTTCCCCCAGCATCCAGAATACAGAAACCTCATCCGTTGTCAGCATGACCTCTGCCACCACTCCCAGCGAGAGACCAACTCTCACAAGTACTGACAGCACTCCAACAAGTTCTCTCCTGACGACCTTCTCAAGTACGTATTCATTTTCCTCTTCCATGTCTGCCAGCAGTGCTGGGACCACTCACACAGAGACTATTTCTTCACCTCCAGCCAGCACCAGTACACTCCACACAACAGCTGAATCCACCCTGTCACCCGCTGCCACCACCTCATTCACCACCTCGACAACGATGGAACCACCTTTAACCACTGTAGCAACTACAGGCACAGGTCAGACCACCTTCCCCAGCTCTACAGCCACATTCCCTGAGACCACCACACTGACTCCTGCAACTGACATTTCTACAGAATCTCTAACAACAGCCATGACTTCTACTCCCCCCATCAGTTCTTCAATCACTCCCACCAATACAGTGACTTCTATGACAACTACGACTTCTTGGCCCACAGCCACTAATACGTTATCATCACTCACCAGTAGCATTTTATCTTCTCCACCTGTGCCAAGCACAGAAATGATCACCAGTCATAACACCAACACCACCCCTCTATCCACCTTGTTGACTACATTCCCCACCACTACCCCTGATACCACCTCCCACAGTACCCCCAGCTTCACTTCATCAGCCATTTACTCCACAGTCAGCACATCCACAACTGCCATCTCCTCAGCTTCCCCTACCTCAGGTACCATAGTGACTTCCACAACCATGACCCCGTCTTCTCTGACTACAGACATCCCTTCGACAACACCAACAACTATCACCCACCCTTCTGTGGGCTCTACTGGCTTCCTGACTACAGGAACAGACCTCACATCAACATTCACTGTTTCCAGTTCCTCAGCAATGTCCACAAGTGTCATTCCATCTTCCCCCAGCATCCAGAATACAGAAACCTCATCCCTTGTCAGCATGACCTCTGCCACCACTCCCAGCGAGAGACCAACTCTCACAAGTACTGACAGCACTCCAACAAGTTCTCTCCTGACGACCTTCTCAAGTACATATTCATTTTCCTCTTCCATGTCTGCCAGCAGTGCTGGGACCACTCACACAGAGACTATTTCTTCACCTCCAGCCAGCACCAGTACACTCCACACAACAGCTGAATCCACCCTGTCACCCGCTGCCACCACCTCATTCACCACCTCGACAACGATGGAACCACCTTTAACTACTGTAGCAACTACAGGCACAGGTCAGACCACCTTCCCCAGCTCTACAGCCACATTCCCTGAGACCACCACACTGACTCCTGCAACTGACATTTCTACAGAATCTCTAACAACAGCCATGACTTCTACTCCCCCCATCAGTTCTTCAATCACTCCCACCAATACAGTGACTTCTATGACAACTACGACTTCTTGGCCCACAGCCACTAATACGTTATCATCACTCACCAGTAGCATTTTATCTTCTCCACCTGTCCCAAGCACAGAAATGATCACCAGTCATAACACCAACACCACCCCTCTATCCACCTTGTTGACTACATTCCCCACCACTACCCCTGATACCACCTCCCACAGTACCCCCAGCTTCACTTCATCAGCCATTTACTCCACAGTCAGCACATCCACAACTGCCATCTCCTCAGCTTCCCCTACCTCAGGTACCATAGTGACTTCCACAACCATGACCCCGTCTTCTCTGACTACAGACATCCCTTCGACAACACCAACAACTATCATCCACCCTTCTGTGGGCTCTACTAGCTTCCTGACTACAGGAACAGACCTCACATCAACAATCACTGTTTTCAGTTCCTCAGCAATGTCCACAAGTGTCATTCCATCTTCCCCCAGCATCCAGAATACAGAAACCTCATCCCTTGTCAGCATGACCTCTGCCACCACTCCCAGCGAGAGACCAACTCTCACAAGTACTGACAGCACTCCAACAAGTTCTCTCCTGACGACCTTCTCAAGTACATATTCATTTTCCTCTTCCATGTCTGCCAGCAGTGCTGGGACCACTCACACAGAGACTATTTCTTCACCTCCAGCCAGCACCAGTACACTCCACACAACAGCTGAATCCACCCTGTCACCCGCTGCCACCACCTCATTCACCACCTCGACAACGATGGAACCACCTTTAACCACTGTAGCAACTACAGGCACAGGTCAGACCACCTTCCCCAGCTCTACAGCCACATTCCCTGAGACCACCACACTGACTCCTACAACTGACATGTCCACAGAATCTCTCACAACAGCCATGACTTCTACTCCTCCCATCACTTCTTCAGTCACTCCCACCAATACAGTGACTTCTATGGCAAGAACGACTTCCTGGCCCACAGCCGGTAATACGTTATCATCACTCACCAGTAGCATTTTATATTCTAAACCTGTCCTGAGCACAGAAACAATCACCAGTCATAACACCAACACCACCCCTCTATCCACCTTGGTGACCACACTCCCCACTACCATCACCAGGTCTAGACCTACATCTGAGACCGCCTACACTACTTCTCCCACTAGCACAGCCACAGACTCCACGACCGACATCAGCTACCCCACAAGTATGACAGGTACATTGTTCCCTGAGACTTCTCTCCCGCCCACCTCTTCCTCTCTCCTAACCATAGAAACTGCCACGACTCCTATCACAACCTTGGTAACCACCACTCCTGAAACCACCTCCCACAGTGTTCCCAGCTTCACTTCTTCAACCATCTACTCCACAAGCAGTACAACCACAACTGCCATCTCCTCAGCTTCGCCTACCTCAGGTACCATGGTGACTTCCACAACCATGACCCCATCTTCTCTGAGTACAGACATCCCTTCGACAACACCCACAACTATCACCCACTCTTCTGTGAGCTCTACTGAATCCTTGACTACAACAACAGTTCTCTCCTCAACATTTGCTGTTTCCAGTACCTCAGCAGTGTCCACAAGTGACATCCCATCTTCCCCCAACATCCAGAATACAGAAACCTCATCCCTTGTCAGCATGACCTCTGCCACCACTCCCAGCGAGAGACCAACTCTCACAAGTACTGAGGGCACTCAGACAACTTCCCTCCTGACGAGCTTCCCAGCAACATATTCATTTTCCTCTTCCATGTCTGCCAGCAGTGCAGGGACCACTCACACCGAGAGTATCTCCTCACCTCCATCCATCACCAGTATACTCCACACAACAGCTGGATCCACCCCATCACCCACAACCACCACGTCATTCACAACATTTACAACGATGGAAACACCTTCTTCCACTGTAGCAACTAAAGGCACAGGTCAGACTACATGGACCAGTTCAACAGCCACATCCCCTGAGACCACCACACTGACTCCTACCCTTGACATTTCCACAGGATCTTTCAAAACAGCAGTGAGTTCTACTCCCCCCATCACTTCTTCAATCACCTCCACATATACAATGACATCTATGACAACTACCAACCCTCTGCCCACAGCCACTAATATGTTACCATCATTCACCAGTAGCATTTCATCTTCTATGCCTGTCCCAAGTACAGAAGCGATCACCACTGGTACCACAAACACCACCCCTTTGTCTTCCCTGGTGACCACATTATCCAATTACGACACCAGTTCTACACCTGCGTCTGAGACCACCTACCCTACTTCTCTTACTAGTGCTCTCACAGATTCCACGGTCAGAACCACCTATTCCACCAGTATGACCGGTACATTGTCCACTGTGACCTCTCTCCGACCCTCCTCTTTGTCTCTTCCAACCACAGTAACAGCCACAGTTCCTACAACAAACTTGGTAACCACGACCACCAAGACCACCTCACACAGTACTCCTAGCTTCACTTCTTCAATCACAACCACCGAGACCACCTCACACCGTACTCCCAGCTTCACTTCTCCAATCACGACCACTGAGACCCCCTCACACAGTACTCCTAGCTTCACTTCTTCAATCACTATCATGGAGACCACATCACACAGTACTCCCAACTTCACTTCTTCAATCACCACCAGTGAGAGCCCCTCACACAGTATTCCCAGCTTCACTTCTTCAATCACCACCACCGAGACCCCTTCACACAGTACTCCCAGCTTCACTTCTTCAATAACCACCACTGAGACTACCTCACACAGTACACCCAGCTACACTTCTTTGATCACCACCACCGAGACCACCTCACACAATACTCCCAGCTTCACTTCTTCGATCACCACCACCGAGACCACCTCATACAGTACTCCCAGCTTCACTTCTTCAATCACCACCACCGAGACTACCTCAAGCAGTACACCCAGATACACTTCTTTGATCACTATCACCAAGACCACCTCAAACAGTACTCCCAGCGTCGCTTTGATCACCACCACGGAGACCACATCCCACAGTACTCCCAGCTTCACTTCTTCAATCACCACCACTGAGACCACCTCACACAGTACTCCCAGCTTCACTTCTTCGATCACCACCACCAAGACCAACTCAAACAGTACTCCCAGCTTCACTTCTTTGATCGCCACCACTGAGACCACATCCCACACTACTCCCAGCTTCACTTCTTCAATCACCACCACTGAGATCACATCCCACAGTATTCCCAGCTTCACGTCTTCGATCATCACCACTGAGACCACCTCACACAGTACTCCAAGCTTCACTTCTTCGATCACCACCACCGAGACCACCTCACACAGTACTCCCAGCTTCACTTCTTCAATCACCACTACTGAGACCACATCACACAGTACTCCTGGCCTCACTTCTGTGGTCACCACCACCGAGGCAACCTCACACGTTACTCCTGGCCTCACTTCAATCACCACCAGTGAGAGCACCTTACACAGTACTCCCACCTTCACTTCTTCAGTCACCACCACCGAGACCACCTCACAAAGTACTGTCAGCTTCACTTCCTTAATCACCACCACTGCGACGACCTCACACAGTACTCCCAGCTTCAGTTCTTCAATCACCACCACCAGGACCACCTCACCCGATACTCCCAGCTTCACTTCTTCCATCACCAACACTGAGACCACCTCACACAGTACTCCCAGCTTCACTTCTTCAACCAGCTACTCCACAGTCAGCACATCCACAACTGCCATCACCTCACATTTTACTACCTCAGAGACTGGGGTGACTTCCACACCTGTAACCCCAGCTTCTCAGAGTACAGACATCCCGACCACAACCGTGCAAACTCTCACCCCCTCATCTGTGGGAACCAGTACTTCATTGACTACAACCACAGACCTTCCCTCTATACCCACGGATATTGGTAGCTTATCAACCCCAACACGCATCATTTCATCCTCTCCCTCCATCCAAAGCACAGAAACATCATCCCTTGTGGGCACAACCTCTCCCACCATGTCCACTGTGAGAACGACCCTCAGAAGTACTGAGAACACCCCAATCACTTCCTTTAGCACAAGTATTGTTGTTACACCTGAAACCCCAACACAGACCCCTCCTGTACTGACGTCTGCCACCGGGACCCAAACATCTCCTGTACCTACTACTGTCAACTTTGGAAGTACAGATTTCTCCACGTCCACTCTTCACACTCTTACTCCATCAACAGCCTTGAGCACGATCATGTCAACATCACAGGTTCCCATTCCTAGCACACATTCCTCCACCCTTCAAACAAGTGCTTCTACTCCCTCATTGCAAACTTCACTCACATCTACAAGTGAGTTCACTACAGAATCTTTCACTAGGGGAAGTACATCTACAAACGCAATCTTGACTTCTTTTAGTACCATCATCTGGTCCTCAACACACACTATCATGTCCTCTTCTCCATCTTCCGCCAGCATAACTCCATTGTTCTCTACCACCACTCATTCTGTTCCTTCTTCAGCATACACTTTCAGTACAGAAAATATGGGCTCCTCTTCTATCACAGCCTTTCCTACTCTCTCTTCCTCTGCAACCACCAGCACTTCTCCAACCAGCTCCTCTCTGACCACAGCTCTCACTGAAATAACCCCCTTTTCTTATATTTCCCTTCCCTCCACCACACCCTGTCCAGAAACTATAACAATTACCATAGTCCCTGCCTCTCCCACTGATCCGTGTGTTGAAATAGATTCCAGCACTGAAGCTACTTCTCCTCCCACCACCCCGTTAGCAGTGCTTCCCTTTACTACCGAAATGGTCACCTGTCCTAGCTCCATCAGTATGCAAACTACCCTTGCTACATATATGGATACTTCTTCCATGACGCCAGAAAGTGAGTCCAGCATCACAATGAATGCTTCCAGTTCCACTGGCACTGGGACTGTACCCACAAACACGGTTTTCACAAGTACTGAAATGCCCACCAGTGAGACCTGGTTGAGCACCATCTCTGTGATCCCCCCACATCTTCCTGGCGTCTCTACCATCCCGCTCACCACGAAACCAAGCAGTAGCCTTTCGACCATCCTGAGGACTTCAAGCAAGTCAGCACACTCCTCCCCATCCACCACCAGGACTTCAGAGACACCAGTGGCCACTACCCAGACTCCTACCACCCTTACATCGCGCAGGACAACTCCCACCACTTCTCAGACGACCACACAGTCAACGTTGACCACCACTGCAGGTTGGACCTTCTGCCTCTCTGTTCCCCTCCTTCCTTCCCTGCAAAATTTCTATGTCACCGAGATCAGGCTTTATCCTGAACTTCCCTTGTTTCTTGTGTTTCCCAGGCACCTGTGACAACGGCGGCACCTGGGAACAGGGCCAGTGTGCTTGCCGTCCGGGGTTCTCTGGGGACCGCTGTCAGTTCCAGACCAGCTGCCTCAACGGGGGTCAGTGGGATAACCTCAAGTGCCAGTGCCCCAGCACCTTCTATGGTTCCCGTTGTGAGTTTGCTGTGGAACAGGTGGATCTAGGTGAGTCGCCAGAGCTATGCCTTCTGCACTTCCTCCCAGAGGGTGTCACTGACTCTCCCCAGACTTACCCCTCTGTGGGGCCTGGAGGCACCCATGGCGTTTTGCTCAGTCCTTCCCTCCCTGCCATCTCTCCCATTCCCTCCACTGCCCCATGTCATGCTCCTCTCCATCCTCACCCTTAGGAGGTGGCTGGGACCACACTCCCTCCTGGGGTCATCTCCTGATTTGGGCTGCTTGGAGCTGTATCAGTTTCCAACTGCTGCCCTGCCAAGAAACACAAACCTGGCTGCTGGAACAACACGACATTATCATGTCAGAATTCTGTAGATTAGAAATCTGATGTGGGTGTCACTGGGCTGAAATCAAGGCACCACCAGGGCTGTGTTGTCTTCCAGAGGTTCCAGGAAAGAATACATTTTTTTGCCCTTTGCAGCTTCTGGAGCCTCCAACATTGTGTATGCCAGGGCCCCTGGCTCCATCTTCCAAGCCAGGAAGGCTGCACCTCTCTGTGTCTTTCTGCCATAGCCTCATCTCCCTCTGATGAACTCTGGCCTCCTCTATTGCTTCTTCCACTGTTAAGGACTCCTGTGATGATTTTGCCTCCTCCCCAAATAGTCTATGTTAATTTTCTCAAGATCAGCTGATTAGGCCGGGTGCAGTGGCTCACACCTGTAATCCAAGCACTTTGGGAGGCTGAGGCGGGAGGATCACCTGAGATCAGGAGTTCGAGACCAGCCTGGCCAACATGGTGAAACTCTCTACTATAAATACAAAAATTAGTTGGGCATGGTGGCAGGTGCCTGTAATCCTCACTACTCAGGAGGCTGAGGCAGGAGAATCGTTTGAATCCAGGAGGCAGATGTTGCAATGAGCTGAGGTTTAGCCACTGCACACTAGCCTGGATGACAGAGGGAGAGCGAGACTCTGTCTCAAAGGAAAACAAAAATCAGCTGATTGTCTTATAATCCCTGCAGTTTGGAAGGCTGAGGAGGGAAGATCGGTTGAGGCCAGGAGTTCATGACCATCCTGGGCAACACAGCGAGAACCCCACCTCTACAAAAAATTTTAAAAAATTACCTGGGCATGGTGGCTCATGCCTGTGGTCCCAGTAACTTGGGAGGCTGAGGTGGGAGCATCACTTGAGCCTGGAAAGTCAAGGCTGCAGTGAGCTACGATCCCACCATTGCACTCCAGCCTGGATGACACAATGAGACTCTATCTCAACAATAAAAAAAAGTTAGGCTGATTAGCAATGGAATTCAATCTGCACCCTTCATCCTCCCTTGCCATATGGTGTAGCATACTCACAGTTCTGGGGATTTGGACATGGATCCCCGCCCACCATGCGGGCAGCCAGGAGGGACCCCAGGCTGACTGCTGTCTTCCTGCCTGTTTTCCCTCATCTCCACACGTTCCTTTCTTCCTTCCTTCCTTCCTTCCTTCCTTCCTTCCTTCCTTCCTCTCTCTTCTTTCCTTCTTCCTTCCTTCCTTCCTTCTTTCTTTCTCTTTCTTTCTTTCCTCCCTCCCTCACTCCCTTCTTTCTTTCTTTCTCTCTCTCTCTCTTTCTTTCTTTCTTTCTTTCTTTCTTTCTTTCTTTCTTTCTTTCTTTCTTTCTTTCTTCTTTCTTTGTTTCTTTCTTTCTTTCTTTCTTTCTTTCTTCCTTCCTTCCTTCCTTCCTTCCTTCCTTCCTTTCCTTCTTCCTTTTCCCCTTCCTTCCTTCCTTCCTTCCTTCCTTCCTTCCTTCCTTCCTTCCTTCCTTCCTTCCTTTCTTTTCTTTCCTTTCCTTCTTTCCCTCGTCTTCACACAATGCTTTCTCCCTTTCTTGCTCTTTCTTTCTTTTTTCTCTCTCTCTTTTTCATTTTCTGAGACAGAGTCTCACTCTGCGGCCCAGGCTGGAGTGCAGTGATGCCATCTCGGCTCACTACAGCCTCTGCCTCCTGGGTTCAAGCGATTCTCCTGCCTCTGCCTCTGGGCATCAGTCCTCAGGGATCTTGGAGAGGACCAGCAGGAGGAGCCTGTGGGTTGGGGAGGGGGTGGTGTTGGTAGCTTCAGACGGAAGCAGATAGAGAAGTGACCGGGGACGTGCATGCTGTGTGCAGATGTAGTGGAGACTGAGGTGGACATGGAAGTGTCTGTCGATCAGGAGTTCTCGCCGGACCTTAATGACAACACTTCTCAGGCCTACAGGGATTTCAACAAGACCTTCTGGAATCAGGTAAAGGGCAAGGAGAGGGGAATTTTTTTTCTTTCCTTTTTTTTTTTTTTTGAGACGGAGTCTCGCACTGTTGTCTTGGCTGGAGTGCAAAGGCGCGATCTTGGCTCACTGTAACCTCCGCCTCCCGGGTTCAGGTGATTCTCCTGCCTCAGCCTCCTGAATAGGTGAAATTACAGGTGCACGCCACCACACCCAGATAATGTTTTGTATTTTTAGTAGAGATGGGGTTTCACTATGTTGGCCAGACAAGTCTCGAACTCCTGACCTTGTGGTTCGCCTGCCTTGTCTTCCCAAAGTGCTGGGATTACAGGCGTGAGCCATGGCTCCTGGAAGGGGAGGGGAATTGAAGGGTGCTCCCCTGGAGCTGGGATTGGGCATCTGGGTGCCCTCAGGTCTGCAGGTTTGGACGTGAGCCCAGGGATCCTTGGTGTTTCAGATGCAGAAGATTTTTGCAGGCATGCAGGGCTTCAACTTCAAGGGTGTGGAGATCCTGTCCCTGAGGTAGGAGACCCATTGGGGGATGTGGAGGCAGTGTTGGGTGGGGGATATGTGTGCACAGAAAAAACCCATTCTTTTCTTTTGTAATCATCAGATTTTATAAAGAGAGGGGTGGAGGGGCTACATAAGGAATCATTCCCTGGGGTATTTTTTGAGATCGTTTTCTGGGGCCATTTCTCTGGAGGAGAGATGGCACCTCTCTTCCTCAGCACACTGGAAGGAGAGAAGTTGCAGGGACATGTGGGAAGGTGGTGCCTGGATGGGTGACTTTGTCCCCCTCTGGCTGGCCCCTGCTCTACTGGGTGGGTCAGCATTAGAGAGAGAGAAAGAGAGGGAGAGAGACAGAGCGCATCCAGGGGCGCCCAATGGATGATGGCTTGATGCAACATAAGGAGAACATCAGGCCAGATGTGGTGGCTCACACTTGCAATCCTAGCACTTTGGGAGAGCTACGCGTGTGGATCACCTGAAACCAGTTCAAGACTAGCCTGGGCAACATAGTGAGAACCCAGCTCTACAATAATAAAAATAGTAATAATAATAATAGTAAAATGATTAGCCCGGTGTGGTAGTGCACACCTGTAGTCCCAGATACTTGGGAGGCTGAGGAGTAAGGATCACTTTAGCCCAGGAATTGGAGGCTGCAGTGAGCTATAATTACACCACTGCACTCTAGCCTGGGTGACAGAGCCAGACTTTGTCTCTATAAAACACACAGAGACAGGAAGTCAATTATGTCAATTATTCCTTGTCCTGCCTTCCCAGGCGGACCAAGTCAGGAATGCTGGCAGCCCCTTCTAAAAAGGATGCATGTGGCATCCTGACTCAGGACCTCTGCCCCCTTTCCCGCTTCTGGTGCACTTTGGGTTGCTTCTGGAGTGCTCCTCCAAGGACCCATGTGCCCCTGGCTGGGGCACTCTCTAAGGCCATGGACCCCTCAGGAATGGCAGCATCGTGGTGGACTACCTGGTCCTGCTGGAGCTGCCCTTCAGCTCCCAGCTGGAGAGCCAGTACGAGCAGGCGAAGACGACGCTGAAGGAGGCGCTGCAGAATGCCAGCCAGGATGCGGACAGCTGCCAGGACTCCCAGAGTGAGCCCCGGCTGGAGGGAGGGGCCAGGGCCTGAGCCGACACCCCGGCCCACTCCAGCTGGGCCAGGGGCCCTCTGGGCTCGGGTGCCAACCCTATGGTACCTCTGGCAGGTTGGGAGAAGGGGAATGAGTCCACACACAACGTCATCAAGGGTGGGGCTAGGGAGGGTCTCCCCAGGACCTGGGTACTGGGCAAGAGAACCCCTGATGGTCATGCTCAGCATTTCCTGGCTGAAGACCTTGAATTATTCAGGGGAGATGAGGGAGGGAACAGGAGTCTTCCCTTGTGGCCCCTCCACACTCCCCCAGACAGAGACAGCCCTCCCTGCCCTCCCTGTGCCTCTCCTGCTTCCTGGTCCTAACCCCTTAACCTTAACCCCTTGACCTCCCCCTCCCATTCCATCTGTGCCTGTGTTCCCACAGCCCTGTGTTTTAAGCCTGACTCCATCAAGGTGAACAACAACAGCAGGACAGAGCTGACCCCGAAAGGTGAGGGTGGGGTAAAGGGTTGAGTGGTCGCTCTCCCGTGGCTCTGATCCCAGCCACCAGGGACATTTGCCCATTGAAGTCGGGGGCAGGGAGAGACCTTTGGGGGAGGCAAGCGATATGGCCCAGGGCGGCCCTTCCTGGCGCTGATTAGTGACTTCCACCTGAGGACAGCAGGGGCCACGAGGAGAGGGTGAGGGTGGTGGTACTGGACTCCCCTCATCGAATCCCAGGGTCTACCCCACGGAATCCCACCTCGGAAATGGAATCCTCCTCCCGCATTTTCAGAGGCACCATTATCAGGCCTCTGAATAGAATGGATGAGGTCCTTGTCTCTGTGCAACCCTCTCCCCAACCCCTCAGCCATCTGCCGCCGCGCCGCTCCCGCGGGCTATGAGGAGTTCTACTTCCCCTTGGTGGAGGCCACCAGGCTCCGCTGTGTCACCAGTTGCACGTCGGGCGTGGACAACGCCATCAACTGTCACCAGGGCCAGTGCGTTCTGGAGAGGAGCGGTCCCACCTGTCGGTAAGGCACCGCTGACCATCAGCATCAGCCGAGCCCCGCCCACTCATTCTAGGATGAAGCCCCGCCCCATGCTCCGCCCCGGGTCCGCCCCTAGGCCCTATGGTGGAGCCTTGTCCCCAGAGTCCGGCTCCAAGCCCATTCCCCTTGCCCGAAGGTGGAGCCTTGCCCTGGACCTCTGCTTCTTTGCCCTGCCCCCTTGAGTCCCGTCCCCTAGTTCTGGGACCACTCATTCTAGGGTGGGGCCCTGTCCCCTCGTTCTAGGGTTGAACCCCACCCCCTCCTTTGGTGGAGCCTTACCCACTTGATCTGGGGTGGAATCCTGCCACTTGCCTAGGGTGGAGTCCCGCCCCCTTGTTCTAGGGCGGAACCTCACCCTGTTGTTCTAGGGTGGAGCCCAGCCCCCTCCTTCTAGGGTGGATTCCCGGCCCCTTGTCTAGGGTGGAACGACCCCGATTGCCCTAGGGTGGAAGCCCCAGCTGCCCTAGGCTGGGGCCCCGACCCTTCGCCCCCACCGCCCCGGGGGACCCAGGTGCACGTGTGGACCCCGAGTCCGGAGGTGAAGAGGGTCTGACTGCGATCTCCCGTAGCTGCTACTCCACGGACACGCACTGGTTCTCCGGCCCG
Source organism: Macaca fascicularis (assembly GCF_037993035.2). Classification (NCBI taxonomy): domain Eukaryota; kingdom Metazoa; phylum Chordata; class Mammalia; order Primates; family Cercopithecidae; genus Macaca; species Macaca fascicularis. Next base: position 49,560,808 of record NC_088377.1, read on the forward strand.
CGCTGCGAGGTGGCCATCCACTGGAGGGCGCTGGTCGGGGGCCTGACGGCGGGCGCCGCGCTGCTGCTGCTGCTGCTACTAGCGCTGGGTGTCTGGGCAGTGCGCTCCGGACTGTGGAGCTGCCAGTACCTAGACCGGTGAGCGCGCGGAAGATGGGGCCGGGGTGCGAGGGCGGCCGAGGGGCCCCAGGCGGGCCGGCTGTGTCTGACCGCGTGGCGGCCCCACCTAGGTCCTGGGACCAGGACAGGAAATGGTTCGAGACCTGGGATGAGGAAGTCGTGGGCACTTTTTCAAACTGGGGTTTCGAGGTCGACGGAACAGGTGAGTCCCACCTCCTGGAGAAGCAGGCAGGGGCTTTCCTGGGCATCACTGAGGACATTGCGAGGACAGACGCCCTTCCTGCCTTCCTCGCATTTACTCTGTCCCCCTCTCCCTTCCCTCCCGTCCCTCTCCCCTCCTCTTTCTCCCCTCTTCTCTCTCCCTCTCTCTCTCTCTCTAGACAAGGATGAAAATTTCCGTGTGGCCTTGGAGAACGTGGACACCACTATGAAGGTGAGGGGCTAAAGAGGGGGACCCCAAGGAACTCTCCCAGCCTCCATTCCAGATTCCCTCCCCAACCCCCACCAGGGCAAGGAGGGGGCTGGGCTCGGATCAGCAGTGTCAGCCCAAACCAGTGGCTCTGCCTTCCCTTCCCTCACTGTGATCTGTGACAGGTGCACATCAAGAGACCCGAGATGACCTCATCCTCAGTGTGAGCCCTGCGGGCCCCGTCACCATCCCCTCTGCCCTGCCTGGGACACAAGGCTCTGCACTGCGTCCATTTCAAGTGGTGGCCCCAGAACGGGAGCAGCCCAGGCACCTGCTGTTCTTGGGCAAAATGAGACTGTTCCCCCAAATCCCATCCTTGTCTTTCCAACTTGGCTGAAACCCACCAGGAGACACAGTTCAGGTGCAGGCTCTTCCACTGCAGAACCTTGGGCAAGTCAGTAAGGAGCCTCAGTTTCCTCACCTGCAAAATGGGTACAACATTCCTGTGTGATATCTCACACCATTGTTTGTAAACCACATGGACTTGGTCAATTCTGGGTCCTACTCTGCCCTCCCGTCTCAGCCCTCATGTTGCCATTGCCTCTCTCGGATCCTCCAATCCTCATGTCCTTCGCCTGGTCTCCGGCCTTGGTTCCTATTTTCTCTCAATTCCCTACTGCCTGTTTCTTACTTTGAACCTGGAGGCAGCCTGCAGCCCATCCCATCTCCTGTCCTCTCCTGATCTAACTCCCTGCTGTGTCTCTTGCTCTCATTCCTTAGATGTCCTCTCCTTCTGACTCCGTTCCTTCAAGCATCCTGCCCCCCAGTCCCCCAGCCCTAAATCCTCCCTCCTCTCCTCACATCCTGGTCCCTAGCAAGGTATAGATAGCCTCTGTGTCTTAGGGTACCCCAGCTGCTGTTCCCCCCATCACTCCGTTGCCCAATTCCCTGTTTCTCTTGCTCTCATTCCTTGTATCTTCTCCCCTTCTGAGCTGGTCCATTAGTTGGTTCTGCCCCCCACTCCCCCTGCCCTAAATACCCCAGCTGCTGTTCCCCCCATCACCCTGCTGCCCGATTCTTTATTCTCCACCTCTTTCTCTCACCCCTGGAGCCCCGAGGGTGGGGGCAGGGCATGAGTTCCCCAGTCCCCAAGGAAAGGCAGCCCCCTCAGTCCCCCTCCTCCTCACTCCCTTCGATCTTCCTCCCCTCTCACCTCACCACTGCCTTTTAAACCCATCCCCTCCCTTTTCCTTCCTCCGTCCCTCTCTCCCTGATGTCACCTCGATTGATTCCTGATTCCTGCCATAACTCTGAGTCCTGAAATCCTCAATCTCCTTGGCAGTGAAGATCGGCTTCGGGGACCGGAAGTCGGCACATCTCCAGGTCTCCATGTGAACACAATATAGAGTTTACTGTAAAAGAAGCTGCTCTGTGTCTGTCTCCCTTTCACCCCGCAGTGCTCTCCACCTGATTGGAGAACAGGGATTTCCAGAGGCGGTGCAGTAGGAGGATCCTGGGATCACTCGTGTCTCCCAGGGAGGAAGGAAGGGGTCTGTGGGCAGCCCTTGGGGGCCATGACGTTCCTCACAGAAAACACAGAGGTTGGGGGGAACCCATTTTGTTGGGGAGTGACTCGGGGCAGGGGCCCCTTGGGCTTTGTCGTCCGTGCTCTCCCCACCCCCACCACTGCCCTGACCTTGACACTGGGGGCTTAGGGAGCAATTAGACCACTGGTGCTGGTTCAGGGAGTTGGGTGGTCCAGGGGCTAGGGCTGCCTGGTCCAGTCACCCTTTACAAGGATGGGTAAAGCTGGACCTCCCCAAAGATCTGGATTCCCCACAAGGTTCCCAAACCCTGATAGCAAACGCACACAACAGAGCCTGTCTGTGCTGGCACAGGGCCCTTCTGTTCCTGCTGTTGCAGGCAGTCAGGCCTGCCTGAGGAGTCGAGGGTGTTCAGAAATAACATGTCCCCTTGGGTCTTTGGGTGCGGGCTTGGGAGAGGCCCCTGTGATGTTTGCCCTGGGCAGGGACGGGCCATGGCCTTTTGTCACCTCTGTGTCTGGCCAGGGGTGGAGACCAGGACCATAAAGTCTCAGGTGTGAGTGGGCACCCCGCCCAGGAGAAGGGTTGGAAGCTGGGGACCCCAGGGAAAGCCCTGGACATTTGGAAAGGACCATGTCGAGGCGGGGAATGGGGAGGGATTGCTGGAAGAGAGAGGGGCTTCTCGGGGGTGGGAGTGGAGGGTCTTTCACTTGGTCTGGCCTGTTGCCAGCTGCCCCTTCCATGGTTCTGAACTTCTCCCTCCATGGTCACCCGCTCCCTGGTGCTTCTTGGCCCCCACCTCTTGTCACCCATGGTGTGCTCACACCTCTAGCTTCCATCCCTCCCTCCTGCACTGCCCCACCCACAGTGCCTGTGACTTCCGCTGAGAGAGAGGGACCCTGGCTCAGCGCAGTGACTTCTCCAGGACTTATGAGGGAGGAGGGTGGACAGGCTGCCCTTTGTTTAACTCCCCGTGGTCACCACGTGCTACCTGCTCAATGCCATCACCTCACCTCTACCCTGGGACAGGCACTGCTCTTCTTCAAGGCAAAGGTCTCTGGGGTCCTTTTTATAGCTGATCCCTTCCTGGGAGGCTTTCATTTCTTGGTCCCTCTTGACGGGGGAAGGCGGGCAGCCAGGGGCCCGTTCCCTGGGAAATGCTGGTGATCTGGATTCCGACGCTGGCTCTCTGGCTCTCTGCGTCCTTTACTGCTACATTGACACAGGGTGAGTGCCCCTGGGCTGATGCTCCGGGTCCAGTGCTCCTGGGTGGTCATAGTACACGTCCCTGCCTCAGGCAGCAGGACTGCAGGTGGCCTCCTCCCCTTTGCATGGCAAGGGGCTGCCACAGGGCTGGAGACCCGTGCTGTGACCTCATCTTGCCTTGGGGCTGCTGAAGGGGTCACTGTGGAGACCTGTGGGTGCCTGTGGTGTGCAGGGGATGGTCTGCACACAGCCCCTGGCCATGGAGTGGCTGAAATCCACAGCTTCTGCCCTCCAGGCTCCCCCCGGAGGATAAGGGGGTTTTGTCACAGACAGTGGGCTCTGCCCACCCTCCTCCTGGGGGCTTTATCTGCTGGAGGAATGGGTCTTTCCAAGCCTCACAGGGGCACTGCACATGCTGCCAGCCCTGGTCGGGAGAGAGGGAATCCAGAGGGCTGTCTGACAGTGTCCTCTCTTGACCTGGGGGAGCCTCAGGTGCACCTGGGGAATCCCCTCCATTTAGAAATGACTGACGGGGCCGGTTGTGGTGGCTCATGCCTGTAATCCCAATACTTTGGGAGGCCGAGGTGGGTGGATCACCTGAGGTCGGGAGTTTGAGACCAGCCTGGCCAATATAGTGAAACCCCGTCTCTAATAAAAATACAAAAATTAGCTGGTCGTGGTGTGGCACCCCTGTAATCCCAGCTACTTGGGAGGCTGAGGCAGGAGAATCACTAGAACATGGGAGGCGGAGGTGGAGGTTGCAGTGAGGTGAGATGGCACCACCGCCCTCCAGTCTCACAACACGAGTAAAAAACCATCTAAAAAAATGGCTGAGGGGCTGCGGGAAAAGACAGGAGTTTGGGGGTCCTTGCTCAGCCTGGTGCTGGCTGTGTCTGAGAGATGGCTCTGACCTGCTGATTTCCCTCATAAAAAGCAGACTTTCTGATTCCTTCCTGGCAGGGGTGGACAGGGATGAGGAGAGGTGGGAGAGGGAGACCTTGAGTTGAAGGCTGTGGGGAGGGCAGAAGGGGTTGTGAGGGGGCAGGGAGCTGATGTGGGGGTCTCTGGAGCCCTGCAGGACACCTTCGAGGTAACCCATCAGGGAAGTCCCACCATCCTCCTAGCCAGGGACTCAGGCCCTCCGAGGCGGCTTCTGTCTGCCAAGCCTTGACAGATGAGACCTCTTTACCCCACCCGGACATGTTCGGAGAGAGGTACAGGTGGGGAGGAGCTGATGGGAGAGTTTCAAGGGCTGGAGTGATGAACTCTGTGGATTTGGGGACATTATGAGAGTTTATTAATAACGTATAGATTCCCTTTAAGTTCATATACAGGAGTGGGAAGCTGTGGGCCTGGATGGGTCTTAGGAGGGGTCCTTCGCATCCCTGCTCCCAAGGCCTGGCCCAGCAGATCTCTCTAGTCAGATTATTCAAGGAGAGGGTGATGGAGGTGATGACAGTGATGATGAAGGCCCCAGGAGTCAGCAGGTGGCATTGCCTCGGTGTACCCAGCCGAGTGTTAGAGATGGCCCCTAAGCAACCAAAGCCCCTGTCCCTGAGGTGCTTATAATTGTGTGGCAAAGATAACACAGGTGAACCCCTTCGTGTGTAAAACAGTCAGAAAACCATCTATCTATGGCCAGTGCAGAAAGCAGGAGGGTGTGAGGCCAGGCAAGTAGGACCACTCCGGAGGGCTTTGGAAGGTCTGATTAGATCCAGAGACCCCTGCCCTCCTCTTGTAGAGAGCTCTGCCCTTCACAAGGCCATTCCCCAGCACGTAGCTCATATGATTGTCACCAGGAGGACTGTGTAAGGAAGTCAGGGCAGATAAGGATATGGAGGCTCAGAGAGGATGAGTGATTTGCCTGGGGCCACACAGCAAATAATGAACATGGCCATCACTTGACAGGCGATTTGCGCCCTGCGCCCCTCTTCCCCTCTAGAGGACCCCAGTTCTCTGCACCCACACCTCTCCTTATAGGACCCCAGTTCTCTGCACCCACGCCCCTTTGCCTCTAGAGGACCCCAGTTCTCTGCACCCATGCCTCCCCTCCCCCTCTAGAGGACCCCAGTTCTCTGCACCTGTGCCTCTCCTCCCCTAGAGGACCCCAGTTCTCTGCACCCATGCCTCTCCTCATCTAGGGACCCCAGTTCTCTGCACCTGCACCTCTCCTCCTCTAGTGGACCCCAGTTCTCTGCACCCGCGGCTCTCCTCCTCTAGCAGACCCCAGTTTTCTGTACCCATGCCTCTCCTCCTGTAGCAGACCCCAGTTCTCTGAAAACCATGCCCTGCTCCAGGAATGGATTCTGGGTCCTTGGGGAGCAGTTTAGATGTCAGATCAGAGACTACCAGTGGCATCTGTAGCTTTTTTTTTTTTTTTTTTTTTTTTTTTTTGAGACTGAGTATTGCTCTTTTGCTCAGCAGACTGGAGTGCAGTGGCGGGATCTCAGCTCACTGCAACCTCCACCTTCCAGGCTTAAGCAACTCTCCTGCCTCAGCCTCCCAAGTAGTGGGGATGACAGGCACCTGCCACCATGCCCAGCTAATTTTTGTAATTTTAGTAGAGAGGGGATTTCACCAAGTAGGCCAGGCTGGTCTCGAACTCCTGATCTTGTGTTCTGCCCACCTTGGCCTCCCAAAGTGCTGGGATTATAGGTGTGAGCCACTGTGCCCGGCCCTAACTTTAAAACATTTTTTTATTAAAAAATAAAATATTTTTGCCCATGCTAGTCTCAAACTCCTGCCCTCAAGCAATCCTCCCACCTTGGTCTCCCAAAGCGCTGGGATTATAAGCATGAGTGAGCCACCATGCCTGGCCCATTTTTAATATTTTAATATATTGAGTGTGGGGTGACATGGAGTTTCTCGGAGGAGCTGTTCTGGAGTCCTGTGGCTCCCGGACAAGGGACGCAGTCTTGAACTCTACCTTCTCCAAGTGCTGCAAAGGGCACAAGGGCCAGAAAATGCCAGGGACCCACATGGGGACTGGAAATATTTTTAATATTTTTGGGGTGTGGGGGTCTCTGGGCCTTCCCACACCCCAATGAGCTGTGGGTGACCCCAGCTCATCCCAGTGCCACCCAAGATTAGATCTTCTCCAGGGAATCTGATTACCCATATCCCAATTCTCTCCCTAGCTCCGTGTAAGTTCAGACAATGTGGTTCTGAATTTGTCTAAGGCCTTTGAGCATCTGTTAATATAATACTTCCTTCCTGTACTACTTCTCAACCGCCACCAAACTCAAACGCTGCCTCTCCCTCTCCCCGTACCCTCATCAGCCCAGATGGAAGGCCCCCAGAGGTCCCGTCTGTGCCCCTCCAGCCCCGGGCCCCCTCTCGTAGCTCCAGCAGCAGACTGGGCTGTGGCCGTTTCTGCCCCAATCCCATCTCATTAACTCTCCTATAAACTGTTTATTCCCCCTGCCTCCTCCAGAGCACCTGCCCAGGCAGAGCCAGCCTTTGGTGTTTGCTGAATGCGTAAGTCTATTACTCTCTGTATAAAACAGCACTCCTTGTAATTGCTTCAGATTTTACATCACTCGAGTTTCAAAGGTTGCCCCTTTGTCTATTGTGAACAAATCTGTTCTCAGCTCCACCACTCTCTTCCCAAATTTATAGATGTTAACCATTTCCACTCCCAGCTTCACCTTTCTCAGCTAAAGAGTGCTGACCCCTTCAGACCCCTGACCCTGCCCTTCCGGGGCAGACACTTGGTCCCTCTCCCCTGCACCATCCCCTCCTGGACCCTTACTAGGAACACTTGGGAGCTTCATGTGCACAAAACAGGATACCAGTTCCAGTCCCCATGTGGGTCCCTGGCATTTTCTGGCCCTTGTGCCCTTTGCAGCACTTGGAGAAGGTAGAGTTCTAAACTGCGTCCCTTGTCCGGGAGCCGCAGGACTCCAGAACAGCTCCTCCCAGAAACTTCACGTCACCCCACACTCAAAAGGCGCAACTGGAGACCCTTGTCTTCCACCAAAGAGAGGCTCCTTCCTCCCGGTCAATACAGCCTCCTGGACCGTCCATCTCCTATTCCAGGGTGGCTCTCGGTGCCTCTCAAGAGGCTTCTTTTAAATGAGGATGGTAGAAATACAAGCCATAATATCACAGATAAAGAGTTCTTTTCTGATTTTTTTAAGATTGTTATTATTATTATTTGAGACAAGGTCTCTCTCTGTTGCCCAGGCTGGAATACAGTGGCATAATCACAGCTCACTGCAGCCTCGACCTCCTGGGCTCAAGCATTCCTCCTGTCTCAGCCTCTCAAGTAGCTGGGACTACAGGTGCACACCACCACACCCAGCTAATTTTTTTTCTCGTATTTTTTGTAGAGATGGGGCCTCACTATGTTGCTCAGGCTGGCCTCGACCTCCTGTGCTCAAGCTGTCCTCCCACCTCAGTCTCCCAAAGTGCTGGGATTACAGGTATAAGCCACTGCACCTGGCCAAGACTTCTTTTCAACAGGATGTGCAGTAAATAAGACACAGTAGAGGAAATAATTATGAAGATAAGTCAGTAAAAACTGAAGATAAATCAGTTTTTATATTCAGTCAATTGACTGAAGATACGTCAATAAAAATTACTCAACCTGAAATCCAGAAAGGGGTGGTGGGGATTTGTGCAGAACAGAGCACCCAAGAGCTATAGTCCAATATGGAATGTCCTAACATACATGTCATTGGAATCTCAGAAGGAGAAGAGAGAGAGAACAGAGCAGGAGAAATATTTGAAGACAATAATCACTAAGAATTTCCCAAAACTAAAAGAAGGACCACAAACCACAGACATTATAGTCAGAGTCAAATTGTTGAAAATCAAAGATAAAGAGAGAAAAAAAATTTTTGAGACAGGGCCTCACTCTGTCACCCAGGCTGGAGTACAATGGTGCAATCACAGCTCACCGCAGTCTATAATTCCTGTACTCAAGAGATCTTCTTCCCTTAGCCTCCCAAGTAGCTAAGACTACAAGCATGTGCCACTATGACCAGCTCATTTTTTTTTTTTTTAAATCCTTATGTTGCCCGAGCTGGTCTCGAACTCCTGGACTCAAGGGATCCTCCTGCCTCGGCCTCCCAAAGTGCCAGGATTACAGGCATGAGCCATCACATCCATCTTAATTTTTTTTTTTTTTTTTTTTTTTTTTTTTTGAGACGGAGTCTTGCTCTGTCGCCCAGACTGGAGTGCAGTGGCCAGATCTCAGCTCACTGCAAGCTCCGCCTCCCGGGTTTACGTCATCCTCCTGCCTCAGCCTCCTGAGTAGCTGGGACTACAGGCGCCCACCACCATGCCCGGCTAGCTTTTTGTATTTTTTAGTAGAGACGGGGTTTCACCATGTTAGCCAGGATGGTCTTGATCTCCTGACTTCGTGATCCACCCGTCTCGGCCTCCCAAAGTGCTGGGATTACAGGCTTGAGCCACCGCGCCCGGCCAATTTTTTTTTTTTTTTTTGCTTTTGATTTCTAAGCACTTTTATTTTAAAAATGTGAATTATACAATCCCAACACACACAACACACACACACACACACACACACCCTATAAGCACATTAAATACTACTTTGCCATGACAGCTCAGTGTACTTCACAATTCTTAACACTATTCTATGTGGAATACAAAATGCCTTTTTATCTGAATTAACTAACATGCATTAGAGTTTTAGTATATGTGAAAATAAAGGAATTATAAATCAGTAGGAAAGATATTAAGGTAGAAGCATCACCAATCAGCTAGCTCAGTAGATGCTATCTATATTTATTTTCTACCTTTATGGAACAAGAACCTGCTAACAGTCTTAGGTAAATGGTAAAGTAACATATTTTTGCCTTGATGCCATTAGTCACAATGCCATGAGGTAACTGCTATGTGATTTCCCATTTGCAAGGAAACATATTAATTCAATTTCTACTCAATATACAATTAGGCTGTAGGGATACAGATAGCTCATTTGAGTTATCTGAGTTTTTCATCTTTATATCTAAAAATCTAATCTGAAAATAGTAAAAGCAGAAAACACTGATTTAAAACCTTAGATGCTACTGTAATAAAAGTTATGTTTATAAACATGTCAGTATATTCCTTCAACTTCAGGAATCTTGAATTTCCTTGCTAGAAGGCTTTTTTCCTCAAAGATTCCTTTTAGGCTTACTTTGGTGTTCAGGATCTCCAGTTATAAATGTAGTCTCTCAGCACCACATTCCGTAAAGCTGATTTCCCAAGTAATGGTATTTGACTAGGTTGCTCCAAAGTGTTAGGGTGCAAACCACAGTTAGTAAGCTCCTTATGAACAACCTTCATATCAAGTACTTTGTCCACTGGCAGGCAGATGTTAAATACAGCAGTTGGCTCGTGTGGATGTAGTACTGCAGAGAAAGACCCACTCTGTGAAGATTTGAGCAGCATGGTCAGTGAATGCAGAGAATGAGGCATGATAGGACCTGTAATCTCCAAACTAAACTGGTCTTTGTATCCAGAAAGAGCTTGTGTCTTCACATACACACTTCGTGCTCCTCATATCCCAAGCTTGTTCCAGATGCTGTCTCCTTCTTATGGCCACTTTCTTTTATTAAAGGCAGAGAAAATTCAATACCTTCATTTCTCATAGCTTCTCTTAAACCTCGAGTTGTAGGAGATATGAGACCTGTGATGAAGTCACTTCCAGCTAATCCTGCTCCTCGGAACAGGACAGTAAACTGATAGGTACAAACGTAGAAATAGGGGCAAAGTTTTGTCTTCAGCAAATTATATAGAGAAGTAAAGCTCACGGACCAGTCACTCATTAAAACATGCTGCAGGGTTGCATCATTTGACCAAGGACTTGTCTTTCCAGCCATTTTTCTATCAGCTCCAATACGAGGGTCCAGTGGTAGCCAAGACAAAGCAGGCTGGAGCCAATAGATAAGGCTCTGCTAGAAGGCACAACGGAGCTCAGTGGAGAGTTTGGGATCCTGTATACTTTTAGGCAAAGTAACTTCTGTTGCCCTACAATGCTGGACAAGACCTTGAGCCTCTTCCTGTGCTTTCAAATGATCTGCCCAGGTAAAGGGTTGAGAAGAGATGAAAAGGAGTCGGGTTTTAATACTCCAGTCCACAGGTAACTCAGTATTTTCTGAGGATGGAATATCAGACTCGGAGAACGATACATGTGAAGTCTGGGGTAATTCAGTAACAGTTGTTCTTTCAGGGAACTTCTCTTGCCATAGCAAATCATTTTCTTGATTAGAATCTAAAAACGGGCCCGGCGCCTCCGGCTGCTCGCGGGCCGGCCCGTCGGGGAGCTCCGCGGCGACCCGCGGTCGGTTGTCCAGGCGGGCGAAAGGGTTCCTCTGGGCAGCGGCCGGGCTGCCGCCACCGCCTCTGCCCCCCGCGGCAGGGAAAGGGCGAAGGTGCAACCCCGCCGCCAGGGCGGCTCGGCGGGCCGCCGGCTCCGGCAGCTCACGGGGCGGGGAGGCGGCAGCCCCACGGCTCCGGGCCCTTTTCTGTCGGCTTTCGGAAGCTGGGTGAGTAGCAGGGAACTGATAGGGCCACGACGCGCGGCGGCTGAGGCCGGCCTCCCAAAGCACTGGGATTACAAGGCATGAATCACTGCACCCAGCTGATGAAGAGAAAATCTTGAAGGCAGCCTGTCTTAGTCAGCTTGGGCTACCATAGCAGAGACCATAGACTGAATGGCTTAAATAATAGATATTGGCCGGTTACGGTGGGTCATGCCTGTAATCCCAGCACTTTGGGTGGTTGAGGTGGGAGGATAGCTTAAGCCCAGGAGTTCGAGGCAGGCCTGGGCAACAAAGTAAGACTTCCATCTAAAAAACAACAAAAAATATAGAGATTTATTTCTCACAGCTCTGAAGGCTGCAAAGTTCAAGACCAAGGTGCTGGCCGTTTTAGTGCATGGTGAGCACCTACATTTTCATACCTCGGCCCATAGCAGGGGCTGGGGCAATGGCAGTGGATCCATCCCGGAAGCCCTCCCCTGAGACCCAAGGCCTCCAGGACAGCTTCACCCAGAAACCTCACCATCACCCCAAACTCAACAGACTCAACTGGAAACCCTTGTCATCCAGCAAAAAGAGGCTCCTCTCCTCCCAGTCAACACAGCCTCCTGGACCATACATCTCAGTGCCCCTCAGCCAACCATCAGGTGGAGCCCCCATTTCCAGGGGAGTTGGGTTCCCAGCTGGACCTTCATGTCCTCCCCCCAGGATGGCTTTGGGTGCCTCTCAATGGCCTCTCTGACGCTGATCTGCCCTACAGAGGCATTTCCAGGCCTACTCAGCCCACAGAGGTTCCTCTGATGTCTAAATATCTCAGCTTATGGGGCCGGATGTGGTGGCTCATGCCTGTAATCCCAGCACTGTGGAAGGTCAAGAGGGGTGGATCACCTGAGGTTAGGAGTTTGAGACCAGCCTGGCCAACACGGTGAAGCCCTGTCTCTACTAAAAATGCAAAAATTAGCTGGGCATGGTGGTGTGTACATGTAATCCCAGCTATTTGGGAGGCTGAGGCAGGAGAATTGCTGCAACCTGGGAGGTGGAGGCTGCAGTGAGCTGTGATCATACCACGGCACTCCAGCCTGGGTGACAGAGCAAGACTCTGTCTCAAATAAATAAATAAACAAACATCTCAGCTTGGTCTTACTGCTCTTGTCACCTACAAATGCACCTGCACCACCACTCTCTCCCCAGCAAACATCACGCTCAATCCAGCACATGTCCCCTCATCTTTCAGGGCATTCCTGCGCCTTAGCTCCCCTGCAGAGCAGTGGAAATGATTTTCCTGCCTTCTCAGGGTAGTCTTCCCTCATTCTACTGTCTGCTTCTCCAAAACCTCACCAGTTCTCAGTGTGCACTGGAGCACCCAGAAGAGGGTGCAGAGAGTAGGAAGGAAATCAAGCTACAGATGCTGGGCCAGGCGTGGTGGCTTATACCTGTCGTCCCAGCACTTTGGGCGGCCGAGGCGGGTGTATCACTTGAAGCCAGGATTTCGAGACCAGCCAAGCCAACATGGCAAAACCTGCTCTCTAGCAAAAATACAAAAAAAAAAAAAAAAAAAAAAAAATTGCTGAGCATGGCGGCACACGCCTGTAATCCCAGCTACTCAGGAGGCTGAGGCAGGAGAATCACTTGAACTAGGACAGAGGTTGCAGTGAGCCGAGATCATGTCACTGCACTCCAGCCTGGATGACAGAGTGAGACTCTGTCTCAAAAAAGCAATTCTCCTGCCTTAGTCCCCCGAGTAGCTGGGATTACAGATGTGCGCCACCAAGCCTGGCTAAGTTTTGCATTTTTAGTAGAAATGGGGTTTCACCCTTTTGGCCAGGCTGGTCTCAAACTCCTGACCTCAAGTGGTCTGCCTGCCTTGACCTCCCAAAGTGATTGCAGGCATGAGCCACTGCGCCCAGCCTCAAATTACCCTTTTAAAGCAAACCAACCCACCTGTAAACCCACCATCTAGGCGAGAACATCTATTCTTCATACCTTTGCCCAAACTGGATAGACTCAATCTTCCTAATAGTTACCACCTAGGAAGGTCAAACAATGTGCTAGGTCCAAACTAGTTGTTTTTTTTTTTTTTTTTTTTTTTTTTTTGAGATGGAGTCTTGCTCTGTTGCTCAGGCTAAAATGCAGTGGTGTGATCTTGGCTCACTGCAACCTTTGCCTCCTGGGTTCAAGCAATTGTCCTGCCTCAGCCTCCCGAGTAGCTGGGACGACAGGCACCCGCCACCATGCCAGACTAATTTTTGTATTTCTAGTAGAGATGGGGTTTTGCCGTGTTGCCCAGCCTGGTCTCGAACTCCTGACCTCAAGTGATCCCTTGGCCTCCCAAAGTGCTGAGATTACAGGCGTGAGCCTCCACTCCTGGCCCAGACTAGTATTTTTGAGTGTTTCCTTTGGTTATCTGTGTTTCCTTTTCTGGACCTAGCCCCAACTCTTCAGATAATAAAATGACTTCAGACGGAATTCTGTGTTAATTGCTCTCACAGTTTTGTCTGGCCTGTGGGGTCCTACTAGGGGCAGGATGGAGCCGGGGGGCAGATTAAGGGACAGAGCAGACTTGAAGGAGAGCGAGGTTGCACCGTCTCCCCAGCAGGAGGAATTGAAACTAAGGAGAGGCTGCAGGAGTCGGCCCAAACTCCAGAGTCCAAGCCCTTGGTCAAGGGTACCCTCCATGGGCGTGGGGGAGGAAGGGCAGTTTCCAGGTAGCTCCACGTGGGCCAGGCAGGCTGTGGGGCTGGGCCACCAGCGACTCTCCCTGCCTGACACCTCCTGGATTTGTCCTTTTCCCTCGTGTCCCTGCTTCCCACAGCACTGACGTCTGTCCAGATGCAGAGAGAAGGGAGGAAGAGGGGTGAGGTGGGGCGGTGCAAAGGTGAGGCTGTGCTCAGTAGAACAGATAACCAGCACTTTCATTGCGTGCACGTCCCGGTCCCTGCCGCTGTCCTGGCCCTGGAACCTGCTCTGCACCAGCCCTCTGCCTGCTGGGCCAATGCAGCTGCTGGGGCTCCTCGGCCTCCTCTGGATGCTCAAGGCCTCCCCAGGGGCCACAGGTAAGGGGGAGAGGCGGGAGGGGGCTGGAGAGAAGCTCCTGATGTTATGTTCCAGGGGAGTGGAGGAGAAGGTGGCTCTGAGGCCTGGGGATGGGGAATGAGGAGGGGCTTCTCTCAGCTCTGGGTGCAGGGAGAACCGAGGCATGGCCTTGGGGGGATGAGGAAGGGTTTGGTAGAGGGAAAACGGAGGTTGAGAAGGAGCAAGGGAGCTGGGTCCCCGCTGCCACTCTCCACCAAGCACTGAACAGGTTGCAGGGGCTGCACCCCAACCTGTGTCTGCAGCGGGAGGGTGGAGGGTGGGAGTTACGTCTTCCCAGAGCAGTGCCCTTCCTGCCTTGGCTCCTTCTTGTCACCCACCTCACGCCCCCAGCCCCAGTGCCCCCTCCAAACTGGCCTCTCCCTCCCCGAGAGCCCTTTGACCTCTGCCCCTGGTTTCCGACTTCCGGTTTCAGCCTCTTTGCCTTTTGTCCCTCAGCAGCTCCTCCCCAGCTCTGCTGTCACTCTCTCACCCCGGCCAGGGCCCATGTGTCTGGGCACGGCTGTTGGTACCAGGACCAGGGCAGGGAGCTTCTGAAGTCCACTTTGCTTCCAGGGGTGCGTCTGAGACTACCCGGCATGGGGTCCCAGGCTTCTCTCTTCTGCCCTGCAGGAACACCCCACAATTCCTCTGTACTTCTCTTGTCCCTGTTCTCCAGTGTCTGCCTCTGATCCCTGACCCCAGAGGCCCATGAGTTCCCTTCTCAGTCACCTCCAGGGGCACATCCTGGAGTCAAGTGGTGTAACTTGGGGCTTCTCATAATTCCTGACCCCACTTCCCTGACACCCGCGAGCTAGGCTGAGACTTGACACCCCAGCTCTCACCCACAAGATGGGCTGTGCCTGAGGTGAGGGGCAGCAGGTCCAGTATTTTCCACTTCCCGTCTGCTGTGGCTGCCGGTCTTCCTTGCCTGTGACTGCCCCCAACAGCAGGATCTCTGATCCTAAGTCACACCATCTGTGAAATGGGTTGAAATCCACATGCTGGGGTTCATGTTTGTAAACTAATGAATCCTGTGGCCAAAATGGAAGAGTTATAGAAAAATATGTCTATTTTTGTGATGAACACTCACCGCTAAGCCTTAAGGTCTCCGGAACTCATCACACATGACTGCTGAGGTAGCTCCTTCTGGAAGTTTCCTTCTCCATCCTGTCTCTCTACCTCTCCGCGTGGTCCTCACTCCATGCCCCTTGAAGTCATTAGCGTGTGAGCTTAGCCTCTGTTTCTCCTTGATGTTACCTGTGCAGTTTTTTTTTTTTTTGAGATGAAGTCTTGCTCTGTCGCCCAGGCTGGAGTGCAGTGGTGCGACCTTGGCTTCCTGTAGCCTCTGCCTTCCAGGTTCACGTGATTCTTCTGCCTCAGCTACAGGTGCACGACACCACACCTGGCTAATTTTTGTATTTTTTTTTTCAGTAGAGATGGGGTTTCACCATGTTGGCCAGGCTGGTCTGGAACTCCTGACCTCAGGTGATCACCTGCTTTGGGCTCCCAAAATGCTGGGATTACAGGCGTGAGCCACTGCGCCTGGCCCTCTTTGGGCAGCTTTCTCTGTCTCATGGTTTTTGTGATGCGTCCCCTGCTAGGATTTGGCTGTGTTCTCTCTTTTTCTCTTTGAAAGCGGGAGTCAGCCCAGACAGCAGCAGGGTGCAGGGAGAAGCCATGGTGGGAGCAGAAGGTTAATGGAGGGGATGGGAGGACTCCAGGCAGCAGCAGAGGGAGGAGAGGAAGGGGCAGAGGGAGGAGGGGCCTGCGTGTGACCAGAGGAGGGAAGGGAGGGGAGGGAGGCTCTGCCCAGCTTGGCTATCCCAGGACAGAAGGACCGGCCATGACAAGGCCAAGGCCGGGTGAGGAAGGAGCGCTCCCATGCCCCACTGCTCCCCTAGGAGCAGACAGGCAGTGGGCTCCAGCACCACAAAGCGCCCAGCTCCAAGCTGCCTCTGATGCAGGAGTAAGCTGTGGCATACCCTGCCCTCTGTGATGCTGCCTGGAAAATGGGAGTGAGTGAGTAACTTACATGAGTGATGTGACAAAATGACCCACGGACTTACCAGTGGATTCCTCTGCTCTGCTGCCAATGCAGGAACTGTATCTACGGCCACATCCATCTCTCATGTGCCTTTCCCCAGGGCGGAAGCAGCCCGCGCTGTGCTCAGCAATTCTCCACACTCCAGAGACCTGGCTGGGCGGCCACTCGGTGTCCCCCAGCTTGTCTCTTCTGCTCCTGGCCACAGGGAAAATGTACCTATGACGCTCGTTACCTCCCCCCATGACACACTCATCTCTGAAACACTGCTCACCTCTCCAGTCAGTTCCAACACCTCAACCACCCCGACGTCCAAGTTTGCTTTCAAGGTTGAAACCACTCCACCCACTGTGTTGGTCTATTCGGCCACCACTGAGTGCGTGTATCCAACGAGCTTTACAATCACCATCTCCCACCCCACCTCCATCTGTGTGACCACGACGCAGGTGGCCTTCACCAGCTCTTACACCCCCACTCCCGTGACACAGAAGCCAGTGACCACCCTCACCAGGACTTACCCTATGACCACTACTGAGAAAGGAACGTCAGCCGTGACATCTTCTTCCTCTACCACCTCTGGAAGGGAAACTCCCATAGTGACAGTGACACCCTCTTCCTCTGTGTCAGCCACAGACACAACCTTCCACACTATGGTCTCCTCTACAACTAGAATCTCAGAAAGGACTCCCCTGCCCACTGGAAGTGTCCATACAACCATGTCCCCAGCCCCAGTATTTACTACTCTCAAAACAGCAGTGACTTCCACTTCCCACATCACTTCTTCAATCACTTCCACAGATACAGTGACTTCTGTGACAACGACCACCTCCCGGCCCACAGCCACCAATACACTGTCATCACCCACCAGTACCATTTTATCTTCCACACCTGTCCTGAGCACAGAAACAATCACCAGTGGTATCCCAAACACCACTCCTCTATCTACCTTGGTGACCACACTCCCCACTACCATCACCAGGTCTACACCTATATCTGAGCCCACCTACCCTACTTCTCCCACTAGCACAGCCACAGACTCCACAACCAAAATCACCTGCTCCACAAGTGTGACAGGTACATTGTCCATGGAGACTTCACTCCCACCCACATCTTCCTCTCTCCCAACCACAGAAACAGACACAGCTCCTATGACAAACTTGGTAACCACCACTACTGAGATCACCTCCCACAGTACTCCCACCTTCTCTTCTTCAGCCATCTACTCTACAGTCAGCACATCCACAACTGCCATCTCCTCACTTCCCCCTACCTCAGGTACCATAGTGACTTCCACAACCATGACCCCGTCTTCTCTGGCTACAGACATCCCTTCGACAACACCAACAACTATAACCCACCCTTCTGTGGGCTCTACTGGCTTCCCGACTACAGGAACAGACCTCACATCGACATTCACTGTTTCCAGTTCCTCAGCAATGTCCATAAGTGTCATTCCATCTTCCCCCAGCATCCAGAATACAGAAACCTCATCCGTTGTCAGCATGACCTCTGCCACCACTCTCAGTGGGACACCAACTTTTGCAAGTACACACAGCACTCCAGCAAGTTCCCTCCTGACAACCTTCCCAGCAACATATTCATTTTCCTCTTCCATGTCTGCCAGTAGTGCTGGGACCACTCACACAGAGAGTATCTCCTCACCTCCAGCCATCACCAGTACACTCCACACAACAGTGGAATCCACCCTGTCACCTGCTACCACCACCTCATTCACAACTTCCACAACTATGGAACCACCTTCAACCACTGTAGCAACTACAGGAACAGGTCAGACCACCTTCCCCAGCTCTACAGCCACATTCCCTGAGACCACCACACTGACTCCTACAACTGACATGTCCACAGAATCTCTCACAACAGCTGTGACCACTCCTCCCATTACTTCATCAGTCACTTCCACAAATACAGTGACTTCTGTGACAAGTACCACCTCTCCTCTCACAACCACCAATTATTTTACATCACTGACCAGTATGACTCTGTCTTCTATACCTGTCCCAAGCACAGAAGCAATCACCAGTGGCACCACAAACACAATCCCTCCATCTATCTTGGTAACCACACTCCCCACTACAAATGTTTCATCTATGACTACATCTGAGACCACCTATCCTAATTCTCCAAGTGGCCCTGGTACAAACTCCACGACTGAAATCACCTATCCCACCACTATGACAGAGACATCATCCACTGCCACCTCTATTCCACCCACCTCTCCCTTGGTCTCAACCACAGAAACAGCCAAAACTCCTACCACAAACTTGGTAACCACCAGCACCACCACCAAGATCACCTCACATAGTACCTCCAGCTTCACTTCTTCAACCATCTACTCCACAGACAGCACATATACAACTGCCGTCACCTCAGTTCCCACAACCTTGGGTACCATGGTGGCTTCTACATCCATGATTCCATTTACTCAGAGTACAGGTATCCCTACCTCACAACCAACAACCATCACTCCATCATCTGTGGGCATCACTGGTTCATTACCTGTAATGACAGACCTCACCTCAGTGTACACAGTATCCAACATGTCTGCAAGGCCAACAACTGTCGTTCCCTCATCTCCCACTGTCCAGAATACAGAAACCTCATCCTTTGTCAGCATGACCTCTGCCACCACTCCCAGTGGGAGGCCAACTTTTGCTAGTACACACAGCACTCCGACAAGTTCCCTCCTGATGACCTTCTCTGGGACGTATTCATTTTCGTCTTCCATGCCTGCCAGCAGTGCCCGGACCACTCACACAGAGAGTATCTCGTCACCTCCAGCCAGCACCAGTACACTCTACACAACAGAAGAATCAACCCCATCACCCACAACCACCACCTCATTCACCACATCCACAATGATGGAACCACCTTCAACCACTGTAGCAACTACAGGCACAGGTCAGACCACCTTCCCCAGCTCTGTAGCCACATTCCCTGAGACCACCACACTGACTCCTACAACTGACATGTCCACAGAATCTCTCACAACAGCCATGACTTCTACTCCTCCCATCACTTCTTCAGTCACTCCCACCAATACAGTGACTTCTATGGCAAGAACGACTTCCTGGCCCACAGCCAGTAATACGTTATCATCACTCACCAGTAGCATTTTATATTCTACACCTGTCCTGAGCACAGAAACAATCACCAGTCATAACACCAACACTACCCCTCTATCCACCTTGGTGACCACACTCCCCACTACCATCACCAGGTCTAGACCTACATCTGAGACCACCTACACTACTTCTCCCACTAGCACAGCCACAGATTCCACGACCGACATCAGCTACCCCACAAGTATGACAGGTACATTGTTCCCTGAGACTTCTCTCTCACCCACCTCTTCCTCTCTCCTAAACGTAGAAACTGCCACGACTCCTATCACAACCTTGGTAACCACCACCCCTGAGACCACCTCCCACAGTGTTCCCAGCTTCACTTCTTCAACCATCTACTCCACAAGCAGTACAACCACAACTGCCATCTCCTCAGCTTTGCCTACCTCAGGTACCATGGTGACTTCCACAACCATGACCCCATCTTCTCTGACTACAGACATCCCTTCGACAACACCCACAACTATCATCCACTCTTCTGTGAGCTCTACTGAATCCTTGACTACAACAACAGTCCTCTCCTCAACATTTGCTGTTTCCAGTACCTCAGCAGTGTCCACAAGTGACATCCCATCTTCCCCCAACATCCAGAATACAGAAACCTCATCCCTTGTCAGCATGACCTCTGCCACCACTCCCAGCGAGAGACCAACTCTCACAAGTACTGAGGGCACTCAGACAACTTCCCTCCTGACGAGCTTCCCAGCAACATATTCATTTTCCTCTTCCATGTCTGCCAGCAGTACAGGGACCACTCACACCGAGAGTATCTCCTCACCTCCATCCATCACCAGTATACTCCACACAACAGCTGGATCCGCCCCATCACCCATAACCAACACCTCATTCACAACCTTTACAACGATGGAAACATCTTCATCCACTGTAGCAACTAAAGGCACAGGTCAGACTACATTGACCAGTTCAGCAGCCACATCCCCTGAGACCACCACACTGACTCCTACCACAGGATCTTTCAAAACAGCAGTGAGATCTACTCTACTCAAGACTTCTTCAATCACCTCCACATCAGTGACTTCTAAGACAACAACCCCCTCAAACGGTACTCCCAGCTTCACTACCTCAATCAACACCACCGAGACCACCTCACACAGTACTCGCAGCTTCACTTCTTCAATTACCACCAGCAAGACCCCCTCACACAGTACTTCAATCACCACCATCGAGACCAGCTCACACAGTACACCCAGTTATGCTTCTTCCATCAGCACCACCGAGACCCCCTCACACAGTACTTCCAGCTTCACTTCTTCCATAACCACCTCTGAGACCCACTCACACGGTACTCCCAACTTCACTTCTTCGACCACCACCACCGAGACCACATCCCACAATACTCCCAGCTTCACTTCCTCAATCACAACCACCGAGACCACCCCACACAGTACTCCCAGCTTCACTTCTTCAATCACCACCACAGAGACTACATCCCGCAGTGCTCCCAGTTTCACTTCTTCAATCACCACCACTGAGACCCCCTCACATAGTACTCCCAGCATCACTTCTTTGATCACCAACACTGAGACCACCTCACCCAGTACTCCCAGCTTCACTTCTTCAATCACCACCATCGAGACCAGCTCCCACAGTACACCCAGCTACACTTCTTCGATCAGAACCACCGAGACCACCTCGCACAGTACTCGCAGATTCACTTCCTCGATCACCACCACCGAGATCCCCTCACACAGTACTTCCAGCTTCACTTCTTCCATAACCACCTCTGAGACCCACTCACACGGTACTCCCAACTTCACTTCTTCGACCACCACCACCGAGCCCACATCCCACAATACTCCCAGCTTCACTTCCTCAATCACCACCACCGAGACCATCCCACACAGTACTCCCAGCTTCACTTCTTCAATCACCACCACAGAGACCACATCCCACAGTACTCCCAGTTTCACTTCTTCAATCACCACCACTGAGACCCCCTCACATAGGACTACCAGCTTCACTTCTTCAATCACCACCACTGAGACCACCTCACCCAGTACTCCCAGCTTCACTTCTTCAATCACCACCATCGAGACCAGCTCCCACAGTACACCCAGCTACACTTCTTCGATCAGAACCACCGAGACCACCTCACACAGTACTCCCATCTTCACTTCCTTGATCACCACCACTGAGAACCCCTCACAGAGTACTTCCAGCTTCACTTCTTCCATAACCACCTCTGAGACCCACCCACACGGTACTCCCAACTTCACTTCTTCGACCACCACCACCGAGACCACATCCCACAATACTCCCAGCATCAATTCCTCAATCATCACCACCGAGACCACCCCACACAGCACTCCCAGCTTCACTTCTTCAATCACCACCACCGAGACCACAACCCACAGTACTCCCAGTTTCACTTCTTCAATCACCACCACTGAGACCCCCTCACATAGTACTCCCAGCTTCACTTCTTTGATCACTACCACTGAGACCACCTCACCCAGTACTCCCAGCGTCACTTCTTCAATCACCACCATCGACATCAGCTCCCACAGTACACCCAGCTACACTTCTTCGATCAGAACCACCGAGAGCACCTCACACAGTACTCCCAGATTCACTTCCTTGATCACCACCACCGAGACCCCCTCACACAGTACTTCCAGCTTCACTTCTTCCATAACCACCTCTGAGATCCACTCACACGGTACTCCCAACTTCACTTCTTTGACCACCACCACCGAGACCACATCCCACAATACTCCCAGCTTCACTTCCTCAATCACCACCACCGAGACCACATCCCACAGTACTCCCAGTTTCACTTCTTCAATCACCACCACTGAGACCCTCTCACATAGTACTCCCAACATCACTTCTTTGATCACCACCACTGAGACCATCTCACCCAGTACTCCCAGCTTCACTTCTTCAATCACCACCATCAAGACCAGCTCCCACAGTACACCCAGCTACACTTCTTCGATCAGAACCACTGAGACCACCTCGCACAGTACTCGCAGATTCACTTCCTTGATCACCACCACCGAGATCCCCTCACACAGTACTTCCAGCTTCACTTCTTCCATAACCACCTCTGAGACCCACTCACACGGTACTCCCAACTTCACTTCTTCGACCACCACCACCGAGCCCACATCCCACAATACTCCCAGCTTCACTTCCTCAATCACCACCACCGAGACCACCCCACACAGTACTCCCAGCTTCACTTCTTCAATCACCACCACAAAGACCACATCCCACAGTACTCCCAGTTTCACTTCTTCAATCACCACCACTGAGACCCCCTCACATAGTACTCCCAGCTTCACTTCTTCAATCACCACCACTGAGACCACCTCACCCAGTACTCCCAGCTTCACTTCTTCAATCACCACCATCGAGACCAGCTCCCACAGTACACCCAGCTACACTTCTTCGATCAGAACCACCGAGACCACCTCACACAGTACTTCCAGATTCACTTCCTTGATCACCACCACTGAGACACCCTCACAGAGTACTTCCAGCTTCATTTCTTCCATAACCACCTCTGAGACCCACTCACACGGTACTCCCAACTTCACTTCTTCGACCACCACCACTGAGACCACATCCCACAATACTCCCAGCTTCACTTCCTCAATCACCACCACCGAGACCACCCCACACAGTACTCCCAGTTTCACTTCTTCAATCACCACCACCGATACCACAACCCACAGTACTCCCAGTTTCACTTCTTCAATCACCACCACTGAGACCCCCTCACATAGTACTCCCAGCTTCACTTCTTTGATCATCACCACAGACACCACCTCACCCAGTACTCCCAGCTTCACTTCTTCAATCACCACCATCGACATCAGCTCCCACAGTACACCCAGCTACACTTCTTCGATCAGAACCACCGAGACCACCTCACACAGTACCCCCAGATTCACTTCCTCGATCACCACCACCGAGACCCCCTCACATAGTACGTCCAGCTTCACTACTTCCATGACCACCTCTGAGACCCACTCACACGGTACTCCCAACTTCACTTCTTCGACCACCACCACCGAGACCACATCCCACAATACTCCCAGCTTCACTTCCTCAATCACCACCACCGAGACCACCCCACAGTGTACTCCCAGCTTCACTTCTTCAATCACCACCACAGAGACCACATCCCACAGTACTCCCAGTTTCTCTTCTTCAATCACCACCACTGAGACACCCTCACATAGTACTCCCAGCTTCACTTCTTGGATCACCACCACAGACACCACCTCACCCAGTACTCCCAGCTTCACTTCTTCAATCACCACCACTGAGACCACCTCACCCAGTACTCCCAGCTTCACTTCTTCAATCACCACCATCGAGACCAGCTCCCACAGTACACCCAGCTACACTTCTTCGATCAGAACCACCGAGACCACCTCACACAGTACTCCCATCTTCACCTCTTTGATCACCACCACCGAGACCCCCTCACACAGTACTTCCAGCTTCACTTCTTCCATAACCACCTCTGAGTCCCACTCACACGGTACTCCCGACTTCACTTCTTCGACCACCACCACTGAGACCACATCTCACATTACTCCCAGCTTCACTTCCTCAATCATCACCACCGAGACCACCCCACACAGTACTCCCAGCTTCACTTCTTCAATCACCACCACAGAGACCACATCCCACAGTACTCCCAGTTTCACTTCTTCAATCACCACCACTGAGACCCCCTCACATAGTACTCCCAGCTTCACTTCTTTGATCATCACCACAGACACCACCTCACCCAGTACTCCCAGCTTCACTTCTTCAATCACCACCATCGAGACCAGCTCCCACAGTACACCCAGCTACACTTCTTCAATCAGAACCACCGAAACCACCTCATACAGTACTCCCAGATTCACTTCCTCGATCACCACCACCGAGACCCCCTCACACAGTGCTTCCAGCTTCGCTTCTTCCATAACCACCTCTGAGACCCACTCACACAGTACTCCCAACTTCACTTCTTTGACCACCACCACCGAGACCACATCCCACAATACTCTCAGCTTCACTACTTCAATCACCACCACCGAGACCACCCCACACAGTACTCCCAGCTTCACTTCTTCAATCACCACCACAGAGACCACATCCCACAGTACTCCCAGTTTCACTTCTTCAATCACCACCACTGAGACCCCCTCACATAGTACTCCCAGCTTCACTTCTTTGATCACTACCACTGAGACCACTTCACCCAGTACTCCCAGCTTCACTTCTTCAATCACCACCATCGAGACCAGTTCCCACAGTACACCCAGCTACACTTCTTCGATCAGAACCACCGAGACCACCTCACACAGTACTCCCAGATTCACTTCATCTATCACGACCACCGAGACCCACTCACAGAGTACTTCCAGCTTCACTTCTTCCATGACCACCTCTGAGACCCACTCACACGGTACTCCCAACTTCACTTCTTCGACCACCACCACCGAGACCACATCCCACAATACTCCCAGCTTCACTCCCTCAATCACCACCACCGAAACCACCCCACACAGTACTCCCAGCTTCACTTCTTCAATCACCACCACAGAGACCACATCCCACAGTACTCCCAGTTTCACTTCTTCAATCACCACCACTGAGACCCCCTCACATAGTACTCCCAGCTTCACTTCTTCAATCACCACCACTGAGACCACCTCACCCAGTACTCCCAGCTTCACTTCTTCAATCACCACCATCGAGACCAGCTCCCACAGTACACCCAGCTACACTTCTTCGATCAGAACCACCGAGACCACCTCACACAGTACTCCCATCTTCACCTCTTTGATCACCACCACCGAGACCCCCTCACAGAGTACTTCCAGCTTCACTTCTTCCATAACCACCTCTGAGTCCCACTCACACGGTACTCCCGACTTCACTTCTTCGACCACCACCACTGAGAACACATCCCACATTACTCCCAGCTTCACTTCCTCAATCACCACCACCGAGACCATCCCACACAGTACTCCCAGCTTCACTTCTTCAATCACCACCACAGAGACCACATCCCACAGTTCTCCCAGTTTCACTTCTTCAATCACCACCACTGAGACCCCCTCACATAGTACTCCCAGCTTCACTTCTTTGATCACCACCACTGAGAGCACCTCACCCAGTACTCCCAGCTTCACTTCTTCAATCACCACCATCGAGACCAGCTCCCACAGTACACCCAACTACACTTCTTCAATCAGAACTACCGAGACCACCTCACACAGTACTCCCAGATTCACTTCCTCGATCACCACCACCGAGACCCCCTCACACAGTACTTCTAGCTTCACTTCTTCCATAACCACCTCTGAGACCCACTCACACGGTATTCCCAACTTCACTTCTTCGACCACCACCACCGAGACCACATCCCACAATACTCCCAGCTTCACTTCCTCAATCACCACCACCGAGACCACCCCACACAGTACTCCCAGCTTCACTTCTTCAATCACCACCACAGAGACCACATCCCACAGTACTCTCAGTTTCACTTCTTCAATCACCACCACTGAGACCCCCTCACATAGTACTCCCAGCTTCACTTCTTTGATCATCACCACAGAGACCACCTCACCCAGTACTCCCAGCTTCACTTCTTCAATCACCACAACCGAGATCACCTCCCACAGCAGTCCCCGCTTCAATTCTTCCATCACCATCACTGACACCACATCCCACAACACTCCAAACTTCACTTCTTTGATCACCACCACCGAGACCACATCCCACAGTACTCCCAGCTTCACTTCCTCAATCACCACCACCGAGACTACCCCACACAGTACTCCCAGCTTCACTTCTTCAATCACCACCACAGAGACCACATCCCATAGTACTCCCAGTTTCACTTCTTCAATCACCACCACTGAGTCCCCCTCACATAGTACTCCCAGCTTCACTTCTTTGATCACCACCACTGAGACCACCTCACCCAGTACTCCCAGCTTCACTTCTTCAATCACCACCATCGACATCAGCTCCCACAGTACACCCAGCTACACTTCTTCGATCAGAACCACCGAGACCACCTCAAACAGTGCTTCCAGCTTCGCTTCTTCCATAACCACCACTGAGACCCACTCACACAGTACTCCCAACTTCACTTCTTTGACCACCACCACCGAGACCACATCCCACAATACTCTCAGCTTCACTACTTCAATCACCACCACCGAGACCACCCCACACAGTACTCCCAGCTTCACTTCTTCAATCACCACCACAGAGACCACATCCCACAGTACTCCCAGTTTCACTTCTTCAATCACCACCACTGAGACCCCCTCACATAGTACTCCCAGCTTCACTTCTTTGATCACTACCACTGAGACCACTTCACCCAGTACTCCCAGCTTCACTTCTTCAATCACCACCATCGAGACCAGTTCCCACAGTAGACCCAGCTACACTTCTTCGATCAGAACCACCGAGACCACCTCACACAGTACTCCCAGATTCACTTCCTCTATCACGACCACCGAGACCCACTCACAGAGTACTTCCAGCTTCACTTCTTCCATAACCACCTCTGAGACCCACTCACACGGTACTCCCAACTTCACTTCTTCGACCACCACCACCGAGACCACATCCCACAATACTCCCAGCTTCACTTCCTCAATCACCACCACCGAGACCACCCCACACAGTATTCCCAGCTTCACTTCCTCAATCACCACCACAGAGACCATATCCCACAGTACTCCCAGTTTCACTTCTTCAATCACCACCACTGAGACCCCCTCACATAGTACTCCCAGCTTCACTTCTTTGATCACCACCACTGAGACCACCTCACCCAGTACTCCCAGCTTCACTTCTTCAATCACCACCATCGAGACCAGCTCCCACAGTACACCCAGCTACACATCTTCAATCAGAACTACTGAGACCACCTCACACAGTACTCCCAGATTCACTTCCTCGATCACCACCACCGAGACCCCCTCACACAGTACTTCTAGCTTCACTTCTTCCATAACCACCTCTGAGACCCACTCACACGGTACTCCCAACTTCACTTCTTCGACCACCACCACCGAGACCACATCCCACAATACTCCCAGCTTCACTTCCTCAATCACCACCACCGAGACCACCCCACACAGTACTCCCAGCTTCACTTCTTCAATCACCACCACAGAGACCACATCCCACAGTACTCCCAGTTTCGCTTCTTTAATCACCACCACTGAGACCCCCTCAGATAGTACTCCCAGCTTCACTTCTTTGATCATCACCACAGAGACCACCTCACCCAGTACTCCCAGCTTCACTTCTTCAATCACCACAACCGAGATCACCTCCCACAGCAGTCCCTGCTTCAATTCTTCGATCACCATCACTGAGACCACATCCCACAACACTCCAAACTTCACTTCTTTGATCACCACCACCGAGACCACATCCGGCAGTACTCCCAGCTTCACTTCTTCGATCAGCACCACCGAGACCATATCCCACATCACTCCAAGCTTCTCTTCTAAGATCACCACGACAGAGATCACCTCCCAGAGCACTCCCAGCTTCACTTCTTCGATCACCACCACCGAAACCATCTCACAGAGTACTCCCAGCTTCACTTCTTTTTTCACCACCACCGAGACCACCTCACTCAGTACTCCCACCTTCACTTCTTTGATCACCACCACCGAGACCACATCCCACAGTACTCCCAGCTTCACTTCTTTCATCACCACCAACGAGACCTCCTCACACAGTACTCCCAGCTTCACTTCTTTGATCACCATCACCGAGACCACCTCACACTGTACACCCATCTACACTTCTTCAATCGCCAAGACCGAGACCACCTCCCACAGTACTCCCAGCTTTACTTCTTCGATCACCACCACAGAGACCACTTCACACAGTACTCCCAGCTTCACTTCTTCAATCACCACCACCGACACCACCCTACCCAGTACTCCCAGCTTCACTTCTTCAATCACCACCACCGAGACCACTTCACACAGCACTCCCAGGTACACGTCCTTGATCACCAAAACCGAGACCACCTCACATAGTACTCCCAGCTTCACTTCTTCGATCACCACCACAGAGACCTCCTCACACAGTATTCCGAGCTTCACTTCTTTGATCACCATCACCGAGACCACATTAAACAGTACTCCCAGCTTCACTTCTTCAATCACCACCACCGAGACCACCTCACACTGTACACCCAGCTACACTTCTTCAATCACCACGACCGAGACCACCTCCCACAGTACTCCCAGCTTTACTTCTTCGATCACCACCACAGAGACCACTTCACACAGTATTCCCACCTTCACTTCTTCAATCACCACCACCGACACCACCTCACCCAGTACTCCCAGCTTCACTTCTTCAATCACCACCACCGAGACCACCTCATACAGCACTCCCAGGTACACGTCCTTGATCACCAAAACCGAGACCAACTCACATAGTACTCCCAGCTTCACTTCTTTGATCACCACCACAGAGACCTCCTCACACAGTACTTCCAGCTTCACTTCCTTGATAACCGCAACCGAGACCACCTCACACAGTACTCCCTGCTTCACTTCTTCGATTAGCACCACGGAGACGCACTCACAGAGTACTCCCAGGTTCACTTCTTTAAACACCACCAGCGAGACCCCCTCACACAGTACTCCCAGCTTCACTTCTTCAATCACCACCAACGAGACCACCTCACACATTTCACCCAGCTACACTTCTTCGATCGCAATCACTGAGAGCACTTCACAGAGTACTCCCAGCATCACTTCTTCGATCACCACTACTGAGACCACTTCACAGAGTACTCCCAGCGTCACTTCTTCAATCACCACCACCGAGACCACCTCAAACAGCACTGCCAGCTACACTTCTTTTATCACCACAACCGAGACCATCTCACACAGTATTCCCAGCTTCACTTCTTCGATCACCACCACCGAGACCCCCTCACACAGTACTTCCAGCTTCATTTCTTTGATCACAACAACAGAGACCACCCCACCCGGGACTCTCAGCATCACCTCTATGATCACCACCACCGAGACCACATCCCACAGCACTCCCAGCTTCACTTCATTGATCACTACCAACGAGACCACCTCCCACAGCACTCCCAGCTTCACCTCTTCTATCATCACCACAGAGACCACTTCTCACAGTACTCCCAGCTTCACTTCGTCGATCACCACCACTGAGACCACCCCACCCAGTACTCCCAGCATCACCTCTACGATCACGACCACCGAGACCACATCCCACAGCACTCCAAGCATCACTTCTTCAATCGCCACGACCGAGACCACCTCCCGCAGTACTCCCAGCTTTACTTCTTCAATCACCACCACAGAGACCACCTCACACAGTACTCCCAACTTCACTTCTTCAATCACCACCATGGAGACCCCCACACACAGTACTTCCAGCTTCACTTCTTCGATAACCACCTCTGAGACCCCACCACACAGTACTCTCAGCTTCACTTCTTCAATCACCATCAACGAGACCACCTCACACAGTGCTCCCAGCTATACTACCTCAATCACCACTAGTGAGACCACCTTACACAGTACTCCCAGCTTCACTACCTCAATCACCACCACTGAGACTACTTCACATGGTACTCCCAGCTACACTTCTTTGATCACCACCAGCGAGACCTCCTCACACAGTACTCCCAGCTTCACTTCTTCAATCACCACCACCGAGACCCCATCACACAGTATTCCCAGCTTCACTTCTTCAATCACCACAACCGGGACCACCTCACACAGTACTCCCAGCTACACTTCTTCGATCACTATCACCGAGACCACTTCACACAGTACTCCCAGCTTCACTTCTTCAATCACCACCGCCGAGACCACCTCATCCAGTACTCTCACTTTCACTTCTTCAATCACCACCACCGAGAATATCTCACCCAGTGCTCCAAGTTTCCCTCCCTCAATCACCACCACTGAGACCACCTCAAACAGCACTCCTAGATGCACTTCTTTTATCACCACAACCGAGACCACCTCACACAGTACTCCCAGCTTCTCTTCTTCGATCACCACCACAGAGACCCCCTCAAACAGTACTTCCAGCTTCACTTCTTCCATCACCATAACCGAGACCACCTCGCAGAGTACTCCCAGCTTAACTTCTTTGATCACCACCACCGAGGCCATGTCCCACAGTTCTCCCAGCTTCACTTCTTTAATCACCACCCCCAAGACCACCTCCCAAAGCACTCCCAGCTTCACTTCTTCAATCACCACCACCAACACCCACACACACAGCATTCCCAGCTTCACTTCTTTAATCACCACAACACAGACTACCTCTCATAGTACTCCCAGCTTCACTTCTTCAATCGCCACCACCGAGACCACATCCCACAGCACTCCCAGCTTCGCTTCTTGGATTACCACCACAAAGACCACCTCACACAGTACTCCCAGCTTCACTCCTTCGATCACCACCACTGAGACCACATCCCACAATACTCCCAGCTTCACTTCTTCAATCATCACCACCGAGACCACCCCACCCAGTACTCCCAGCTTCACTTCTTTGATCACCACCACGGAGATTACATCCCATAGTACTCCCGGCTTCACTTCTTCAATCACCACCACCGAGACCCCCTCACACAGTATTCCCAGCTACACTACCTCAATCACCACCACTGAGACCCCCTCACAGAGTACTGCCAGCTTCACTACCTCAATTACTACCACTGAGACCTCACACAGTACTCCCAGCTTCACTTCTTCAATCACCACCAGCGAGACCCCCTCACACAGTACTCCCAGCTTCACTTCTTCAATCACCACCAACAAGACCATCTCACACAGTGCTCCCAGCTTCACTTCTTCTATCACCACCAGGGAGACCACCTCACACAATACTCCCAGCTTCACTTCTTCAATCACCACCACCGAGATCACCTCAAGCAGCACTCCCAGCTACAATTCTTTTATCACCACAACCGAGACCACCTCACACAGTACTCCCAGCTTAACTGCTTCGATCACCACCACCGAGACCATATCCCAGAGTACTCCCAGCTTCACTTCTTTGATCACCACCACTGAGACCACATCTCACAGTACTCCCAGCTTTAGTTCTTCGATCACCAACACCAATACCACATCTCCTAGCAATCCAGGCTTCACTTCTTCAATCACCACCACGAAGACCACCTCCCAAAGCCCTCCCAGCTTCACTTCTTTGATCGCCACCACCGAGACCACCTCACACACTACTCGCAGCTTCACTTCTTCAATTGCCACCAGTGAGACCACATCCCACAGTACTCCCAGCTTCACTACTTCAATCATCACCACTGAGACCACCTCACACAGTACTCCCAGCTTCTCTTCTTCAATCACCACCAGCGAGATTCCCTCACACAATACTCCCAGTTTCACTTCTTCAATCACCATCACGGAGATCACATCACACAGTACTCACAGCTTCACTTCTTCAATCACCACCACCGAGACCCCCTCAAACAGTATTCCCAGCTTCACTTCCTCAATCACCACAACAGGGACCACCTCACACAGTACTCCCAGCTATATTTCTTTGATTACCAGCCCGGAGACCTCTTCACACAGTAATCCCAGCTTCACTTCTTTGATAACCACCACTGAGACCACATCCCACAGCACTCCCAGCTTCCATTCTTCAATCACCACCACTGAGACTGACTCATACAGTTCTCCCAGCTTCACTTCTTCGATCATCACCACAGAGACCACCTCACACAGTACTGCCAGCTTCACTTCCTTGATCACCACCATGAAGACCACATCCCACAGTACTCCCAGCTTCACTTCTTCAGTCACCACCAGGGAGACCCTGTCATACAGTACTCCCAGCTACACTACCTCAATCACCACCACTGAGACACCCTCACAGAGTACTCCCAGCTTCACTATCTCAATTACCACCACCGAGACCATCTCACACAGTACTCCCAGCTTCACTTCTTCAATCACCACCACTGAGATCACCCCACCCTATACTCCCAGCTTCACTTCTTTGATCACCACCATGAAGACCACATCCGACAGTACTCCCAGCTTCACTTCTTCGATCGCCACCACCGAGACCCCCTCATACAGTACTCCCCGCTACACTACCTCAATCACCACCACTGAGACCCTTTCACAGAGTACTCCCAGCTTCACTACCTCAGTTACCACCACGGAGACCATCTCACACAATACTCCCAGCTTCAGTTCTTCAATCACCACCAGCGAGATCCCCTCACACAGTACTCCCAGCTTCACTTCTTCAATAACGTCCAACGAGAGCACCTCACACAGTACACTCAGCTACACTTCTTTGATCACCACCACTGAGACCACCTCACCCTGTATTCCAAGCTTCACTTCTTCAATCACCACCACAGAGTCCACCTCAAGCAGCACTCCCAGTTACATTTCTTTTATCCCCACAACCGAGACCCCTTCACACAGTACTCCCAGCTTCACTTCTTCGATCACCACCACAGAGACAACCTCACGCAATACTCCCAGCTTCACTTCCTTGATCACCATTACCGAGACCACCTCACACAGTGATCCCAGCTTCACTTCTTCAATCACCACCACCGAGACCACATCCCACAGTACTCCCAGCTTCAATTCCTCAGTCACCACCATCGAGACCACATCCCACAGCACTCCAAGCTTCACTTGTTCGATCACCACCACCAAGACCACCTCCCAAAGCACTCCCAGCTTTACTTCTTGGATCACCACCACCAAGACCACCTCACATAGTACTCCCAGCTACACTTCTTTGATCAACACCAGGGAGACCCCATCACACAGTACTCCCAGCTCGACCTCTTCAATCAGCATCACGGAGACCACATCCCACAGCACTCCCAGCTTCACTTCTTCAATCACCACTACCGAGACTGCCTCACACAGTTCTCCCAGATTCACTTCTCCAATCACCACCACTGAGACCACCTCACACAGTACTCCCAGCTTCACTTCTTCGATCACCACCACTGAGACCACATCCCACAATACTCCCAGCTTCACTTCTTCAATTACCACCACCGAGACCACCCCACCCAGTACTCCCAGCTTCACTTCTTTGATCACCAGCATGGAGACCACATCCCACAGTACTCCCAGCTTCACTTCTTCAATCGCCACAACCAAGACCCCCTCACACAGTACTCCAAGCTTCACTACCTCAATTACCACCACGGAGACCACTTCACATAGTACTCCCAGCTTCACTTCTTCAATCACCACCAGCAAGACCCCCTCACACAGTACTCCCCCCTTCACTTCTTCAATCACCACCACCGAGACAACCTCCCACAGTACTCCCAGCTACAGTTCTTTGATCACCACCACTGAGACCACATCCCACAATACTCCCAGCTTCACTTCTTCAGTCACCACCACCAAGTCCCCCTCACACAGTACTCCCAGCTACACTACCTCAATCACCACCACCGAGACCACCTCACACAGTACTCCCAGCTTCACTTCTTCAATCATCACCAGCGAGACCCCCTCACACAGTACTCCCAGCTTCACTTCTTCAATTGTCACCTCTGAGACCACACCACAGAATACTCACAGTTTCACTTCTTTGATCACCACCACCAAGACCACATCCCACAGTACTCCCAGCTTCACTTCCTCGATCACCACCACCAAGATTCCCTCACATAGTACTCCCAGCGACACTACCTCAATCACCACCACTGTGACCCCTTCACAGACTACTCCCAGCTTCACTGCCTCAATTACCACCACTGAGACCATATCACGTAGTACTCACAGCTTCACTTCTTCAATCATCACCAGTGAGACCCCATCACACAGTACTCCCAGCTTCACTTCTTCAACCACGACCACCGAGAGCACTTCATATAGTACACCCAGCTACACTTCTTCAATCACCACCACGGAGACCCCCTCACACAGTACTTCCAGCTTCACTTCTTCGATCACCACAACCAAGACCACCTCCCACAGTACTCCCAGTTTCACTTCTTTGATCACCACCACTGAGACCCCCCCGCCAAGTACTCCCAGCTTCACTTCTTCAACCATGACCACCGAGAGCACTTCATACAGTACACCCAGCTTCACTTCTTCAATCACCACCATGGAGACCACATTCCACAGTATGCCCAGCTACACTTCTTTGATCACCAACACCGAGACCATATCCCGCAGTACTCCCAGCTTCACTTCTTCAATCACCACCAGGGAGACCCCCTCACACAGTACTTCCAGCTTCACTTCTTCAATCACTATCACCGAGACCACCTCACACAGTACTCCCAGCTACACTACCTTAATCGCCACCACCGAGACCCCCCTGCACAGTACTCCCAGCTTCATTACCTCAATCACGACTACCAAGACCACCTCACACAATACTCCCAGCTTCACTTCTTCAATCACAACCAGCGAGACCCCCTCACACAGTACTCCCAGTTTCACTTCTTCAATCACCACCACTGAAACCACCTCACACAGTACACCCAGCTACACTTCTTCGATCACCACCACTGAGACCACCTCACGCAGTACTCCCAGCTTCACTTCTTTGATCACCACTACCAAGACCACTTCAGACAGTACTCCGAGCTTCACTTCTTCGATCACCACCACTGAGACCACATCCCACAGTACTCCCAGCTTCACTTCTTCGATCACCACCACCAAAACCACCTCATACAGTACACCAAGCTACACTTCTTCGATCACCACTACCAAGACCACCTCACACAGTACTGCCAGCTTCACATCTTCGGTCAGCACTACTGAGACTACATTGCACAGTACTCCCAGCTTCACTTCTTTGATCACCACAACTGAGACCTCATCACACAGTACTCCTGGCCTCACTTCCTCGGTCACCACCACCGAGACAACCTCACACATTACTCCTGGCCTCACTTCTTCAATCACCACCAGTGAGACGACCTTACACGGTACTCCCAGCTTCACTTCTTCAATCACCACCACCGAGACCACCTCACAAAGTACTCTCAGCTTCACTTCTTTAATCACCACGACTCTGACAACCTCTCACAGTACTCCCAGCTTCAGTTCTTCAATCACCACCACCGAGACCACCTCACCTGGTACTCCCACCTTCACTTCTTCCATCACCACCACTGACACCAGCTCACATATTACTCCAAGCTTCACTTCTTCAACCAGCTACTCCACAGTCAGCACATCCACAACTGCCATCACCTCACATTTTACTACCTCAGAGACTGGGGTGACTTCCACACCTGTAACCCCAGCTTCTCTGAGTACAGACATCCTGACCACAACCGTACGAACTCTCACCCCCTCATCTGTGGGAACCAGCACTTCATTGACTACAACCACAGATCTTCCCTCTATACCCACTGATATCAGTAGGTTACCAACCCCAACACACATCATTTCATCTTCTCCCTCCATCCAAAGCACAGAAACATCATCCCTTGTGGGCACAACCTCTCCCACCATGTCCACTGTGAGAACGACCCTTAGAAGTACTGAGAACACCCCAATCACTTCCTTTAGCACAAGTATTGTTGTTACACCTGAAACCCCAACACAGACCGCTCCTGTACTGACATCTGCTACCGGGACCCAAACATTTCCTGTACCTACTACTGTCACCGTTGGAAGTACAGACTCCTCCACGTCCACTCTTCACACTCTTACTCCATCAACAGCCTTGAGCACGATCATGTCAACATCACAGGTTCCCATTCCTAGCACACGTTCCTCCACCCTTCAAACAAGTGCTTCTACTCCCTCATTGCAAACTTCACTCACATCTACAAGTGAGTTCACTACAGAATCTTTCACTAGGGGAAGTACATCTACAAATGCAATCTTGACTTCTTTTAGTACCATCATCTGGTCCTCAACACCCACTATCATCATGTCCTCTTCTCTGTCTTCTACCAGCATAACTCCACTGTTGTATACCACCACTCATTCTGTTCCTTCTTCAGCATACACTTTCAGTACAGAAAATATGGGCTCCTCTTCTATCACAGCCTTTCCTACTCTCTCTTCCTCTGCAACCACCAGCACTTCTCCAACCAGCTCCTCTCTGACCACAGCTCTCACTGAAATAACCCCCTTTTCTTATATTTCCCTTCCCTCCACCACACCCTGTCCAGAAACTATAACAATTACCATAGTCCCTGCCTCTCCCACTGATCCGTGTGTTGAAATGGATTCCAGCACTGAAGCTACTTCTCCTCCCCCCACCCCATTAACAGTGCTTCCCTTTACTACTGAAATGGTCACCTGTCCTAGCTCCATCAGTATGCAAACTACCCTTGCTACATATATGGACACTTCTTCCATGACGCCAGAAAGTGAGTCCAGCATCACAACGAATGCTTCCAGTTCCACTGGCACTGGGACTGTACCCACAAACACGGTTTTCACAAGTACTGAAATGTCCACCAGTGAGACCTGGCTGAGCACCAGCTTTGTGACCCCCCCACATCTTCCTGGCGTCTCTACCATCCCACTCACCACGAAACCAAGCAGTAGCCTTCCGACCATCCTGAGGACTTCAAGCAAGTCAGCACACTCCTCCCCATCCACCACCAGGACTTCAGAGACACCAGTGGCCACTACCCAGACTCCTACCACCCTTACATCGCGCAGGACAACTCCCACCACTTCTCAGACGACCACACAGTCAACGTTGACCACCACTGCAGGTTGGACCTTCTGCCTCTCTGTTCCCCTCCTTCCTTCCCTGCAAAATTTCTATGTCACCGAGATCAGGCTTTATCCTGAACTTCCCTTGTTTCTTGTGTTTCCCAGGCACCTGTGACAATGGCGGCACCTGGGAACAGGGCCAGTGTGCTTGCCGTCCGGGGTTCTCTGGGGACCGCTGTCAGTTCCAGACCAGCTGCCTCAACGGGGGTCAGTGGGATAACATCAAGTGCCAGTGCCCCAGCACCTTCTATGGTTCCCGTTGTGAGTTTGCTGTGGAACAGGTGGATCTAGGTGAGTCGCCAGAGCTATGCCTTCTGCACTTCCTCCCAGAGGGTGTCACTGACTCTCCCCAGACTTACCCCTCTGTGGGGCCTGGAGGCACCCATGGCGTTTTGCTCAGTCCTTCCCTCCCTGCCATCTCTCCCATTCCCTCCACTGCCCCATGTCATGCTCCTCTCCATCCTCACCCTTAGGAGGTGGCTGGGACCACACTCCCTCCTGGGGTCATCTCCTGATTTGGGCTGCTTGGAGCTGTATCAGTTTCCAACTGCCGCCCTACCAACAAACACAAGCCTCGCTGCTGAAACAACATGACATTATCATGTTAGAATTCTGTAGATTAGAAATCTGATGTGGGTGTCACTGGGCTGAAATCAAGGCGTCACCAGGGCTGTGTTGTCTTCTAGAGGTTCCAGGAAAGAATACATTTTTTTGCCCTTTGCAGCTTCTGGAGCCTCCAACATTGTGTATGCCAGGGCCCCTGGCTCCATCTTCCAAGCCAGGAAGGCTGCACCTCTCTGTGTCTTTCTGCCATAGCCTCATCTCCCTCTGATGAACTCTGGCCTCCTCTATTGCTTCTTCCACTGTTAAGGACTCTTGTGATGACTTTGCCTCCTCCCCAAATAGTCTATGTTAATTTTCTCAAGATCAGCTGATTAGGCTGGGCG
This sequence comes from Macaca fascicularis, assembly GCF_037993035.2. Classification (NCBI taxonomy): domain Eukaryota; kingdom Metazoa; phylum Chordata; class Mammalia; order Primates; family Cercopithecidae; genus Macaca; species Macaca fascicularis. The sequence continues at coordinate 49,598,523 of NC_088377.1, forward strand.
GGGTGGCTCACACCTGTAATCCCAGCACTTTGGGAGGCCGTGGCGGGAGGATCACCTGAGGTCAGGATTTCGAGACCAGCCTGGCCAACATGGTGAAACTGTCTCTATTATAAATACAAAAATTAGTTGGGCATGGTGGCAGGTGCCTGTAATCCTCACTACTCAGGAGGCTGAGGCAGGAGAATCGCTTGAATCCAGGATGTGGATGTTGCAGTGAGCTGAGATTTAGCCACTGCACACTAGCCTGGATGACAGAGGGAGAGTGAAACTCTGTCTCAAAGGAAAACAAAAATCAGCTGATTGTCTTATAATCCCTGCAGTTTGGAAGGCTGAGGAGGGAAGATCGGTTGAGGCCAGGAGTTCATGACCATCCTGGGCAACACAGCGAGAACCCCACCTCTACAAAAAATTTTAAAAAATTACCTGGGAATGGTGGCTCATGCCTGTGGTCCCAGTAACTTGGGAGGCTGAGGTGGGAGGATTACTTGAGCCTGGGAAATCAAGGTTGCAGTGAGCTATGATCCCACCATTGCACTCCAGCCTAGATGACAGAATGAGACCCTATCTCAACAATAAAAAAAAAGTTAGGCTGATTAGCAATGGAATTCAATCTGCACCCTTCATCCTCCCTTGCCATATAGTGTAGCATACTCACAGTTCTGGGGATTTGGACATGGATCCCCGCCCACCATGCGGGCAGCCAGGAGGGACCACAGGCTGACCGCTGTCTTCCTGCCTGCTTTCCCTCATCTCCACACGTTCCTTCCTTCCTTTCTGTCTCTCTCTTCTCTTCTCTTTTCTTTCTTTCTTTCTTTCTTTCTTTCTTTCTTTCTTTCTTTCTTTCTTTCTTTCTTTCTTTCTTTCTTTCTTTCTTTCTTTCTCTTTCTTTCTTTCTTTCTTTCTCTTTCTTTTTCTTTCCTTCCTTCCTTCCTTCCTTCCCTCCCTCCCTTTTTCTTTCTCTCTTTCTCTCTTTCTTTCTCTCTCTCTTTCTTTCTTTTTCTTTTTTCTTTCTTTCTTCTTTCTCCTTCCTTCCTTCATTCCTTCCCTCCCTCTTTCTTTCTTTTCTTTCTTTCTTCTTTCTTTATCTTTCCTTCCTTCCTTCTTTCCTTTCTTTCTTTCCTTTCTTTCTCTCCTTCTTTCTCTCATCTTCACACAATGCTTTTTCCCTTTCTTTCTCTCTCTCTGTCTTTCTCTCTCTCTCTCTCTCTTTGTTTTTCATTTTCTAGAGACGGAGTCTCACTCTGTGGCCCAGGCTGGAGTGCAGTGATGCGATCTCGGCTCACTACAACCTCCGCCTCCTGGGTTCAAGTGATTCTACTGCCTCAGCCTTCCGAGGCACAATGCATCCTGGAATTCCTACATCTGTTCCTGCCTGTGGGCATCAGTCCTCAGGGATCTTGGAGAGGAGCAGCAGGAGGAGCCTGTGGGTTGGGGAGGGGGTGGTGTTGGTGGCTTCAGACGGAAGCAGATGGAGAAGTGACTGGGGACATGCATGCTGTGTGCAGATGTAGTGGAGACTGAGGTGGGCATGGAAGTATCTGTCGATCAGGAGTTCTCGCCGGACCTCAATGACAACACTTCTCAGGCCTACAGGGATTTCAACAAGACCTTCTGGAATCAGGTAAAGGGCAAGGAGAGGGGAATTTTTTTTTTTTTTTTTTGAGATGGAGTCTCACACTATTGTCCTGGCTGGAGTGCAGTGGCATGATCTTGGCTCACTGCAACCTCCCCCTCCTGGGTTCACGTGATTCTCCTGCCTCAGCCTCCTGAATAGCTGGAATTACAGGTGCACACCACCACACCCGGCTAATGTTTTGTATTTTTAGTGGAGATGGGGTTTCACTATGTTGGCCAGACAGGTCTCGAACTCCTGACCTAGTGATCCACCCACCTTGTCTTCCCAAAGTGCTGGGATTACAGGCGTGAGCCATGGCTCCCAGCCGGGGAGGGGAATTGAAGGGTGCTCCCCTGGAGCTGGGATTGGGCATCTGGGTGCCCTCAGGTCTGCAGGTTTTGATGTGAGCCCAGGGATCCTTGGTGTTTCAGATGCAGAAGATTTTTTCAGGCATGCGGGGCTTCACCTTCAAGGGTGTGGAGATCCTGTCCCTGAGGTAGGAGACCCATCTGGAGACGCAGAGGCGGTGTTGGGTGGGGGGGAATGTGTGCACAGAAAAAACCCATTCTTTTGTAATCATCAGATTTTATAAAGAGAGGGGTGGAGGGGCTACATAAGGAATCACTCCCTGGGGTATTTTTTGAGATTGTTTTCTGGGGCCATTTCTCTGGAGGAGAGATGGCACCTCTCTTCTTCAGCACACTGGAAGGAGAGAAGTTACAGGGACATGTGGGAATGTGGTGCCTGGATCGGTGACTTCTTCGCCCTCTGACTGGCCCCTGCTCTACTGGGTGGGTCAGCATTAGAGAGAGAGAAAGAGAGAGAGGGAGAGAGGGAGAGAGCGTCCAGGGGAGTGGATGATGGCTTGATGCAACACAAGGAGAACGTCAGGCCAGATGTGGTGGCTCACACTTGCAATCTTAGCACGTTGGGAGGGCTAGGCGGGTGGATCACCTAAAACCAGTTCAAGACTAGCCTGGGCAACATAGTGAGAACCCAGCTCTACAATAATAAAAATAGTAATAATAATAATAGTAAAATGATTAGCCCGGTGTGGTAGTGCACACCTGTAGTCCCAGATACTTGGGAGGCTGAGGAGTAAGGATCACTTTAGTCCAGGAGTTGGAGGCTGCAGTGAGCTATAATTATACCACTGCACTCTAGCCTGGGTGACAGAGCCAGACTTTGTCTCTATAAAACACACAGAGACAGGAAGTCAATTATGTCAATTATTCCTTGTCCTGCCTTCCCAGGCGGACCAAGTCAGGAATGCTGGCAGCCCCTTCTAAAAAGGATGCATGTGGCATCCTGACTCAGGACCTCTGCCCCCTTTCCCGCTTCTGGTGCACTTTGGGTTGCTTCTGGAGTGCTCCTCCAAGGACCCATGTGCCCCTGGCTGGGGCACTCTCTAAGGCCATGGACCCCTCAGGAATGGCAGCATCGTGGTGGACTACCTGGTCCTGCTGGAGCTGCCCTTCAGCTCCCAGCTGGGGAGCCAGTACGAGCAGGCGAAGACGACGCTGAAGGAGGCGCTGCAGAATGCCAGCCAGGATGCGGACAGCTGCCAGGACTCCCAGAGTGAGCCCCGGCTGGAGGGAGGGGCCAGGGCCTGAGTCGCCACCCCAGCCCACTCCAGCTGGGCCAGGGGCCCTCTGGGCTCGGGTGCCAACCCTATGGCACCTCTGGCAGGTTGGGAGAAGGGGAATGAGTCCACACACAACGTCATCAAGGGTGGGGCTAGGGAGGGTCTCCCCAGGACCTGGGTACTGGGCAAGAGAACCCCTGATGGTCATGCTCAGCATTTCCCGGATGGCTGAAGACCTCAGATTATTCAGGGGAGATGAGGGAGGGAACAGGAGTCTTCCCTTGTGGCCCCTCCACACTCCCCCAGACAGAGACAGCCCTCCCTGCCCTCCCTGTGCCTCTCCTGCTTCCTGGTCCTAACCCCTTAACCTTAACCCCTTGACCTCCCCCTCCCATTCCATCTGTGCCTGTGTTCCCACAGCCCTGTGTTTTAAGCCTGACTCCATCAAAGTGAACAACAACAGCAGGACAGAGCTGACCTCGGAAGGTGAGGGTGGGGTAAAGGGCTGAGTGGTTGCTCTCCCGTGGCTCTGATCCCAGCCACCAGGGACATTTGCCCATTGAAGTCGGGGGCAGGGAGAGACCTTTGGGGGAGGCAAGCGATATGGCCCAGGGCGGCCCTTCCTGGCGCTGATTAGTGGCTTCCACCTGAGGACAGCATGTGCCACGAGGAGAGGGTGAGGGTGGTGGTGCTGGACTCCCCTCATCGAATCCCAGGGTCTACCCCACGGCATCCCACCTCGGAAATGGAATCCTCCTCCCGCATTTTCAGAGGCACCATTATCAGGCCCCTGAATAGAATGGATGAGGTCCTTGTCTCTGTGCAACCCTCTCCCCAACCCCTCAGCCATCTGCCGCCGCGCCGCTCCCGCGGGCTACGAGAAGTTCTACTTCCCCTTGGAGGAGGCCACCCGGCTCCGCTGTGTCACCAATTGCACGTCGGGCGTGGACAACGCCATCAACTGTCACCAGGGCCAGTGCGTTCTGGAGAGGAGCGGTCCCACCTGTCGGTAAGGCACCGCTGACCATCAGCATCAGCCGAGCCCCGCCCTCGCACTCTAAGATGAAGCCCCGCCCCATGCTCCGCCCCGGGTCCGCCCCTAGGCCCTATGGTGGAGCCTTGTCCCCAGAGTCCGGCTCCAAGCCCATTCCCCTTGCCCTACGGTGGAGCCTTGCCCTGGAGCTCTGCTCCCTTGCCCTAAGGTGGAGCCCCGTCCCCCTAATGGAGTTGAGTCCAGTCCCCTCGTTCTGGGACCACTCATTCTAGGGTGGGGCCCCGTCCCCCTCGTTCTAGGGTTGAACCCCGCCCCCTCCTTCCAGGGTGGAGCCCTGCCCGCTTGATCTAGGGTGGAATCCCGCCCTGTTACCTAGGGTAGAGCCCCGCCCCCTCGTTCTAGGGTGGATTCTCGGCCCCTTGTCTAGGGTGGAACCCCCCCGCTTGCCATAGGGTGGAACCCCCCGCTGCCCTAGGCTGGGACCCCGTCCCCTCGCCCGCCCCCGTGGGGCCCAGGTGCACGCGTGGACCCCGAGTCCAGAGGTGAAGAGGGTCTGACCCTGCGATCTCCCGCAGCTGTTACTCCACGGACACGCACTGGTTCTCCGGCCCGCGCTGCGAGGTGGCCATCCACTGGAGGGCGCTGGTCGGGGGCCTGACGGCGGGCGTCGCGCTGCTGCTGCTGCTGCTGCTGGCGCTGGGCTTCTGGGCGGTTCGCTCTGGATGGTGGGGCGGTCAGCGCCTAGACCGGTGAGCGCTCAGAGGGCGGGGCCGGGGGGTGAGGGCGGCCAAGGGACCCCAGGCGGGCCCGCTATGTCTGACCGCGGCGGCCCCACCTAGGTCCTGGGACCAGGACAGGAAATGGTTCGAGAGCTGGGATGAGGAAGTCGTGGGCACTTTTTCAAACTGGGGTTTCCAGGACGACGAAAACCCAGGTGAGTCCCACCTCCTGGGGAAGCAGGCAGGGGCTTTCCTGGGCAACACTGCGAGGACAGACGCCCTTCCTGCCTTCCTCGCATTTACTCCATCCCCCTCTCTCTTCCGTCCCCTCCCTCTCCCCTTCTCTTTCTCCCCTCTTCTCTGTCTCTCTCTAGACAAGGATAAAAATTTCCATGTGGCCTTGGAGAAGGTGGACACCACTATGAAGGTGAGGGGCTAAAGTGGGGGACCCCAAGGAACTCTCCCAGCCTCCATTTCAGATTCCCTGGGCAACCCCCAGAGGGCAAGGAGGGGGCTGGGCTCGGATCAGCAGTGACCTCCCTGTCAGCCCAAACCAGTGGCTCCGCCTTCCCTTCCCTCACTGTGACTCTGTGACAGGTGCACATCAAGAGACCCGAGATGACCTCGTCCTCAGTGTGAGCCCTGCGGGCCCCGTCACCATCGCCTCTGCCCTGCCTGGGACACAAGGCTCTGCACTGCGTCCATTTCAAGTGGTGGCCCCAGGACGTGGGCAGCTCAGGCTCCTGCTGTTCTTGGGCAAAATGAAACTGTTCCCCCAAATCCCATCCTTGTCTTTCCAACTTGGCTGAAACCCATCAGGAGATGCAGTTCAGGTGCAGGCTCTTCCACTGCGGAACCTTGGGCAAGTCAGTAAGGAGCCTCAGTTTCCTCACCTGCAAAATGGGTACAACATTCCTGTGTGATATCTCACACCATTGTTGTGTAAACCACATGGACTTGGTCAATTCTGGGTCCTACTCTGCCCTCCCGTCTCAGCCCTCATGTTGCCATTGCCTCTCTCGGATCCTCCAATCCTCATGTCCTTCGCCTGGTCTCCGGCCCTGGTTCCTATTTTCTCTCAATTCCCTACTGCCTGTTTCTTACTTTGAACCTGGAGGCAGCCTGCAGCCCATCCCATCTCCTGTCCTCTCCTGATCTAACTCCCTGCTGTGTCTCTTGCTCTCATTCCTTAGATGTCCTCTCCTTCTGACACCGTTCCTTCAAGCATCCTGCCCCCCAGTCCCCCAGCCCTAAATCCTCCCTCCTCTCCTCACATCCTGGTCCCTAGCAAGGTATAGATAGCCTCTGTGTCTTAGGATACCCCAGCTGCTGTTCCCCCCATCACCCCGTTGCCCAATTCCCCATTTCTCTTGTTCTCATTCCTTGTATCTTCTCCCCTTCTGAGCCGGTCCATTCATCGGTTCTGCCTCTACTCCCCCAGCCCTAAATACCCTGACTGCTGTTTCCCCCCATCACCCCCCTACCCGATTCTCCATTCTCCACCCCTTTCTCTCACCCCTGGAGCCCCCTGGGGGGTTCAGGGCATGAATTCCCCAGTTCCCAAGGAAAGGCAGCCCCCTCAGTCCCCCTCCTCCTCACTCCCTTCAATCTCCCTCCCCTCTCACCTCACCACTGCCTTTTAAACCCATCCCCTCCTTTTCCCCTCCTCCCCCCTCTCTGGCTGGTGTCACCTCGATTCCTGCGGTAACTCTGACTCCTGAAATCCTCAATCTCCTTGGCCGCGAAGATCGGCTTCGGGGACCGGAAGTCGGCACATCTGCAGGTCTCCATGTGAACACAGTATAGAGTTTATTGTAAAAGAAGCTGCTCTGTGTCTGTCTCCCTTTCACCCCGCAGTGCTCTCCACCTGATTGGAGAACAGGGATTTCCAGAGGCGGCGCTGTAGGAGGATCCTGGGAGCACCCGTGTCTTCCAGGGAGGAAGGAGGGGGTCTGTGGGCAGCTCTTAGAGGCCATGACATTCCTCATAGAAAACACAGAGGTTGGGGGGAACCCATTTTGTTTGGGAGTGACTCGGGGCAGGGGCCCCTTGGGCTTTGTCATCTGTGCTCTCCCCACCCCCACCACTGCCCTGACCTTGACACTGGGGGCTTAGGGAGCAATTAGACCGCTGGTGCTGGTTCAGGGAGTTGGGTGGTCCAGGGGCTAGGGCTGCCTGGTCCAGTCACCCTTTACAAGGATGTAAAGCTGGGCCTCCCCAAAGATCTTGATTCCCCACAAGGCTCCCAAACCCTGATAGCAAACGCACACAGCAGAGCCTGTCTGTGCTGGCACAGGGCCCTTCTGTTCCTGCTGTTGCAGGCAGTCAGGCCTGCCTGAGGAGTCGCGGGTGTTCAGAAATAATATGTCCCCTTGGGTCTTTGGGTGCGGGCTTGGGAGAGGTCCCTGTGATGTTTGCCCTGGGCAGGGACGGGCCATGGCCTTTTGTCACCTCTGTGTCTGGCCAGGGGTGGAGACCAGGACCATAAAGTCTCAGGTGTGAGTGGGCACCCCGCCCAGAAGAAATGCTGGAAGCTAGGGACCCCAGGGAAAGCCCTGGACATTTGGAAAGGACCATGTCGAGGCGGGGAATGGGGAGGGATGGCTGGAAGAGAGAGGGGCTTCTCGGGGATGGGAGTGGGGGGTCCTTAGCTTGCTCTGGCCTGTTGCTGGCTGCCCCTTCCCTCCATGGTCACCCGCCCTCCGGCGCTTCTTGGCCCCCACCTCTTGGCATCTGTGGTGTGCTCACACCTCCAGCTTCTGTCCCTCCCTCCTTCGCTGCCCCACCCACAGTGGCTCTGACTTCCGCTGAAAGAGAGGGTCCCCGGCTCAGGGCGGTCACTGCTCCAGGACTTATAAGGGAGGAGGGTGGATAGGCTGCCTTTTGTCCAACTCCCTGTGATCACCACGCGCCACCCACCCAACGCCATCACCTCACCTCTGCCCTGGGACAGGCACTGCTCTTCTTCAAGGCAAAGTTCTCTGAGGTCCTTTTTATAGCTGATCCCTTCCTGGGAGGCTTTCATTTCTTGGTCCCTCTTGACAGGGGAAGTCGGGCAGCCAGGGGCCCATTCCCCGGGAAATGCTGGTGATCTGGATTCCGACGCTGGCTCTCTGGCTCTGCGTGTCCTTTACTGCTACATTGACACAGGGTGAGTGCCCCTGGGCTGATGCTCCGGGTCCAGTGCTCCTGGGTGGTCATAGTACACGTCCCTGCCTCAGGCAGCAGGACTGCAGGTGGCCTCCTCCCCTTTGCATGGCAAGGGGCTGCCACAGGGCTGGAGACCCGTGCTGTGACCTCATCTTGCCTTGGGGCTGCTGAAGGGGTCACTGTGGAGACCTGTGGGTGCCTGTGGTGTGCAGGGGATGGTCTGCACACAGCCCCTGGCCGTGGGGTGGCTGAAATCCACAGCTTCTGCCCTCCAGGCTTCCCCCGGAGGATAAGGGGGTTTTGTCACAGACAGTGGGCTCTGCCCACCCTCCTCCTGGGGGCTTTATCTGCTGGAGGGATGGGTCTTTCCAAGCCTCACAGGGGCACTGCACATGCTGCCAGCCCTGGTCGGGAGAGAGGGAATCCAGAGGGCTGTCTGACAGTGTCCTCTCTTGACTTGGAGCAGCCTCAGGTGCACCCGGGGAATCCCCTCCAGTTAGAAATGGCTGACGGGGCCAGGTGTGGTGGCTCATGCCTGTAATCCCAGCACTTTGGGAGGTCCAGGTGGGTGGATCACCTGAAGTTGGGAGTTTGAGTCCAGCATGGCTAACATGGTGAAACCCCGTCTCCATTAAAAATATAAAAATTAACCAGGCATGGTGGGTCGCACCCGTAATCCCAGCTACTTGGGAGGCTGAGGCAGGAGAGAATCACTGGAACTTGGGAGGTGGAGTTTGCAGTGAGGCAAGATTGTGCCACTGCACTCCAGTGTTTAAGAGTGAAACACTGTCAAAAAAAGAAAGAAAGAAAGAAAGAAAGAAAGAAAGAAAGAAAGAAAGAAAGAAAGAAAGAAAGAAAGAAAGAAAATAAAAATGGCTGCCAGTTGCGGTGGCTCACGCCTGCAATGCCAGCACTTTGGGATGCTGAGACAGGCGCATCACGAGGTCAGGAAATTGAGACCATCCTGGCCAACATGGTGAAACCCCAACTCTACCAAAAATATAAAAATCAGCTGGGTGTGGTGGCACACGCCTGTAGTCCCAGCTACTCGGGAAGCTGAGGCAGGAGAATCACTTGAACCCTGGAGGAAGAGGTTGCAGTGAGCCGAGATTGCACCACTGCACTCCAGCCTGGCGACAGAGTGAGACTCTCTCAAACAAACAAACAACAACAACAGCAACAAAGTGGCTGAGGGGCTGCGGGAGGAGACAGAGGCTGGGGGATCCTTGCTCAGCCTGGTCGTGGCTATGTGTGAGAGATGACTGGTTACCCGATAATTTCTCTCATACAGAACAGACTTTCTGATTCCTTCCTGGCAGGGGTGGACAGGGATGAGGAGAGGCGGCAGAGGGAGACCTTGAGTTGAAGGCTGTGGGGTGGGCAGAAGGGGTGGTGAGGGGGCGGGGGAGCTGGGGTGGGGGTCTCTGTAGCCCTGCAGGACACCTTCGAAGTAACCTACCAGGGAAGTTCCACCATCCTCCTAGCCAGTGACTCAGGCCCTCCGAGGCTGCCTCTGTCCGCCAAGCCTTGATAGATGATTCCTCCTTTACCCTCCCAGGACATGTTGGGAGAGAGGTACAGAAGAGGAGGAGCTGATGGGAGAGTTTCAAGGGCTGGAGTGATGAACTCTGTGGATTTGGGAACATTATGAGAGTTTGTTAATAACACATAGATTCCCTTTAAGGTAATATACAGGAGTGGGAAGCTGTGGGCTGGGATGGATCTTAGGAGGGGTCCTTTCCATCTCTGCTTCCCAGGCCTGGCCTGACTGATCCTGCGATTTCTCTGGTCAGATTATTCAAGGAGAGGGTGATGGAGGTGATGGCAGCGATGATGAAGGCCCCAGGAGTCAGCAGGTGGCATTGCCTCGGTGTACCCAGCCGAGTGTTAGAGACAACCCCCAAGGAACCAAAGCCCCTGTCCCTGAGGTGCTTATAATTGTGTGGCAAAGATAACACAGGTGAACCCCTTCGTGTGTAAAACAGTCAGAAAACCATCTATCTATGGCCAGTGCAGAAGGCAGGAGGGAGTGAGGCCACGCAAGTAGGACCACTCCGGAGGGCTCCGGAAGGTCTGATTAGATCCAGAGATGGAGGCAGAGACCCCTGCCCTCCTCTTGCAGAGGCTTTTGCTGTTCACAAAGCCATTTCCCAGCAGGTAGCTCGTATGATTCTCATGAGGAGATCTGTGTAAGGAAGTCAGGGTAGATGAGGATATGGAGGCTCAGAGAGAGGATGAGTGATTTTCCTGGGGCCACATATCAAATAATGAACACGGCGACCACTTTATAGTGGATTTGCGCCCTGCGCCTCTCCTCCCCTAGAGGATCCCAGTTCTCTCCACTAGCGCCCCTCTTCCCCTCTAGAGGAACCCAGTTCTCTGCAAACCATCCAGTTCTCTAGGAATGGATTCTGGGTCCTTGGCAAGCAGTTCAGATGTCAGATCAGAGACTACCAGTGGCATCTGTATTTTTTTTTTTTTTTTTGACAATCTCCTCTGTCACCCAGCCTGGAGTGCAGTGACACAATCTCGGCTAACTGCAGCCTCTGTCTCAAGGGTTCAAGAGATTCTCCTGCCTCAGCCTCTGGAGTAGCTGGGACTACAGGTGTGTGCCAACAAGCCCAGCTAATTTTTTTGTGTGTGTTTGGTAGAGACAGGGCTTCACCATGTTGGCCAGGCTGGTCTTGAGCTCCTGGCTTCCAGTGATCTGCCCGCCCCGAACTCCCAAAGTGTTGGGATGACAGGTGTGGGCCGCTGCACCTGGCCCAGCATCTGTAACTTTTCTTCCTACTCTCTGCACCCTCTTCTGGGTACTCCCGGGCACACTCTGGACTGGTGAGGTTTTGGAGAAGCAGTCGAGTGAGGGAAGAGCACTCTGAGAAAGTAGAAAAATCATTTCCACAGCTCTGCAGGGGAGCTACAGCGTAGGAATGCCCTGAAAGACGAGGGGGTATGTGCTGGATCAAGCGTGATGTTTGCTGGGGAGAGTGTGGTGGTGCTGGTGCATTTGTGGATGACAGGAGCACTAAGACCAAGCTGAGATGTTTAGACATCACAGGAACCTCTGGGACTAAGTAGGGCTGGGGATGCCTCTGTAGGGCAGACCAGCATCAGAGAGGCCATCAAGAGGCACCCAAAGCCATCCTGGGAGGAGGATATGAAGGCCCAGCTGGGAACCCAATTCCCCTGGAAATGGGGGCTCCACTTGATGGTTGGCTGGAGGACACTGAGACAGATAGTCTAGGAGGCTGTGTTAACTGGGAGAGGAGCCTTTTTCTGCTGGATGACAAAGGTCTCCAGTTGGGGCTATGGAGTTTGGGGTGATGGTGAAGTTTCTGAGTGGAGCTGTCCTGGAAGCCTGGGTCTTAGGGGAGGGCTTCTAGGATGGGCCCAGTGCCATTGCCCCAGCCCCTGCTACAGGCTGAGGTAGGAAAATGTGAGTGCTCACTATGAACTAAATCAGCTGGCACCTTGGTCTTGAACTTTGCAGCGTCCAGAACTGTGAGAAATAAATCTTTCTTTCCTTTTTTTTTTAAATTTTATTTTAAGCGATGGGGGTCTTGCTTTGTTGCCCAGGCTGGTCTTGAACTCCTGGGCTCAAACCATCCTCCCACCTCAACTTCCTAAAGTGCAGGAACTACAGGCATGAGCCACCACACCTGGCCAATTTCTATTGTTTAAGCCACCCAGTCAGTGGTATTTGCTATGGCAGCCCAAGAAGACTAAGACAGGCTGCCTTCAGAATTTTCTCTTCATCAGCTGGGTGCAGTGGTTCATGCCTATAATCCCAGTGCTTTGGGAGGCCCCAGCCTGGGCAACATAGTGACACCCCATCTCTTAAAAAAAAAAATTAGGCTGGGTGTGGTGGCTCATGCCTGTAATCACAGCACTTTGGGAGGCCAAGGCAGGAGGAACCCTTAAGCCCAGGACTTCGAGACTAGCTTGGGCAACACAGGGAGACTCAATCTCTTAAAAAAAAAAAAAAAAAGCCAGTCATAGTGGTGCATGCCTATAGTCTTAGCTACTTGGGAGGCTGAGGGGAGAGGATCTCTTGAGTCCAGGAATTTGAGACTGCAGTGAGCTGTGATTGCACCATTGCACTTCAGCCTGTGTGACAGAGTGAGGCCCTGTCTCAGAAAAAGCTTTTCTCTCTTTATCTTTGGTTTTCAGGAATTTGACTCTGACTACAATGTCTGTGGTTTGTGGCCCTTCATTTATTTTTGGAAATTCTTAGTGATTATTGTCTTCAAGTATTTCTCCTGCCCTGTTCTCTCTCTCTTCCCCTTCTGAGACTACAATGAGACGTATGTTAGGCCATGCCATATTGGACTACAGCTCTTGGATACTGTTCTGTACACATCCCTACTACCCCTTTCTGTGTTTCAGTTTGGGTAATTTTTACTGACTTATCAATTGAAGGAAGATAAAAACTGACTTATTTTCAGTTTTTATTGATTTATCTTCACTAATTCTTTCCTCTACTGTGTCTTATCTGCTGATCATCCTGTTGAAAAGAAATCTTTGGCCAGGTTCAGTGGGTCACACCTGTAATCTCAGCACTTTAGGAGGCTGAGGTGGGAGGATTGCTTGAGCTCAGGAGTTTGAGGCCAGCCTGGGCAACATAGCGAGACCCCGTCTCTACAAAAAATACCAGAAAAAAATTAGCTGGGTGTGGTGATGTGCGCCTGTAGTCCCAGTTACTTGGGAGGCTGAGATAAGAATGCTTGAGCCCAGGAGGTCAAGGCTGCAGTGAGCTGTGATTTTGCCACTGCATTCCAGCCTGGGCAACATAGAGAGACTTTGTCTCAAATAATAATAATAATAATAATAAATTTAAAAATCAGAAAAGAACTCTTTATCTCTGATATTATGGTTTATATTTCTACCATCTTTATTTGAAAGAGGCCTCTCGAGAGGCACCAAGAGCCACCCTGGAATAGGAGATGGACGGTCCAGGAGGCTGTATTGACCGGGAGGAAGGAGCCTCTCTTTGGTGGAAGACAAGGGTCTCCAGTTGGGCCTGTTGAGTGTGGGGTGACCGTGGGGTTTCTGGGAGAAGCTGTCTTGGTGGCCTGGGGCTCCTGGAATAGGGACACAGTCTAGAACTCTACCTTCTCCAACTGCTGCAGAGGACACAAAAGCCAGAAAATGCCAGAAAAATGCCAGGGATCCACATGATGACTGGAACCAGTATCCTGTTTTCTGTACATGAAGTTCCAAAGTGTTCCTAGTAAGGGTTGGGGTGGGGATGGGCTAGGGGAGAGGGACCAAGTGTCTGCCCCGGAGGGGCAGGGGCAGGGGTCTGAAGGGGTCAACACTCTTTAGCTTAGAAAGGTGAAGCTGGGAGTGGAAATGGTTAACATCTATAAAATTGGGAAGAGAGTGGTGGAGGTGAGAACAAATTTGTTCACAATAGACAAAGGGGCAACCTTTGAAACTCAAGTGATGTAAAATATTACAAGGAGTGCTGTTTTATACAAAGAGTAATAAACTTACTCATTCAGCAAACACCAAAGGCTGGCTCTGCCTGGGCAGGTGCTCTGGAGGAGGCAGGGGGAATAAACAGTTTATAGGAGAGTTAATGAGATGGGATTGGGGCAGAAACGGCCACAGCCCAGTCTGCTGCTGGAGCTACGAGAGGGGGCCCGGGGCTGGAGGGGCACAGAGGGGACCTCTGGGGGCCTTCCATCTGGGCTGATGAGGGTACGGGGAGAGGGAGAGGCAGCGTTTGAGTTTGGTGGCGGTTGAGAAGTAGTACAGGAAGGAAGTATTATATTAACAGATGCTCAAAGGCCTTAGACAAATTCAGAACCGCATTATCTGAACTTACACGGAGCTAGGGAGAGAATTGGGATATTGGTAATCAGATTCCCTGGAGAAGATCAAATCTTGGGTGGCACTGGGATGAGCTGGGGTCACCCACAGCTCATTGGGGTGTGGGAAGGCCCAGAGACCCCCACACCCCAGTTGGAGAAGTCAATAGAGACCTGATAGTCTGAGTATCATAGTAATATTAAAAATGGGCCAGGCATGGTGGCTCAATCTTGCCTGTAATCCCAGCACTTTGGGAGACTGAGGTGGGAGGATTGCTTGAGGGCAGGAGTTCAAGACTAGCCTGGCCAAAAATATTTTTAAATAAAAGATTAGCTGGGTGTGGTGGTGTGTCTCTGTAGTCCTAGCTGCTCAGGAGGCTGAGGGGAGAGGATCTCATGAATCTAGCAATTCCAGGCTGCAGTGAGCTAGGATCGCACCACTGCACCCCAGCCTGGGTGACAGAGCAAGACATTACCTCTTTAAAAATAAAAAATATATGTAGTAAAAATTGCAGATATTCATTGAGGGTTCGCTATGTGCTGGACACTTTTCTAAATATTATCTCATTTAACTTTCACAACATTTCTAAGAAGAAGGATGTGTTACTGATTTTGGGTTTTTATACATGGGGAAACAGGTGCAGAGATGATAAATAATTTGCTCGGTGGGACACGGTGTCTCACACCTGTAATCCCAACACTTTAGGAGGCCAAGGCAGGCAGATCATGTGTGGTCAGGAGTTCGAGACCAGCCTGGCCAACATGGTGAAACCCTGTCTCTACGAAAAATACAAAAATTAACTGGGCATGGTGGCAGGTTCCTGTAATCCCAGTTACTTAGGAGGCTGAGGCAGGAGAATCACTTGAACCCTGGAGGCAGAGGTTGCAGTGAGCCGAGATCGTGATACTGTGCCCCAGCCTGGGCGACAGACCAAGACTCTATCTCAAAAAAAAAAAAAAAAAAAAAAAAAAAGAGAGAAAGAAAGAAAGAAAAGAAAAGAAATTGCTCAATGCCACCCACTCATCAGTTGGAGGAGCCAGGATTTGAACCTAAGCCTTCCAGCTCCAGGGTCCCCATTCTTTGCCGCTTGCTGTAATTGGGGATGCCTGTGTGTATGCCTTCCCTAGGTCTGCCACAACAAATTAACAAACACTACTTGGTGGCTTCAAGCAACATAAATTTATTCTCTTACAGTTGTGGAGGCTAGAAGCTTGAAGTCAAGGTTATCATGAGTGCCACATTCCCTTCAGCCACTCTAGGGGAAGATCTCTTGCCTTTTCTAGCTCTTTTTTTTTTTTTTTTTTTTTTTTTTTTTGAGACAGAGTGTCTTTCTGTTGCCCAGGCTGGAGTGCAGTGGTGCGATCTTGCCTCACTGCAACCTCCGCCACCCGGTTCAAGCAATTCTCCTGCCTCGGCCTCTCAAGTAGCTGAGATTACAGGCACATGCCACCACGCCTGGCTAAGTTTTGTATTTTTAGTAGAGACGGGGTTTCACCATGTAGGTCAGACTGGTCTCAAACTCCTGACCTCGTGATCCACCCACCTTGGCCTCCCGAAGTGCTGGGATTACAGGTGTGAGCCACCGCGTCTGGCCAGCTTCTTCCTTTTTAAAAAATGTTTATCTCGTTATTTAGAGGCTGGATTATGGGACTGGTTAATTTTTGTATTTTTTTTCTTGTAGAGGCGGGGTCTTGCTATGTTGCCCAGGCTGGTCTCAAACTCCTGGGCTCAAGCGATCCACCGGCCTCGGCCTCTCAAAGTGCTGGGATTACAAGCGTGAGCCACGGTGCCCGGCCAGCCTTTTCTAGCTCCTGGTGACTCCTGGTGTTTCTTGGCTTGTGATAGCATCACTCCAATCTCTGCCTCATCATCTCTGGGCATCTTCCCTGTATGTCACACCTCTCTCTCTTTTCTCTGACAAGTATTTGAATTTAGGGCCCATCCTAAATCTGATCTTGAGATCCTTGACTTAATGACATCATGAAAGCCTCTATTTCCAAAGAAGTTCGCATTCCCAGGTACCAGGAGTTAGGACTTGAGGATGTATTTTGGGGTGATCCTATTCAATGCACCATACCATGCTTTAGCCTCAACTGGTGGCTCTTGCTTTCAAGAAACAGTGACAGTGTCTGCTGGCACTAGGAAGCCAGGAAGTCCATCCACCGCCATTGGTGTGTGCAGGGGTTGGAGTGGCCCCAGCTCTACCTCAACCTTCACAACTCTGCCAGGAGCCAAGGACCTTATGGAAAAGGAATAGACCCAGGCTACCTAGCTCTTGTGTGGCAGAGCAGAACGTGCACCCGGGACTGGGGGACCGCAGCTCATTCCAGTGCCTCCCATAACATTGTAGAATATTCTAGAGTGATCTGGGTGGCCAGAACAGGCATCATTTACTCTCATTTTCCAGGGGGAAATGGAAATTCAGAGAGGTTCTCTGGATTGCACAAGGTCACACAGTGGTGTACAGGTTGGACTTGGAGATGCAGGAAGGACCCTCCCTCCACGCCCCATGGGGGCTCCCCACACTGCCACTGCGTCTTCAGGGGAGCTGCCACTGGGGACTTCATTGACTGATTTTGTCACAAGCAGAAATATGTCCTGGAGGTGGCAGGAGGAGACAGTTTCAAAGCTTGGTGATGGTCCTCAGACTTGTCCTTGAAGAGCCTTCTAATGTGTGTCCCCAAGAATGCCACGATGCAAAAGACTTGCCTGAAAAACCAGCTGCCTTAATTAAGTAATAATCTGTTTTATTTTAGAGACAGGGTCTCTCTCTGTTGCCCAGGCTGGAATGCAGTGCCTCAATCATAGCTCACTGCAACCTTGACCTCCTGAGCTCAAGTGAGCCTTCTGCTTCAGCCTCTCAA
Source organism: Macaca fascicularis (assembly GCF_037993035.2). Classification (NCBI taxonomy): domain Eukaryota; kingdom Metazoa; phylum Chordata; class Mammalia; order Primates; family Cercopithecidae; genus Macaca; species Macaca fascicularis. The sequence goes on from NC_088377.1 coordinate 49,615,264, forward strand.
GTAGCCAGGACTACAGATGTGCACCACCATGCCCAACTAATTTTTAAAATTTTTGTACCGATGGCGGTCTCGCTATGTTTTCCAGGCTGGTCTTGAACTCTTGGCCTCAAGCAAACCTCCTGCCTCAGCCTCCCAAAGTGCTGGGATTACAGGTGTGAGCCATTGCCCTCAGCCTTAATCTTTTTAAAGAAAAATCCAAATACATGTGGAATGTAGAAGCAATAAACACTGTAAATGAGCAAGAAAGGACTCAACTCATTTAATGAGACACCATGTCATTACTTTCGCACGGAAAAAAGCTACCAAACTTTACCTGCTTAGCAGGAGAGGGCGCTGGCATCTTTAACGAACAGTGGCTTCAGTGTAGGCAAATAGGCAATTTTTGTTAAGCATTTTGACTACAAAGGTCTGGGGAATCCCAGCTTGGAAATTGTTACCAGTGAATGATTTTCCATAGGTTCTCCAAGGGGTGACATAAGGCATACCTATAATAAAATAAAATAAAACAGAATAAAATAAAGTAAAAAAAAATGTATATAGGCAGGGCACAGTGGCTCATGCCTGTAATCCCAGCACTTTGGGAGGCCGAAGCAGGCAAATCACGAGGTCAAGAGATCGAGACCATCCTGGCCAACATGGTGAAACCCCATCTTTACTAAACATACAAAAATTTAGCTGAGCATGCTGGCATGGGCCTGTAGTCCTAGCTACTCAGTAGGCTGAGGCAGGAGAATCGCTTGAACCCGGGAGGCAGAGGTTGCAATGAGCCGAGATTGCGCCACTGCACTCCAGCCTGGATGACAGAGCAAGACTCTGTCTCAAAAAAATAAAAATAAAATAAAATAATATGTTATATATACATATACATGCATATTTATATATTCACACACATTTATTGTGTTTTAAAAATTATATAATGAGGTGTGGTACATCTGTAACCCCAGCTACTCAGGAGGGAGGGAAGGTCACTTGACCCCAGGAGTTGGAGGCTGCAGTGAGCTAGGATCGCACCACTGCGTTCCAGTCTGGGGGACACATTGAGAACTTGCCTCTCTCTTTTGTTGTTGTTGTTGTTTTGTTTTGCTTTTGAGACGAGTCTTGCTCTGTCGCCCAGACTGGAGTGCAGTGGTGCGATCTCTGCTCACTGCAACCTCCGCCTCCCAGGTTCAAGAGATTCTCCTGCCTCAGCCTCCCGAGTAGCTGGGACTATAGGTGCGCACCACCACGCTCAGCTAAATTTTTGTATTTTTAGTAGAGATAGGGTTTCACCATGTTGGCCAGGATGGTCCTGATCTCTTGACCTCATGATCCCGCCCGCCTTGGCCTCCCAAAGTGCTGAGATTACAGGCATGAGCCACTGGGCCCAGCCAGAGACCTTGTCTCTCAAAAGAAAAATTATAAGATGAAAACATATCCATCGTGGAACATTTAGAAAATATAGACAAACACAAAGAGGAAAATCTTTCTTTTTTTTTTTCTGAGACAGAGTCTCAGTCAGAGTGTTGCCTAGACTGGAGTGCAATGGTGCGATCTCGGCTCACGGCAACCTCCGCCTCCCAGGTTCAAGTGATTCTCCTGCCTCAGCCTCCCGAGGAGCTGGGACTACAGGCATGTGCCACTGTGCCCGGCTAATTTTTGTATTTTGTTAGAGACAGGGTTTCACCATGTTGGCCAGGCTGGTCTTGAATTCCTGACCTCAGGTGATCCAGGTGCTTCGGCCTCCCAAAGTGCTGGGATTATAGGCGTGAGCCACCATGCCCAGCCTGAAAAAATACCCCCTTAACCTTAACATTCAGATAAACATTGTTAACATTTTATTTCTATGTATTTAGATTTATTCTATGGACGGTTTGTATTTTAAAGGCTGATTACTATTCTATTCTTTGGAATACAACAGTCATATAACCAGTCCCCTATTTGTCTATTCTTGGACATGTGTACCTCTGCTTTTTACTATAATCAGTAACAAGGCAATAAACATTCTTGTATGAATTTTATTTTATATCTACATCAGATTAATTGAGAATGAATAGCTAGAAATGGCATCGTTAAAATGATATCAGCAGCTGGGTGTGGTGACTCATGCCTGTAATTCCAGTGCCTTGGGAGGCTGAGGTGGGACAATCACTGGAGGCTGGGAGTTGAGACTAGCCTGGGCAACATAGTGAGATCCTATCTCTACGAAATGTAAAAAAATTAGCTGGGTATGGTGGGGCCTGTGGTCTCAGGTACTCTGGAGGTTGAGGTGGGAGGATCTTTTGAGCCCAGGAGTTCAAGGCTGCAGTGATCTAAGGTTGTGCCACTGCACTCCAGCCTGGGTTACAGTGAGACGCCAACTCCTAAAAAAAAATGGTATGACTCTTCCAATGGTCCCTGATGAATATTTTCAAATTATCCTTTAGAACTATGATGCCAAGTCAACACCACATGAAAACACCCGTACACCACCAGCTATTATAGTCATCTCTCATCATGATGGGTGCAATTTGATAGACGAAGACGAAGAAGAAATCGTATCTTGCTATGTTTTAGATTTATTTGCTTCCTGGTGAAATTTATATGCTTTTTCCTTCTCCTGGGCTTGTTGGCTATTTGAGTTTCTTTGGAGAAGAAGCTGCGTTTTCCTTTGCCCAGCTTCCTTGTGGAGCACCCTGACCCTGGAGGTTGACCTGGGGGAGGAATGCCCCACCTGCTCCGTTACATCCTTTGGGGACACCGTTGCCACCAGAATCCCAGGCTGGGAGGGGTCTGAATCTCTTCACCCAGAGCACGGTTCCCTTGTCCCTCCTGCAGCGAGTGAAGAGACTTGGCTTGGTGGCGTTTGCCAGCCCGGGGGATGATGGAGATGGCAGAGCCGAAGCTTTTAGCCTGGTGCTCCCACTTAGTGAGCGGGCAAGGGCTGCAGAAGCCGGGGAGAAGGACTGTCAGGAGGTGAGGGTGTCCTAGGAACTGATTGTGAGATTTCAGAAAGAGGAAGGGCAGCTGGATGAGATGGATGGGGATTTGGTCACTTAGAACTCAAGGTTGGTGTGACCTGTGAGGGCAACTGTTGTGGAGATGTGAGCGGTTAAGGACAAATTGAATGGTAGCAAATCGGAGAAAATGGTATGAATCCAGGAACAAAGGCAAAAGAGAGCAGGTATGTTCAGAACGGTATCCTGCATTCCACAGAGTGTCCCTGCCTTCTTTGGGTCCCTGTCCCTCCAAGCCCCTTCTTGCAGTCTCCAGGGCACAGCTGTTTTTTTCTTTTCTTTTCTTTTTGAGACAGAGTCTCACTATATTGTCCAGACTGGAGTGCAGTGGCATGATCTCAGCTCACTGCAACCTCTGCCTCCCGGGTTCAAGTGATTCTCCTGCCTCAGCCTCCCAAGTAGCTGGGACTACAGGTGCCCGCCACCACGCCCGGCTAATTTTTGTATTTTTAGTAGAGACGAGGTTTTACCATGTTGACCAGGCTGGTGTTGAACTCCTGACTTCAGGTGATCCGCCCACCTCGGCCTCCCAGAGTGTTGGGATCACAGGTGTGAGCCTCCGCACCCGGCCTCCAGGGCCCTGCTTCTAAGGCACAGTTGGGATCATGGCTTTTTACCGAACTAAGTCAAGTCCAAACCCCATTCTAGGCTGGTTCACGTCCATTTTCCTAGCTTCCCTCTGTCTTAGTGTCTTCCCTTACCCCAAACACACAGTGAGGACTTTTACTCACCTCTGGGACCCCACACATGCTGTTCTCCTGCCCTGAAACCTTCCCCTTCCTCCTCTTTATTCCTCTAGCCCTTTTTGGGGGATAAAGGTAAAAGTCACTTTTATTTCTTTTATTTTTTTTTAGAAATAAGGTCTTTCTCTGTTGCCCAAGCTGGAGCGCAGTGACCCAATTATAGCTCAGTACAACCCAGAATTCCTGGACTCCAGTGATCCTCCCACCTCAGCCTCCCAAGTAGCTGAGACTACAGGGACACAGCACCATGTCTGGCTAATTTTTTGTTGAGACAGGGTCTCCTTATTTTGCCCAGGCTGATCTCAAACTCCTGGGTTCAAGCAATCCTCTGCCTTGGCCTCCTAAAGTGCTGGGATTACAGGCATGAGCTGCCACATCTGGCCTTTTTGTTTTGTTTTGTTTGAGATAAGGTCTTTCTGTGTTGCCCAAGCTGGAGTGCAGTGGTGCAGTCATAGCTCACTGCAGCCTTGAGCTCCTGGGCTCAAGCAGTTGTCCTGCCTCAACCTCCTGAGTACCTGGAACTGACTACAGGTGCATGTACCACACTGGGCTAATATTTAAATTTATTTTTTGTAAAGACAGGATCTTGCTATGTTGCCCAGGTGGTCTTGAACTCCTGGCCTCAACTAATCTTTCCACTTTGGCCTCCCAAAATGCTGGAATTACAGGTATGACCCACCGTACCTGGCCAAAAGCCATCTTTAGAATGTGCTTGAATTCTATGTTATTAGCTGAGTGACCTTGGAAATTATTTATCCTTAGAACCTTGATTCCTATGTAAAATAGAAATAGTGGCCAGGTGCGGTGGCGCATACCTGTAATTCCAGCAGTTTGGGAGGCCAAGGCGGGTGAATCACATGAGGTCAGGAGTTTAAGACCAGCCTGCCAACATGGCAAAATCGTGTCTCTACTAAAAATAGAAAAATTAGCCAGGTATGGTGGCGGGCACCTGTAATCCTAACAACTTGGGAGGGTGAGGCAGGATAATTGCTTGAACCTGGGAGGTGGAGGTCGCAGTGAGCCAAGATCCTGCCACTGCACTCCAGCCTGGGTGACACAGCGAGACTCTGTCAAAAAAAACAAAAAACAAAAAACAAAAAACAGGAAATAGCCATGTCCACCTTGCAGGGTTGTTGTGATGTTTATATTTGGTAACTAAGAGAAAGCTTTGGACTTTCCAGCATTCACTGACTCATTCACTGAGAAAGTCTCTGTGAGCCTCTACAGGGCTAACTGAACAGGACAGAAATGTTCTTTATCCTCACGGAGTTCACAGCCTATAAGGGCAAAGACATTCCTAGGAAGTTACAGAATCACTGAGTTCCAGTTAATATGTCTTGTGATAGGGCGAGTACGGGAATCTGATCCGTACCCAATAAACGCCAGCTCTCCCCACCCCTGTTCATACCTCGTGAGTCAGTTATGGAGATGACCATAAACTACCTTTACATGCTTTTTCATTGTTTGACTTGTGACAACAGACACATTCTACTTTTATAACTTAAAAATTCCGGTAAAATTTATGAGTAAACCCAACAGACTCCCATTTTTAAAAGAAGAAGGAAAAAATGACAGGTCAAGTATCACCTCCTCCTGGAAGCCTCCCTTGATGAGAGGCAGGAGAGTCCGCCCTGCTGCATTGAGTCCTGCGTTGCCCTCATATGGGCCCCTGCTGTCTCCTCATTGTACTGAGGGCCTAGGAGCCCCCGTGAGGGGCAGGGGGTACATCTGCCTTTGATCTCAATGTTACCAGATGGCACCAGGCTCTTGGTGTCCCAAACAAAGATTTGGATGTGACACATACAAATAGCAAAGCAAGCAGCAAAAGTTTGTTACACACAGTGTTACACTCTCAAAGAGGAGAGAGCGGACTGATCTCTGTGAGGTGAGATCAGCATCAGTTTGGTGTATTTTGCATCTTTTTTTTTTTTTTTTTTGACAGAGTCTTGCTCTGTCACCCAGGCTAGAGTGCAGTGGTGTGATCTTGGATCACTGCAATCTCTGCCTCCCGGGTTCAAGCGATTCTCCTGCCTCAGCCTCCCAAGGAGCTGGGAATACAGGCGCCCACCACCATACTCGGCTAATTTTTATATTTTTAGTAGAAACAAGGTTTCACCATGTTGGCCAGGCTGGCCTCTAACTCCTGACCTCAGGTGATCCTCCTGCCTTAGCCTCCCAAAGTGCTGGGATTACAGGTGTGAGCCACCATGCCTGACCACTTTGCATCTTTTTATTTATTTATTTATTTATTTATTTATTTATTTTTTCCTTCTCTTCCCAAGGCCACCTAGTCTTTAGCCAGCATCTGCCTTTTGATTGATAGGTGTGTCACTTAGTTACTTTAGCCTTTGTGTGCTTGCATATCGCTTCCATCTCATAATCTTAAGTACAGGCATGATATGCAGTCCATGTAGGTGAGCTGTAATGAGCTGATTATCATACAGGGTTATGTTAAAGATACTTTTTCTCTCTGATGGACATGCCTAGCCCTGAGGAGCTACCCCTTACTGGTTTGGTCTGCATTTTGCCGGCCACAGGATCTCTCTCTTTTTTTTTTTTTTTTTGAGATGGAGTCTCACTCTGTTGCCCAGGCTGGAGTGCAGTGGCTCATGATCTCGGCTCACTGCAGCCTTTGCCTCTCGGGTTCAAGTGATTCTCCTGCCTCAGCCTCCTGAGTAGCTGGGATTACAGGCACCCACCACCACGCCCGGCTAATTTTTGTATTTTTAGTAGAGATGATGTTTCACTACGTTTGCCAGACTGGTCTCAAACTCCTGACCTCAGGTGATTGAGGGCCTCCCAAAGTGCTGGGATTACAAGCAGGAGCCATTGTGCCTGGCCAAGGGGAGCAGTTTTAAAGGATAACTTGGTGGGTGGGGGGAGCCAGTGAGTCAGGAGTGTTGATTGGTCAGAGATGAAATCACAGGGAGTCGAAGCTGTCTTCCTGCGCTGAGTCAGTTCCTGGGTGACAGCCACAAGATCAGATGGGCCAGTTTATTGATCTGGGTGGTGCCAGCTGGTGTATCAAGTGCAGAGTCTCCAAAATATCTCAAGCACTGGTCCTGGGAGCAGTTTACGGAGGGCCAAAATCTAGTAACCTCCAGCTGCATGACGCCTAAACCATCATTTCTAATCTTACAGCTTATGTTAATCCTACAAAGGCGATCTAGCCCCCAGGCAAGAAGAAAGTCTGCTTTGGGAAAGGGCCGTTACCATCTTTGTTGCTCCCCAAGTTAGTTCAGCCTACTCCCAGGAATGAACAAGGACAGCTTGGAGGTTAGAGGCAAGATGGAGTCAGCTAAGTGAGATGTCTTTCACTGTCTCAGTCATAATTTTGCAAAGGCGGTTTCAGCTGGAGGGCTGAGTTTTCCTGTGGGTGCAGAAAGGTCGGGTGGCTGAGGATTGTGGTGGTCTCTGGGTGAGACACAGAGGAGGTTTCTAAGAGGTGAGTGGGGGAGGTGACCTCAGAGACCAGAAGGGAAGAGGGGTCCCTTGCTCAAGTGAGGGAGGAAGTCTATGGGAAGGAACACCTCGTGAGCCTGTTTTGAGCCCTGCCACCCTCCACTTTGGTGCCTGCCTATGCCCCACCATCCTCTCTGACCCTCGTACTCAGGGTTCAGGGATGCTCCACCTCCACCTTGGCAGTCCCTGGAGCTCAGCCCTTCCACTACCATCAGGTTGAACTAGACAAAACCTAGCTCATAAATGAGAGGATCGGGCAAAACCTCAAATGTCCACTGACTTCAAAACAAACACGTGGCCGGTGCGTGCCTCAAGCCTGTAATCCCAGCACTTTAGGAGGCCGAGGTGGGAGAATCACTTGAGGCCAGAAGTTTGAGACTGGCCTGGGCAACATGGCAAAACCCCATCTCTAAAAAAACAAATTTTTAAAATTAGCGGCACATGGTGGCACGCCCCTGTAGCACCAACCATTTGGGAGGCCGAGGCAGGAGGATCACTCCAGCCTGGGAGTTTGGGGCTGCAGTGACTCCAGCCTAGAAGTAGGATGGTGATATAGTTTGAATATTTATCCCTTCCCAGATCTCATGTTGAACTGTAATCCCCAGCCTAGGTAACAGAGTGAGACCCTGTGGAAGAAGAAAAAAAAAAAAAGCCAACAAAACCCAAAAATCTCCCCCAAACACCAAGCCATCTTTTCAATCTTTTCCATGAAGTTAGAATTCCAAAAAATCTTAGGCATTATTGCCTTTGACCTGAACTGCATTGATCAATGATTTGATAGTGCTCTGTCTACCCCTCCACCCCGGCCTTCCGTCCTGGTCCAGCTCCTAGCCTCTCCCTGTGATTATGTGTCTCTTTCGTGACTCTGTAAAACTGGGGCCATCTGGGATGGTGGAGAGTTCCTCTGCTCTGGTGGACTGAACTGTCTCCTCTGCAAGGGGCCAAGGTTGGCCTTCCTGAGACAAGTGAGAAGAATGCAGCTCCCGGCATCTTGGAGATTGACAGATGGGACAAAAGGCCACACACCCTGTCCTCTCAAGGAAGTCCCTTATACATCATTCTGTAGAATTCCTAATAACTCCTGAGCTGATGGCACTACTGTCACAGATTCTGTGCATATACAATCTGATTCATTTCATAGGCAGGATGAAGAAAGCCAGGAATTATATGTCTGTTTTACATAGGAAAATGGAATTCTACATGTACTGTCACATGTTCTAAGTAGCACAGAGAAGATACAGTAGCTCCTCCAGCCCAGGGCCAAGATAATGCTTTGTTTTTTTTGTTTTGTTTTGTTTTTGTTTTTGTTTTTTGAGACGGAGTCTCGCTCTGTCACCCGAGCTGGAGTGCAGTGGCCGGATCTCAGCTCACTGCAAGCTCCGCCTCCCGGGTTTACGCCATTCTCCTGCCTCAGCCTCCCGAGTAGCTGGGACTACAGGCGCCCGCCACCTCGCCCGGCTAGTTTTTTTTTTGTATTTTTTTAGTAGAGACGGGGTTTCACCGTGTTAGCCAGGATGGTCTTGATCTCCTGACCTCGTGATCCGCCCGTCTCGGCCTCCCAAAGTGCTGGGATTACAGGCTTGAGCCACTGCGCCCGGCCGATAATGCTTTGTTTTTGAGATGGAGTCTCACTCTGTCACCCAGGCTGGAGTGCAATGGTGCGATCTTGGCTCACTGCAACCTCTGCCTCCCTGGTTCAAGAGACCCTCCTGTCTCAGCCTCCCAAGTAGCTGGGATTGCAGGCACATGCCATCATGACTGGCTAATTTTTGTATTTTTAGTAGAGATGGGGTTTTGCTGTGTTGGCCAGGCTGGTCTTGGACTCCCGACCTCAAGTGATTTGCCTGCCTCAGCCTCCCAAAGTGCTGGGATTACGGGTGTGAGTCACTGCACCCAGACTAGCTAATGATTTTTTTTTTTTTTTTTTTTTTTACAGTTGTAGCCCTTCGAGTGGGCCTGAACCAGGGTGGAGGAGGTGCTCCCTGGGCAGGCTACGAGGGCTGCAGGATGACCAGGTAGATGTGGCAGTGTTCCAAGAAAAGTGATGACAGCCCTTGAATATTTGTCCTCATCCAAATCTCATGTTGAGTTGTAATCCCCAGTGTTGCAGGTGGGGCCCGGTGGGAGGTGTTTGGATTATTGGGGGCAGATCCCTGTTGAATGGCTTGGACCATCCCCTTGGTTATGAGTGAGCTCTCATTCTGAGTTCACACAAGATCTGGTCTTTTAGAAGTGTGTGGGCCGGGCACAGTGGCTCACGCCTGTAATCCCAGCACTTTGGGAGGCCAAGGCAAGGAGATCACCTGAGGTCGGGAGTTTGAGACCAGCCTGACCAACATGGAGAAAACCCGTCTTTACTAAAAATACAAAATTAGCTGGGCATGGTGGTGCATGCCTGTAATCCCAGCTACTTGGGAGGCTGAGGCAGGAGAATCGCTTGAACCCAGGAGGCAGAGGTTGCGGTGAGCCAAGATCGCGCCATTGCACTCCAGCCTGGGCAACAAGAGCGGAACTACATCTAAAAAAAAAAAAAGGAAAGAAGCATGTGGCATTGGCTGGGTTTGGTGGCTCACACCTGCAATCCCAGCACTTTGGGAGGCCAAGGTGGGCAGATCATTTGAGGTTAGGAGTTCGATATCTGCCTGGCCGTCATGGTGAAACTCTGTCTCTAGTAAAAATACAAAAATTAGTCAGGTGCAGTGGTGGGCACCTGTAATCCCAGCTACTCGGGAGGCTGAGTCAGGAGAATCACTTGAACCCAGGAGCCGGAGTTTGCAATGAGCCGAGATTGCGCCAATGCACTCCAGACTGGATGACAGGCTGTCTCAAAAAAAAAAAAAAAGAAAGAAAAAAGAAATGTGTGTGGTCCCTCCCCTACACCCTTTGCCTCTCTCTTGCTTCTGCTTTTGCCATGTGACCAGCCTGCTCTCCCTTCACCTTCTGCCATGATTGGAAGTTTCCTGAAACCTCCCTAGAAGCAAACATCAGCACCATCCTTCTGGTATGGCCTATAGAACTGTGAGTCAATTAGACCTCTTTTCTTTATAAATGACCCAGGCTCAGGTATTTCTTTATAGCAATGCAAGAAAGGCCTAATAGAGGTGGCTAGCTCTTGTGTATGTAATGCATCTGGAGAGAAAGGACAGAGAGAATTGTCCATGGAATGGGTGACTGCCTTAGCTCTTCTGTTTTTCCTGGGTTGGCAGCTACAGAGTTAGAGGTCAAAGGGGTCTCTCAGATGTCAAGGATGAGGAAGAGAGACTTGTCAGATCATGTGTGGTATGGTTTGGCTGTGTCCCCACCCAAATCTCATCTTGAATTTTAGCTCCCATAATTCCCATGTGTTGTGGGAAGGACCCAGTGGGAGACAATTGAATCATGGGGGCAGGTTCCCTCATACTGTTCTTGTGGTAATGAATAAGTAAGTCTCACGAGATCTGATGGTTTTATCAGGGGAAACCCCTTTCACTTGACTCTCATCCTCTCTCTTGCCTGCTGCCATGTAAGATGTGCCTTTCACCTTCCACCATGATTGTGAGGCCTCCCCAGCCATGTGGAACTGTGAGTTCATTAAACCATTTGTTCTGTATAAATTACCCAGTCTCTGGTATGTCTTTCTCTTCCTCCTCCTCCTCCTACTCTTCTTCCTTCTCTTCCTCCTCCTCCTCTCCTTCCTCCTTTCCTCCTCCTCCTCCTTCTTCTTCCTCTTCTTCTTCTTTCTTCTTCCTCTTCCTCTTCTGTTTTTTGAGACAGAGTCTCGCTCTGTCACCCAGGCTGGACAGCAGTGGTGCGATCTCAGCTCACTGCACCCTCTGCCTCCCAGGTTCAAGTGATTCTCCTGCCTCAGCCTCCCAAGTAGCTGGATTACAGGTGGCTGCCACAACACCTGGCTAATTTTTGTACTTTTAGTAGAGACTGGGTTTCACAATGATGCCTAGGCTTGTTTCGAACTCCTGACCTCAAGTGATCTGCCACCTCGGCCTCCCAAAGTGCTAGGATTACAGGCATGAACCACCACACCTGGCCTTGGGTATGTTTTTATCAGCAGTGTGAAAATGGATAAGTACAATGTGCAAGCCAGACAATATAAGGTCTCCAAAACGCAGAATGTGAGGTACAGAAGGAATGTGTGTGGGGGCATTTGTGGGAGTACAACCTTCTGCTGGAGTTGATGCCTGAGCACCTTGATAGATGAACATGTCCCAGTGTGGCTAGGGTGGAAACAGCAGGTAATACTGGACAGAGGCATATAAGTACAGTTCTCCACCACTATACAGATGTCAAAACCCAGAGCCACACTACTAACAATTCAAGTTCCTTCTTCTTCTTCTTTTTTTTTGAGACGATGTCTCACTCTGTCACCAGGCTGGAGTGCAGTGTCATGATCTCAGCTCACTGCAACCTCCACCTCCTGGGTTCAAGTGATTCTCGTGCCCTAGCCTCCCAAGTAGCTGGGATAACAGGTGTGCACCACCACACCTGGCAAGTTTTTTTGTATTTTTAGTAGAGATGGGATTTCACTCTGTTGGCCAAACTGGTCTCGAACTCCTGACCGCAAGTGATCCACCCGTCTTGGCCTCCCAAAGTGTTGGGATTACAGGCATAAGCCACCACACCTGGCCCTAAAAATTCAAGTTACAAATTACAGTCAAGACTCAGAAAATTATCTAGTGACACCTTGCCCACTAGCCAAACGGTTATATTCCACAGAAGACACAAGGGTCTACACGAGGGGTCCCCAACCCCCTGGCCCCAGGCCAGAACAGGTCCGTGGCCTGTTAGGAACTAGGATTCACAGCAAGAAGTGAGCAACGGGCCAGCAAAGCTGAGCTCTAACCCTATTGTGAACTGTGCATGCACCCTCCTTATGAGAATCTAATGGTAAATGTAATGTGCTTGAATCATCCTGGAACCATCCCCCAACAGCCCCCAGTCCCAGTCCTTGGAAAAATTGTCTTCCATGAAATCGGTTCCTGGTGCCAAAAAGGTTGGGGACTGCTAGTCTACACCACCAGTGAGATTTCTTCAAATCTACAGGTTTACTCGACCCTTCCTATGCCCCTGAAAGAGGGACTTGAGCTTCAATATCACGAGGTGACCAGGTATCTTTCAGCCTGGATGTGTCAGAGTTGACTAGCACCACATCTGTCTGGTGATCTGGGGCTACTGTAGGAGACAGTCATAAATCATAGCACTTTCTCTGGTTTCTCTCAACTCACAGGCTCAACAGAAAGCACTAGTATTGAAGATAATACAAGTTCTGCATCCACACCCAGTTCAAGTGACTCTTTTACCACTTTTAGTGGCTATGGGATATCAACCAAATTTACTACTGTAAAACCCATTGTCTCTGCCACCATCTCAGAGGGCTCGAAATATACAACCTTCCACAGCAGCCAAGGCTCCAGTCACACAACACTCTTCCCTCACAGCACCACAAGCTCAGGCATCACTGAAACATCTAAACACGTCCACAACAGCACTGGCTCAACACACACAACACTGTCCCCTGCCAGTTCCACAAGCGCTGGCCTTCAGGAAGAATCTGGAACTTTCCAGAGCTGGCCAAACTCAAATGACACAACACCTTCACATCCTAGCACCACATCAGCCCCTGCTGAAGTATCTACAACCTACCACAGCAGACAGACCTCAATTACAACAACACAATTTTCTGCCAGCTCAAAAACCTTGGACCATGGTGAGGAATCAACAAAAGTCCACAGCAGTGCAGATGGAACTGGAACAACACTCTTACCTACCCGCTCCACAACCTCAGTTCTTGGAGAATACACAGTATCACCCATCAGTTCAGGCTCAACGGAAACAGCAATGTTAAGTGGCAGTACCACAACACCAGGCCTCAGTAAGAAACCTACCACCATCTACGGTAGCCCCAGAGCAGCAGACACAACACTTTCCCCTGCCAGCAAGACAAGCTCAGGCATCAGGGAAGAACTCACCACATCCCACAGCCGACCAGGCTCAATGCACACAACACTGTTACCTGCCAGTGCTACAACTTCAGGGCTCAGTGAGAAGCCTACAACCATCCCCAGCATGCCAGACTCAGTGCACACAACGCTGTTACTGGCCAGCACCACAACATCAGGCCTCAGTGAAAAATCAACAACTTCCCACAGCAGCCCAGGCTCAACGGAGACAATACTCTTCCCTGAAAGCACTACAACCTCAGGACGCAGTGAAGAATCAACAACTTCCTACAGTAGCACAACTCACACACCATCACCTCCTAGAACCACATCTGCCCTTGTTAAAGAATCTTCAAGTTACCACAGTAACCTGGGCTCTCCTGCAACAAAACACTTCCCTGACAGCTCCACAACCTCAGGCCATAGTGAGGAATCAACAGCATCCCACAGCAGCCCAGACGCAATGGAAACCACATTCTTACCCAACCGCTCCACGGTCTCAGCTCTGCTTGGAGAATCTACAACCTCACCCATCAGTTCAGGCTCAGTGGAAACAACAATGTTACCCAGCAGTACCACACCACCAGGCCTCAGGGACAAAACGACCACTTTCCACAGTAGCCCCAGATCACCAGACACAACACTCTCACCTGCCAGCACGACAAGCTCAGCTGTCAGTGAAAAATCCACCACCTCCCTCAGCCGACCAGGGTCAACGCACACAACGGCGTTCCCTGACAGCACCACCATACCAGGCCACAGTCAGAAATCGACAACTTCCCACAGCAGCCCAGGCTCAACAGACACAACACTGTTCCCTGGCAGGACCACAGCATCATCCCTTGGTCAAGAATCCAAAACCTTCCACAGCAGCCCAGGCTCCACTCATACCACACTCTTCCCTGACAACTCCACAACCTCAGGCCTCCTTGAAGCATCTACACCCGTCCACAGCAGCACTGGTTCACCATACAAAACACTGTCCTCTGTCCGATCTACAACCCATCAGGGGGAACCTACCACCCTCATGAGCTGGTCAAGCTCAAATGACACTACGCCTACACCTCCTACTACCACATCAGCCTTTGTTGATGTATCTACATCCTACCAAAGCAGCCCGAGATCAACTCCAACAATCCACTTTTCTCGAGGCTCCACAAGCTTGGGCCGTAGTGAGGAATCAACAATAGTCCACAGCAGCCCAGATGCAACTGGAACAACACCCTCACCTGCCCACTCCACAGCCTCAGGTCGTGGAGAATCTACAATCTCACCGATCAGTCCAGTCGCAGCTGAAATAACAACATTACCTGGCAGTACCACAACAACAGGCCTCAGTGAGACATCTACCACCTTCCACAGTAGCCCCAGATCACCGACCACAACACTCTCACATACCAGCATGACAAGCCTAGGCGTCAGTGAAGAATCCACCACCTCCCATAGCCAACCGGGCTCAACTCACTCAACAGTGTCACCTGCCAGCACCACCATGCCAGGCCTCAGTGAGGAATCTACCACCATCTACAGTAGCCCAGGCTCAACTGAAACCACAGTGTCCCCTCGCAGCAGCATGACCTCAATTCGTGGGGAAGAATCCACAACCTTCCACAGCCTGCCAGCCTCAACTCACGCAACACTGTTCACTGAGGTCACCACCACCTTGGGACACACTGCGAAATCTACAGCCTTCCCCGGCAGCCTTGTCTCCACCCAAACAGTGTTACCTGCCACCCTCACAACCACAGACCTCGGTGAGGAAACAACAACCTTCCTCAGCACCTCAGGCTCAAGTGCAACAACCCTCCCACCTGCCCGCTCCACAACCACAGGCCTTGTTGGACAATCTACAATCTCACCCATGAGTCCAACCTCAACTGATACAACAACAACTTTATCTGGCATTACCACATCACCAAGCCTCAGTGAGAAATCTACCACCTTCTACGCTAGCCTCAGGTCACCAGATGCAACACTCTCACCTGCAACCACAACAAGCTCAGGCGTCAGTGAAGAATCCAGCACATCCCTTAGTCAACCAGGCTCAAAGCACACAACAGCCTTCCCCGACAGCACCACCATGTCAGGCCTCAGTCAGGAACCTACAACTTCCCACAGCAGCCAAAGTTCAACAGACACAGCACTGTCCCCTGGCAGTACCACAGCCTCATCCCTTGATCAAGATTTTACAACCTTCCCCAGCAGCCCAGGCTCCACTGAAACCACAGTCTCAACTGAAAACACCACAACCTCAGGCCTCGATGAAGCATCTACACCCATCCACAGAAGCACTGGCTCACGACACACAACACTGTCCCCTGCCAGCTCCACAAGCCCTCAGGGAGGCCTTCAGGGAGAATCTACCACCTTCCAGAACCACCCAGGCTCAACTCACACAGCACCTTCACCTCCTAGCACCACAACTACACTTGTTGAAGAATCTACTACCGCCAACAGCAGCCCGGGCTCAACTGCAACAACACACTTCCCTGACAGCTTCACAACCTCAGGCCATAGTGAGGAATCAACAGCATCCCACAACAGCCCAGATGCAATGGAAACCACATTCTTACCCACCCGCTCCACGGTCTCAGTTCTTGTTGGAGAATCTACAACCTCACCCATCAGTTCAGGCTCAGTGGAAACAACAATGTTACCCAGCAGTAACACAATAGTAGGCCTCAGTGAGACATCGACCACTTTGCACAGTAGCCCCAGATCATCAAACACAACACTCTCACCTGGCAGTAGGAGAAGCTCAGGTGTCAGTGAAGAATCCACCACCTCCCTCAGCCAACCAGGGTCAATGCACACAACGGTGTTCCCTGAAAGCACCACCATACTAGGCCTCAGTCAGGAATCTACAATTTCCCACAGCAGCCCAGGCTCAAGAAACACAACATTGTTCCCTGGCAGTACCACAGCATCATCCCTTGGTCAAGAATCCACAATCTTCCACAGCAGCCCAGGCTCCACTCACACCACACTTTTCCCTGACAACACCACACCCTCAGGCCTCGTTGAAGCATCTACGCCTGTCCACAGCAGGACTGGCTCAACACACACAACACTGTCCTCTGTCGGGTCTACAACCCATCAGGGGGGAGCTACCACACTTGCCAGCTGGTCAGGCTCAAATGACACTACACCTGCACCGCCTTCTACCACATCAACATTTGTTAATGTATCTACAGCCTACCAAAGCAGCCCGAGCTCAACGACAACAACTCACTTTTCTCTCAGCTCCACAAGCTTGGGCCAGAGTGAGGAATCAACAATAGTCCACAACAGCCCAGATGTAACTGGAACAACACCCTCACCCACCCATTCCACAGCCTCAGGTCGTGGAGAATCTACAATCTCACCAATCAGTTCAGGCACAACTGAAATAAAAATGTTACCTGGCAGTACCACAACAACAGGCCACAGTGAGACATCTACCACCTTACACAGTAGCCCCAGATCACTGACCACAACATTCTCACCTGCCAGCATGACAAGCCTAGGCATCGGTGAAGAATCCACCACCTCCCATAGCCAACCGGGCTCAACTCACTCAACAGTGTCACCGGCCAGCACCACCACACCAGGCCTCAGTGAGGAATCTACCACCATCTACAGCAGCCCAGGCTCAACTGAAACCACAGTGTCCCCTGACAGCAGCACAACCTCAATTAGTGGAGAAGAATCCACAACCTTCCACAACCGGCTAGCCTCAACTCACACAACACTGTTCACTGAGGTCACCACCACCTTGGGACTTACTCAGGAATCCACAGCAATCCCCGGCAGCCTTGTCTCCACGCAAACGGTGTTACCTGCCACTCTCACAATCACAGACCTCAGTGAGGAACCAAGAACCTTCCCCAGGAGCTCAAGCTCAAGTGGAACAACACTCTCACCTGCCCGCTCTACAACCTCAGCCCTTGTTGGACAATCTACAATCTCACCCATGAGTCCAACCTCAACTGATACAACAACTTTACCTGGCATTACCACATCACCAAGCCTCAGTGAGAAATCTACCACCTTCTACACTAGCCCCAGATCACCAGATGCAACACTCTCACCTGCAACCACAACAAGCTCAGGCGTCAGTGAAGAATCCAGCACATCCCTTAGTCAACCAGGCTCAAAGCACACAAAAGCGTTCCCTGACAGCACCACCATGTCAGGCCTCAGTCAGGAACCTACAACTTCCCACAGCAGTCAAAGTTCAACAGACACAGCACTGTCCCCTGGCAGTACCACAACGTCATCCCTTGATCAAGATTTAACAACTTTCCACAGCAGCCCAGGCTCCACTGAAACCACAGTCTCACATGAAAACACCACAACCTCAGGCCTCAACGAAGCATCTACACCCATCCACAGCAGCACTGGCTCACGACACACAACACTGTACTCTGCCAGCTCCACAAGCCCTCAGGGAGACGTTCAGGGAGAATTTACCACCTTCCAGACCCACCCAGGCTCAACTCACACAGCACCTTCACCTCCTAGCACCACAACTACCCTTGTTGAAGAATCTACTAACGCCGACAGCAGCCCGGGCTCAACTGCAACAACACACTACCCTGACAGCTCCACAACCTCAGGCCATAGTGAGGAATCAACAACATCCCACAGCAGCCCAGACACAATGCAAAACACATTCTTACCCACGCGCACCACAGTCTCAGTTCTTGTTGGAGAATCTACAACCTCACCCATGAGTTCAGGCTCAGTGGAAACAACAATATTACCCGACAGTACCACAACACCAGGCCTCAGTGAGAAATCGACCACTTTCCACAGTAGCCCCAGATCACCAGACACAACACGCTTACCTGCCAACACGAAAAGCTCAGGTGTCAGTCAAGAATCCACCACCTCCCTCAGCCGACCAGGGTCAACACACACAACGGCGTTCTCTGACAGCACTACCATACGAGGCTTCAGTCAGGAATCTACAACTTCCTACAGCAGCCCAGGCTCAACTGACACAACACTGTTCCCCAGCAGGACCACAGCATCATCCCTTGGTCAAGAATCCACAACCTTCCACAGCAGCCCACGCTCGACTGAAACCACAGTCTCACCTAAAAACACTACAACCTCAGGCCTTGATGAAGCATCCACTCCCATCCACAGTACCACTGGATCACGACACACAACACTGTCCCCTGTCAGCTCCACAAGCCCAGGCCCTCAGGGAGAATTTACTACCTTCCAAACCCCCCCAGGATCAATTCACACAGCACCTTCACCTCCCAGCACCACAACTACCCTTGTTGAAGAATCTACTACCGCCGACAGCAGCCCGGGCTCAACTGTAACAACACACTTCCCTGACAGCTCCACAACCTCAGGCCATAGTAAGGAATCAACAGCATCCCACAGCAGCCCAGACACAATGGAAACCACATTCTTACCTACCCGCTCCATGGTCTCAGCTATTGTTGGAGAATCTACAACCTCACCCATCAGTTCAGGCTCAGTGGAAACAACAATATTACCCAACAGTACCACAACACCAGGCCTCAGTGAGAAATCGACCACTTTCCACAGTAGACCCAGGTCACCAGACACAACACCCTCACCTGGCAGCACGACAAGGTCAGGTGTCAGTGAAGAATCGACCACCTCCCTCAGCCGACCAGGGTCAATGTACACAACAGCGTTCCCTGACAGCAGCACCCTACCACAGGAATCTACAACTTCCCACAGCAGCCCAGGCTCAACTGACACAACACTGTCCCCTGGCAGTACCACAGCATCATCTCTTGGTCAAGAATCCAAAACCTTCCATAGCAGCCCAGGCTTCCCTCACACCACACTCTTCCCTGACAACACCACAACCTCAGGCCTCGTTGAAGCATCTACGCCCGTCTACAGCAGAACTGGCTCACCACACACAACACTGTCCCCTATCGGCTCTACAACCCGTCATGGAGAAGCTACCACCTTGCTGAGCTGGTCAAGCTCAAATGACACTACGCCTGCACCTCCTACTACCACATCAGCCTTTGTTGATGTATCTACATCCTACCATAGCAGCCCGAGCTCAACTCCAACAACTCACTTTTCTGTCAGCTCCACAAGCTTGGGCCGTAGTGAGGAATCAACAATAGTCCACAGCAGCCCAGATGCAACTGGAACAACACCCTCACCCACCCACTCCACAACCTCAGGTCGTGGAGAATCTACAATCTCACCCATCAGTCCAGGCACAGCTGAAATAACAATGTTACCTGGCAGTACCACAACAACAGGCCTCAGAGAGACATCTACCACCTTCCACAGTAGCCCCAGATCACCGACCACAACACTCTCACCTGCCAGCGCGACAAGCCTTGGCGTCAGTGAAGAATCCACCACCTCCCATAGCCAACCGGGCTCAACTCACTCAACAGTGTCACCGGCCGGGACCACCACGCCAGGCCTCAGTGAGGAATCTACCACCATCTACAGCAGCCCACACTCAACTGAAACCACAGTGTCCCCTGGCAGCAGCACGACCTTAATTCGTGGGGAAGAATCCACAACCTTCCATAGCCTGCCAGCCTCAACTCACACAACACTGTTCACTGAGGTCACCACCACCTTGGGACTCACTCAGGAATCTACAGCTTTCCCCGGCAGCCTTGTCTCCACCCAAACAGTGTTACCTGCCACCCTCACAACCACAGACCTCGCTGAGGAACCAAGAACCTTCCCCAGCAGCTCAGGCTCAAGTGGAACAACACTCTCACCTGCCCACTCCACAACCTCAGGCCTTGTTGGACAATCTGCAACCTCACCCATGAGTCCCAGCTCAACTGATACAATAACAACTTTACCTGGCATTACCACATTACCAAGCCTCAGTGAGAAATCTACCACCTTCTACACTAGCCCCAGATCACCAGATGCAGCACTCTCACCTGCAACCACAACAAGCTCAGGCGTCAGTGAAGAATCCAGCACATCCCTTAGTCAACCAGGCTCAAAGCACACAACAGCCTTTCCCGACAGCACCACCATGTCAGGCCTCAGTCAGGAACCTACAACTTCCCACAGCAGCCAAAGTTCAACAGACACAGCACTGTCCCCTGGCAGTACCACAGCCTCATCCCTTGATCAAGATTTTACAACCTTCCCCAGCAGCCCAGGCTCCACTGAAACCACAGTCTCACCTGAAAACACCACAACCTCAGGCCTCGAAGAAGCCTCTACACCCATCCACAGCAGCACTGGCTCACGACACACAACACTGTCCCCTGCCAGCTCCACAAGCCCAGGCCTTCAGGGAGAATTTACCACCTTCCAAACCCACCCAGGCTCAACTCACACAGCACCTTCACCTCCCAGCACCACAACTACCCTTGTTGAAGAGTCTACTACCGCCGTCAGCAGCCCCGGCTCAACTGCAACAACACACTTCCCTGACAGCTCCACAACCTCAGGCCATAGTAAGGAATCAACAGCATCCCACAGCAGCCCAGACACAATGGAAACCACATTCTTACCCAGCCGCTCCACGGTCTCAGCTCTTGTTGGAGAATCTACAACCTCACCCATCAGTGCAGGCTCAGTGGAAACAACAATATTACCCGACAGTACCACAACACCAGGCCTCAGTGAGAAATCGACCACTTTCCACAGTAGCCCCAGATCACCAGACACAACACTCTCACCTGGCAGCACGAGAAGCTCAGGTGTCAGTCAAGAATCCACCACCTCCCTCAGCCGACCAGGGTCAACGCACACAACGGCGTTCCCTGACAGCACCACCATACCAGGCTTCAGTCAGGAATCTACAACTTCCCACAGCAGCCCAGGCTCAACTGACACAACACTGTCCCCTGGCAGTACCACAGCATCATCTCTTGGTCAAGAATCCAAAACCTTCCAAAGCAGCCCAGGCTTCACTCACACCACACTCTTCCCTGACAGCACCACAACCTCAGGCCTCGTTGAAGCATCTACGCCCGTCTACAGCAGGACTGGCTCACCACACACAACACTGTTCCCTGTCGGCTCTACAACCCGGCAGGGGGAAGCTACCACCCTCGCGAGATGGTCAAGCTCAAATGACACTACGCCTGCACCTCCTACTACCACATCAACCTATGTTGATGTATCTACATCCTACCATAGCAGCCCGAGCTCAACTCCAACAACCCACTTTTCTGTCAGCTCCACAAGCTTGGGCCGTAGTGAGGAATCAACAGTAGTGCACAGCAGCCCAGATGCAACTGGAACAAAACCCTCACCCACCCATTCCACAGCCTCAGGTCGTGGAGAATCTGCAATCTCACCCATCAGTCCAGGCGCAGCTGAAATAACAATGTTACCTGGCAGTACCACAACAACAGGCCTCAGAGAGACATCTACCACCTTCCACAGTAGCCCCAGATCACCGACCACAACACTCTCACCTGCCAGCGTGACAAACCTAGGCGTCAGTGAAGAATCCACCACATCCCATAGTCAACCGGGCTCAACTCACTCAACAGTGTCTCCGGCCAGCACCACCACGCCAGGCCTCAGTGAAGAATCTACCACCATCTACAGCAGCCCAGGCTCAACTGAAAACACAGTGTCCCCTGGCAGCAGCACGACCTCAATTCGTGGGGAAGAATCCACAACCTTCCATAGCCTGCCAGCCTCAACTCACACAACACTGTTCACTGAGGACACCACCACCTTGGGACTCACTGAGCAATCTACAGCCCTCCCCGGCAGCCTTGTCTCCACCCAAACAGTGTTACCTGCCACCCTCACAACCACAGACCTCGGTGAGGAACCAACAACCTTCCCCAACACCTCAGGCTCAAGTGCAACAACCCTCCCACCTGCCCGCTCCACAACCTCAGGCCTTGTTGGACAACCTACAACCTCACCCATGAGTCCAACCTCAACTGATACAACAACAACTTTACCTGGCATTACCACATCACCAAGCCTCAGTGAGAAATCTACCACCTTCTACACTAGCCCCAGATCACCAGATGCAACACTCTCACCTGCAACCACAACAAGCTCAGGCGTCAGTGAAGAATCCAGCACATCCCTTAGTCAACCAGGCTCAAAGCACACAACAGCCTTTCCCGACAGCACCACCATGTCAGGCCTCAGTCAGGAACCTACAACTTCCCACAGCAGCCAAAGTTCAACAGACACAGCACTGTCCCCTGGCAGTACCACAGCCTCATCCCTTGATCAAGATTTTACAACCTTCCCCAGCAGCCCAGGCTCCACTGAAACCACAGTCTCACCTGAAAACACCACAACCTCAGGCCTCGAAGAAGCCTCTACACCCATCCACAGCAGCACTGGCTCACGACACACAACACTGTCCCCTGCCAGCTCCACAAGCCCAGGCCTTCAGGGAGAATTTACTACCTTCCAAACCCACCCAGGCTCAACTCACACAGCACCTTCACCTCCCAGCACCACAACTACCCTTGTTGAAGAGTCTACTACCGCCGTCAGCAGCCCTGGCTCAACTGCAACAACACACTTCCCTGACAGCTCCACAACCTCAGGCCATAGTAAGGAATCAACAGCATCCCACAGCAGCCCAGACACAATGGAAACCACATTCTTACCTACCCGCTCCATGGTCTCAGCTATTGTTGGAGAATCTACAACCTCACCCATCAGTGCAGGCTCAGTGGAAACAACAATATTACCCGACAGTACCACAACACCAGGCCTCAGTGAGAAATCGACCACTTTCCACAGTAGCCCCAGGTCACCAGACACAACACCCTCACCTGGCAGCACGACAAGGTCAGGTGTCAGTGAAGAATCGACCACCTCCCTCAGCCGACCAGGGTCAATGTACACAACAGCGTTCCCTGACAGCAGCACCCTACCACAGGAATCTACAACTTCCCACAGCAGCCCAGGCTCAACTGACACAACACTGTCCCCTGGCAGTACCACAGCATCATCTCTTGGTCAAGAATCCAAAACCTTCCATAGCAGCCCAGGCTTCCCTCACACCACACTCTTCCCTGACAACACCACAACCTCAGGCCTCGTTGAAGCATCTACGCCCGTCTACAGCAGAACTGGCTCACCACACACAACACTGTCCCCTATCGGCTCTACAACCCGTCATGGAGAAGCTACCACCTTGCTGAGCTGGTCAAGCTCAAATGACACTACGCCTGCACCTCCTACTACCACATCAGCCTTTGTTGATGTATCTACATCCTACCATAGCAGCCCGAGCTCAACTCCAACAACTCACTTTTCTGTCAGCTCCACAAGCTTGGGCCGTAGTGAGGAATCAACAATAGTCCACAGCAGCCCAGATGCAACTGGAACAACACCCTCACCCACCCACTCCACAACCTCAGGTCGTGGAGAATCTACAATCTCACCCATCAGTCCAGGCACAGCTGAAATAACAATGTTACCTGGCAGTACCACAACAACAGGCCTCAGAGAGACATCTACCACCTTCCACAGTAGCCCCAGATCACCGACCACAACACTCTCACCTGCCAGCGCGACAAGCCTTGGCGTCAGTGAAGAATCCACCACCTCCCATAGCCAACCGGGCTCAACTCACTCAACAGTGTCACCGGCCGGGACCACCACGCCAGGCCTCAGTGAGGAATCTACCACCATCTACAGCAGCCCACACTCAACTGAAACCACAGTGTCCCCTGGCAGCAGCACGACCTTAATTCGTGGGGAAGAATCCACAACCTTCCATAGCCTGCCAGCCTCAACTCACACAACACTGTTCACTGAGGTCACCACCACCTTGGGACTCACTCAGGAATCTACAGCTTTCCCCGGCAGCCTTGTCTCCACCCAAACAGTGTTACCTGCCACCCTCACAACCACAGACCTCGCTGAGGAACCAAGAACCTTCCCCAGCAGCTCAGGCTCAAGTGGAACAACACTCTCACCTGCCCACTCCACAACCTCAGGCCTTGTTGGACAATCTGCAACCTCACCCATGAGTCCCAGCTCAACTGATACAATAACAACTTTACCTGGCATTACCACATTACCAAGCCTCAGTGAGAAATCTACCACCTTCTACACTAGCCCCAGATCACCAGATGCAGCACTCTCACCTGCAACCACAACAAGCTCAGGCGTCAGTGAAGAATCCAGCACATCCCTTAGTCAACCAGGCTCAAAGCACACAACAGCCTTTCCCGACAGCACCACCATGTCAGGCCTCAGTCAGGAACCTACAACTTCCCACAGCAGCCAAAGTTCAACAGACACAGCACTGTCCCCTGGCAGTACCACAGCCTCATCCCTTGATCAAGATTTTACAACCTTCCCCAGCAGCCCAGGCTCCACTGAAACCACAGTCTCACCTGAAAACACCACAACCTCAGGCCTCGAAGAAGCCTCTACACCCATCCACAGCAGCACTGGCTCACGACACACAACACTGTCCCCTGCCAGCTCCACAAGCCCAGGCCTTCAGGGAGAATTTACCACCTTCCAAACCCACCCAGGCTCAACTCACACAGCACCTTCACCTCCCAGCACCACAACTACCCTTGTTGAAGAGTCTACTACCGCCGTCAGCAGCCCCGGCTCAACTGCAACAACACACTTCCCTGACAGCTCCACAACCTCAGGCCATAGTAAGGAATCAACAGCATCCCACAGCAGCCCAGACACAATGGAAACCACATTCTTACCCAGCCGCTCCACGGTCTCAGCTCTTGTTGGAGAATCTACAACCTCACCCATCAGTGCAGGCTCAGTGGAAACAACAATATTACCCGACAGTACCACAACACCAGGCCTCAGTGAGAAATCGACCACTTTCCACAGTAGCCCCAGATCACCAGACACAACACTCTCACCTGGCAGCACGAGAAGCTCAGGTGTCAGTCAAGAATCCACCACCTCCCTCAGCCGACCAGGGTCAACGCACACAACGGCGTTCCCTGACAGCACCACCATACCAGGCTTCAGTCAGGAATCTACAACTTCCCACAGCAGCCCAGGCTCAACTGACACAACACTGTCCCCTGGCAGTACCACAGCATCATCTCTTGGTCAAGAATCCAAAACCTTCCAAAGCAGCCCAGGCTTCACTCACACCACACTCTTCCCTGACAGCACCACAACCTCAGGCCTCGTTGAAGCATCTACGCCCGTCTACAGCAGGACTGGCTCACCACACACAACACTGTCCCCTGTCGGCTCTACAACCCGGCAGGGGGAAGCTACCACCCTCGCGAGATGGTCAAGCTCAAATGACACTACGCCTGCACCTCCTACTACCACATCAACCTATGTTGATGTATCTACATCCTACCATAGCAGCCCGAGCTCAACTCCAACAACCCACTTTTCTGTCAGCTCCACAAGCTTGGGCCGTAGTGAGGAATCAACAGTAGTGCACAGCAGCCCAGATGCAACTGGAACAAAACCCTCACCCACCCATTCCACAGCCTCAGGTCGTGGAGAATCTGCAATCTCACCCATCAGTCCAGGCGCAGCTGAAATAACAATGTTACCTGGCAGTACCACAACAACAGGCCTCAGAGAGACATCTACCACCTTCCACAGTAGCCCCAGATCACCGACCACAACACTCTCACCTGCCAGCGTGACAAACCTAGGCGTCAGTGAAGAATCCACCACATCCCATAGCCAACCGGGCTCAACTCACTCAACAGTGTCTCCGGCCAGCACCACCACGCCAGGCCTCAGTGAGGAATCTACCACCATCTACAGCAGCCCAGGCTCAACTGAAAACACAGTGTCTCCTGGCAGCACCACAACCTCCATTCATGGTGAACAATCTACAGCTTTCCCTGGCAGCCCACGCTTCACCGAAATAGTGTTACCTGCCACCCTCACAACCACAGACCTCGGTGAGGAATCAACAGCCTTCCATAGCAGCTCAGACGCAACTGGAACAACACCCTTACCTCCCCACTCCACATCCTCAGCTCTCGTTGAAGAATCTACAACTTTCTACATGAGCCCATCCACTACTTACACAACCCTCTTTCCTGCCAGTTCCAGCACATCAGGCCTCACTGTGGAATCTACCACCTTCCACACCAGTCCAAGCTTCCCTTTTACAATTGCGTCTACTGAAAGCCTGCAAACAGTGCCAGGTACTGCTCTTTCAATTTCATCCACATTTAGCTTCTTCTCCAGGCCTGTCCATGAGTCTTCTTCATCCATTACAAACTCTTGGTTCTTTACCTCTATCTTCCACTTTACTTTGGTCTACTGACTATCCAGTTTCTGGGTTTGATACCACTTCCAGTGTTCATGTGCCATTCACTGGTCCCCACACATCTATGATGACAATCTCTCCTTCCTCTATGACTCCAGGGTGGGGTTGTTGTTTTGTTGTTTGTTTGTTTGTTTTTGCATCCTTCTATGAACCCCTTCTCTGTGTTTCTTTTTTTTTTTTTTTTTTGAGACAGAGTCTTGCTCTGTTGCCCAGGGTGGAGTGCAATGGCACGATCTTGGCTCACTGCAACCTCTGCCTCCTGGGTTCAAGCGATTCTCCCGCCTCATCCTCCCGAGTGGCTTAGATTACAGGTGCCCACCACCACACCGAGCTAATTTTTATATTTTTAGTACAGACGAGTTTTTACCATGTTGACCAGGCTAGCTGCAAACTCCTGACCTCATGTGATCCACCCACCTCAGGCTCCCAAAGTGCTGGGATTACAGGCGTGAGCCATCGCGCCCGCCCGCCTTCTCTCTGTCGTCATGAGAATCTGCATCTTCTTTGGTCTCCTGTGGTTCTGTTTCACATTTCCTATTCTTGCTCCTTGCTGTTTCAGGTGATCCCAGGGGTAGAGTTTTCCTCTTTTCATACATGAGTGCTTTTTTCAGAGCTGGACCTCTTGTATCTTTTGTTTCCTTACTGTCTGCTGTTCCTCCTCACTTTCTTACTATCTCCCAGGGATGGGGGTGGCAGCAGAGGCGTCCTCATCGCTGCATGGTCATCTGGCACCATCCTCCTCTCCAGTGTGATGCTGAATGACTGGACCTGGAATGGGAGTGCGTGTTTTTGCCCTTTGGGCTCCCATGGTGACTGCTGTGGATTCTCTTTCTACACAGGGTCATGCCAGGAAGGACAAATCTGGAATGGAAAACAATGCGTCTGTCCCCAAGGCTACGTTGGTTACCAGTGCTTGTCCCCTCTGGAATCCTTCCCTGTAGGTAATGACCTTTTCTGAGACCTGCAGCTCTTTGCAGGGCCTTTGACCCCTGAAAACAGCATGGCAGTGTTGGATCAACCACTGCCTCACTTGCAGGTGGAGGAGGTGTGACTCTTCCCAGCAACACTGTAGGGAGAGCATGAACCTTCTACCTCTGCCTTCAGGGACAAAAGTAGAAGGTAGAAAAATGGGGTGGTCAATTTTTTTTTAATTTTTAATTTTTGGGGATACATAGTAGATGTATATATTTATGGAGCATACATGAGATGTCTTGTTACAGGAATGCAACGTGTAACAATCACAGCATGGAAAATGGGGTGCCCATTCCCTCAAGCATTTAATCTTTATGTCACAAACAATCCAATTGTGCTATTTTCGTTATTTTATTTTATTTTATTTTATTTTATTTTATTTTTTGAGAAAGAGTCTCGCTCTGTCTCCCAGGCTGGAGTGTGATGGCACGATCTTGGCTCACTGCAACCTCCACCTCCTGGATTCAGGCAGTTCTCCTGCCTCAGCATCCTGAGTAGTTGAGATTACAGGCATGGGCCACCATGCCCGGCTAATTTTTGTATTTTTAATAGAGACGGAGTTTCACCATATTGGCCAGGCTGGTCTGGAACTCCCGATCTTAGGTGATCTGCCTGCCTCGGCCTCCTAAAGTGCTGGGATTACAGGCATGAGCCATCGTACCCAGCTATTTTAGTTATTTTTAAATGTACAATTAAATTCTTATTGACTATAGTCACGCTGTTGTGTTAAATACCAGGTCTTACTCATTCTTTCTAACTATGCATTTTTTGTACCCATTAACCATGCCCACCTCCATCTCACCGCCACTCCACTACCCTTCCCAGCCTCTGGTAACCATCCTTCTAATCTGCCTCCATGAGTTCAGTTGTTTGGACTTTTAGATTCCACCAATAAGTGAGAACATGCAATGTTTGTCTTTCTGTGCCTGGCTTATTTCACTTAACAATGACCTCCAGCTTCATCCATGTTGTTGCAATTGACAGTATCTCATTCTTTTTAATGGCTGAATAGTACTCCATTGTGTATATGTACCAGGTCTTCTCTATACATTCATCTGTTGATGGACACTCGGGTTGTTTCTAAGTCTTGGCTATTGTGAACAGCAACAAACATGGGAGTGCAGAGATCTCTTCGATGTACTGATTTCCTTTCTTTTGGATATATACCCAGCAGTGGGATTGCTGAATTGTATGGTAGCTCTATTTTTAGTTTTAGGAATCTCCCTTTCTTTTGAGATAGGGTCTCACTCTGTGGCCCAGGCTGGAATGCAGAGGTGCAGATCATAGTTCACTGCAGCCTTGAACTCCTGGGCTCAAGTTATCCTCCAGCCTCAGCCTCTTGAGTAGCTGGGACTACAGGTGTGCACCACCACGCCTGGCTAATATTTTTACTTTTGTGGAGACAGGGTCTCACTTTGTTGCCCAGGCAGGTCTTCCCATCTCCCCAATGCACTGGGATTACAGGTGTGAGCCACAGCACTTGGCCCAGGGCCCTTTCCATTAGCTCACCTGTCCCTCTCATCAGAGGGCTTCTGTACTTAGTACTGTCCCTTCCCCTCCTGGCCACTGGCTCCTAAGGGTTTTGGGAGACAGGCAACAGAAGTCTCAGTGACCCCCACTTCCTCTTAAGTTTCCTTCACCTGCAAGACACCCACAGGCAGAGACTGTATCAATACTTGAGGACATTATTGGGAGGTCGCTGTCTCACGCATACCATGGCCTTTTCCCACAGAAACCCCGGAAAAACTCAATGCCACTTTAGGTATGACAGTGAAAGTGACTTACAGAAATTTCACAGAACAGATGAATGACTCATCCTCCCAGGAATACCAGAACTTCACTAACCTCTTCAAGAATCGGGTAAGACCAGGGCACACCCACACACCCCAGGGTGATGTCCCACATGAGAGGAAATTGGGGAGTGCACCCTGACTTAGTGATCTGAGTTCTGCTCATGAGCCCCCTCCCCACCAGTCTCCCTAAGTCTTGAAAGGAGGTCCTCTGAGAGTTTCCAGCCTTCAGCCCCACATGACCCACATTATGGCAGAGGGAGCTTCCTGGGGTGGTGGTTCTTCCCATGGGATCTTACGTGGGCTCCACGGAAGGGTGCCTAGGGCTGCCTCGAGACGGGGAACAGGAGAGTCTTCACGCTGTAGCTCTGTGTGACCTTCACTGCCTTGTTTCTTTCAGATGGATGTCGTTTTGACGGGCGACGATCTTCCACAGTATAGAGGGGTGAACATTCGGAGATTGCTGTGAGTATATTGGGGGGCAGATTTATAGATGTGGGGAAATCCTCCTTGTCCTTGCTTTCCTGCCTCCTCCTATCATGAATGGCTAGAATGTCAATACCTGGTTGGGTCAGAGAGGACTGCAGCCGCTAGGTAAGTGCGGGGGGGGCTGTGAGACCATTCATTCTTCATTCATTCATCCAGTCAACATACATTTGTTGAAAGCCAACCCCCTGCTGGGTGCTGGGAACACAGCAGTCCCGTTTTCCTGGAGCTCAGAGTGGCAGAACACAGATGGAAAAGTGGTTGTGCAGTCTGTTAGAGTTACAGTGAGGGGCACACAGGGTGCCCTGGGAGAGGTCCCAAAAGCAAACCTTGGTGAGGCAGAGGGAATTCTTTCTGGGAAAACTGGCAACAGGCTGGGCGTGGTGGCTCATGCATGCAATCTCAATGCTTTGCGAGGCCAAGGCGGGAGGATCACTTCAGGCCAGGAATTAGAGACTAGCCTGGGCAACATAGCGAGACCCCATCTCTAAAAAAAAAAAAAAAAAAAAAGTAACAGCAAAACTGAGGCTTGAAGCATGAGGAGGAATGATCCAGAGAGGGGGAAGGGAAGGAGAGGCAGTTGCAGCAGCGGGAATCAGTGAGAAGGAGCCCAGACAGGAGAGAGAGGAGGGCAGATTCCAGGAACCTAAAGACGCTCGGAACAGCTGGGTGCTTAAGAGCAAAGGAGCAGTAACTGGGCAGGAGGTTGGAAAGATGGCTCATGCCAAGTTAGTCAGACTTTCGGCATCAGCAGTGTAGGCCCATGGGGGATAGTGTCTAGTCTGCAGAGTAGACAGCTCAGTCTGGCTGTAGGATGGAGATTGCATAAGCAGAAGTCTGTACTGGAGATGATGGTGGCCTACACCAGATAGGTGACAGTATAGGAGCAAATGGGTCCAGTGTGAAAGGTCTTTGGGAGGCAGGATCAGCAGACCATGGAATTTGCTGTGGGAGAGGAGGGAGAGAAGAATGAGGAATGAGGGCAGATTTCTGGGCTGCTGGAGGTGTGGGGTGCCCTGTGCTGGGTCAAGGAATGTCATGAGAGGTAGAATGGGGGAAGGAGGTAATGAGTTTGGTGTGCACCATGTCAACTTTCAAGTGCCCAGGGCCCAGCCACATGGAGTAGTTGCATGATACAGCAGTGGAATATGCCCTAAAGAGTCTTATTTTGGGGGGATCGAGGGGCAGGGTCTTGCTCTCTTGCCCAGGCTGGAATGCAGTGGCATAATCACGGCTCATTGTAGGCTCAACCTCTCAGGTTCAAGCAATCCTCCCATCTCGGCCTCTTGAGTAGCTGGGACTACAGGCCTGTGCCATCATGCTTGGCTAATTTTTGTAATTTTTTTGTTTTGCTTTTTCTGAGACAGAGTCTTGCTCTGTCTCCCGGGCTGGAGTGCAGTGGTGCAATGTCGGCTCACTGCAGCCTCCTTCTTGCAGGTTCAAGTGATTATCCTGCCTTAGCTTCCCAAGTAGCTGGGACTACAGGCACATGTCACCACACCTGGCTAAATTTTGTATTTTTAGTAGACACACAGTTTCACCATGTTGGCCAGGCTGGTCTTGAACTCCTGACCTCAAGGCATCTGCCCGCCTTGGCCTCCCAAAGTACTGGGATTACAGGTGTAAGCCACGCCCCTGACCTAATGTTTGTAATTTTTGCAGAGATGGGGTCTTGCTATGTTGCCCAGGCTGGTCTCAAACTCCTGGGTTCAAGTGATCCTCCCGCCTCGGCCTCCCAAAGTGCTGAAATACAAGCGTGAGCCACCATGCCCAGCCTCTAAAGGGTCTTATGAGAGACACGGGCATTGGTATCCCCAGATGGATGTCGCTGGAAGTCCTGGGAGTGGGATGAGATGGCCCAGGTCGGGGGTGAGGGAGGGTCATAGCACAAAACGAGGGTCTCCCAGGAATGAAGCTGGAAAGCAGCAACATTTAAGATCTAGCCAGAGCCCCCAGTGGAGAGTGGAAAGAGGCAGACAGAGGAGTGGGAAGGGTGCCTCAAGAGTGCCGTGTCCTTGCAGCAGGGAAGAGAGGGTCCCGGTGCCCCAACCTTGCCCCTGGCTCAGCATTGGCACCCTGGTCTTTCTCTCCATTTTGGCTCAGGATTTTTTTTGTTCAAGTCCTCCTGAGTCCTACTACTGACTTATCTTTCAAAATGACAGTGACAGGTGACTTGCCTTGTCTCAAGACCTCTCCCCTCAGTTGCATCATTGGCTATTGAAGAAGTAACTTCTAGGTTATAAACTTACCTTTCTTTTTCTTTCTTTATTTTTAAAATTTTAAAATATGGGGTCTTGCTCTGTTGCCAGAAGTGCAGTGGTGCAATCATAGCTCACCGCAGCCTCAAACTCCTGGGCTCCAGCAATCCTCCTGCCACAGCCTCCTAAGTAGCCGGGACTACAAGTGTGCACCACCTTGGCTGGCTAATTTCTGTATCTTTTGTAGAGATGGTGTCTCACCATGTTGCCCAGGCTGGTCTTGAACTCCTGGCCTCAAGCAATCCTCCTACCTTGGCCTGCCAAAGTGCTGGGATGATAGGCATGAGCCACCTCACTTCCTGCCCTGTTCTTCCTTTTTAAGGCTAAATAATATTCCACAATAGACCACATTTTGTTTCTCCATTTGTCTGTTGGTGGACCCTTGGTTTGCTTCCACATTTTGGCTATGGTAAATAATGCTACTGAAAACACGAGGGTACAAATATAAATTCAAGACCTGCTTTCAGTTATTTTGTATATATACCCAGAAGTAGAATTGCTGGATCATGCATTAATTCTATTTTACATTTTTTGAGGAACTCCATACCGTTTTCCATAGCAGCTGCACTATTTTACTTTCACATCAACAGGACACAGGGATTCAAATTTCTCCACCTGTTCATCCAAGAGCCTCTGTTTTGCGAGAGATGAATTTCACTCATTGGCATTTATTGTGATCACTGATATATTTGAGATCTTGAATCGTTTTGCTCTCGTCCCTCTGTCTGGGTAGTCAGCTGCTGGGGGGAAGACTCTGTATTCTTTCTCACCTGTGGGGCACATGGCTGCTTCATCTCCCATTACCCCTCTGGGTGCTTGGTCTCCACTTGCTGGCTGGGTGGTGACACGGGTAACTGATGAAACAATTCCCACTTCCAGCAACGGTAGCATCGTGGTCAAGAATGATGTCATCCTGGAGGCAGACTACACTTTAGAGTATGAAGAACTGTTTGAAAACCTGGTAGAGATTGTAAAGGCCAAGATTATGAATGAAACCAAAACAGCTCATGATCCTGATTTGTGCAGAGGTAGGCTCACCTAAAACCCCTTGACACCTGTGGGTGTCTTGGAGATCGTGACCTTGATCTCTCCCTCCCCTATCTCTTCTTTCTTCTGGGACTCCCAAGACTCCTGCCACAGGAACCCAGAAGCCAGGCCCAGGACGCCTTCTCCAGATCCCAAACCTGCTCCCAACAGCCTCCTATTGGTCCCAGGCTGAGGCTGTCATATCCCCATTTCAGCCTCCTCATAAGCCCAGCTGCATGTCTAGGGTGGGCAAAGACCCCACGGGTATTGGCCCAGGGGAGGGTATAGTAAAGAAGAAGAGAGAGGCCTGGCTACCCCCAGGGAGGCAGAGGGAAGTGTCTCTATTCCATCTTCCTTCCTATCCACTCTCAGCAGAGGCCATACTGTGCTATAGTGAAGAGGACACTTTCGTGGATTCATCGGTGACACTGGGCTTTGACTTCCAGGGTAAGCAGCTGTGTGGAGTGTGGTCACTAAGAGTGGGGGCTGGGGTGCTTTGGCCAGGCTCATGCGTACTGCCCGCCCCTCTCCCCCAGAGCAATGCACCCAGAAGGCTGCCAAAGAATATGCCCAATTCTACTATGTGGATGTCTTGGATGGGAAGCTGGCCTGTGTGAACAAGTGCACCAAAGGAACGAAGTCCCAAATGAACTGTAATCTGGGCGTGTGTCAGCTGCAACGCAGTGGCCCCCGCTGCCTGTGAGTGTCCCCACAAGCCCAGCGCCTACTCTGTCCTGGTGGTAGGGCCCTCCCCCTCCCCAGCAGTCACCCACAGGGTGGGGGGATTGAGTAGAACTTGGCAGGTGCCTCCTCCCCACTCCTGGACATCCCTCTCCCCTGTATCCTCATCCCCACCCCCCACACCCACAAGAGTGAGGAGTAGGAGTAGATTGTAGACACAAAGGTCCAAGAGCTGGGCAATCCCTTCCTGAGAAAGTTCAAGCTATCAAGTTCCAAATCTATCTCTATCTCTATCTGTGTCTGTATCTCTACCTCTATCTATCTATATTGTTAATTTCCCTTACGTCATCCCAGGCATGCTGTCGTGGTTACCTCTAGCTGCAGCCAGAGCACTAAGTCCACAGACCATAAATTAAAGTGCAAAATAAAAAACACGATAACAGGCCCATTTAGGTGGCAGACGATTAGAGAGTAGATGGGTGAATGGCATGTGTCTGGGACGAGACACCCAACACTCTTGGGTCCCCCTGAGCCCTAGTCATTTCAATTCCTGATCTGCAGTCTCCAGGTCCCCCCAACTCCTTCAGCGCCCATCAGCCTGAGGAAGTCAGGGACCCAGGCTCTCTGGGGGCTGAGCTCCAGCCCTTGGAGTGAGGGAGATCTGGTTTCCTGTGTTTAGGAGAGTGGGTTTGCCCTTGGGATATTGGATGTGAGGGATCCCGGGGGGTCAGCCTGAGTTTGTCTGTGTCCCCAGGTGCCCAAATACGGACACACACTGGTACTGGGGAGAGACCTGTGAATGGAACATCGCCAAGAGCCTCGTGTATGGCATCGTGGGGGCTGTGGTGGCGGTGCTGCTGCTCTCATTGATCATCCTGGTCATCTTATTCAGCCTATCCCAGAGAAAACTGCACAGGTGAACTTGTGGGGCCAGCCCCACAGGCCCAGAGACAGGGGACAGACCCTGGGGCAGCCACTGTCTGAATGTCCTAAGGCTCTGCTCCTTCCAGGCCAACAGTCAGAGAGGTCAGCTGAGGCCAGACGGGGTGCCCAGACCCTCCCAGCCCTGGGTACAGCAAAGGGCGGCCTTCCTATAGGATATATCAATTTGGCAGAGTGTTTTAGTTCATTTTCTGCTATTATAACAGAATACCACCACTGGGTAATTGTAAACAATAGAAGTTTATTTGGCTCACAGTTTTGGAGGCTGGGAAGTCCAAGATCAAGGGGCTGCATCTGGTCAGGACTTTCTTGTTGCATCACAGCATGGAAAGACAGCAGTCTGCATCACATGGACAGAGAGGAAGAGAGGGCTGAACTCACTTTTTTTTTTTTTTTCTTAAGAGACAGGGTCTTGCTCTCACCCTGGAGTGCAGTGGTATCATCTCAGCTCACTGCAACCTCTGCCTCCCAGGTTGAAGCGATTCTCGTGCCTCAGCCTCCTGAGTAGCTGGGATTACAAGTGCATTCCACCATGCCTGGCTAATTTTTGTATTTTTAGTAGAGATGGGGTTTCACCATGTTGGCCAGGCTGGTCTCGAACTCCTGACCTCAAGTGATCCACCCACCCTGGCTTCCCAAAGTGCTGGGATTACAGGTATGAGCCACTGCACCCGGCCCTAAATTAAATTAAATTAAATTAAATTAAATTAAATTAAATGTTTTGTAGAGATAGGGTCTCACTATATTGCCCAGGCTGGTCTGAAACTCCTGGCCTCAAGCAGTCCTCTCACCTCAGCCTCCAAAGCTGTTGGGATTACAGGCGTGAGCTGCCGCCCCCCGGCTGTCTGAACTCACTTTTATTACACACCCACTTTCGAGATAATGACATTAATCCATTCACGAGGACAGCACCTTCATGACCTAATCACGTCTTCAAGGTCCTACCTCTCAGCTTTGCTGCGTTGGGGGTTAAATTTCCAATGCATGAACTTTAAGGGACACGTTCAAACCATAACACAGAGACTGGAAACAGAAGCTTACGTGTGGAACCTAGACTATGTAATGACATTCCCCGTGGTTAGTTATCACTCACCTGGCCACCACAGAGCACGGCACCACATGGGGAAGCTGAGATGGAGCGTCTGGGTCTCGCTTTTCCCAGCTGTAAAACGGGATAAGATGCACCTGTGAAGGTTGCTGGGAAACCCTGGCACAGTACTTGGCCCGAAGTTGGCAATTGAAGGGAGCTACCCTATGCCCCCATCTCACGGATATGGAAACTGAGGCCCACTAAACGGAGTGAGGGGCAGCCGGGAGGCCTGGCCAGTGCCTGCCTTGGAAGAGGGGAAGCTATGGTGATGCTACCTTTTGTTCTCTGCCATCATCGCTGCCATCTCTGACTTGGGGTGTGGCTGTGACTGTCCCCTCAAGGCAAGCTGAGGGTCTGGGTCCACCAAGTCCCTCCTCAGCCTCCTTGACTACAGCTGCTCACGGCATTTCTGTCTGCAGGCAACAGTATGATATGCCTCAAGAGTGGCGAAACGAAGGCACCCCTGGCACCTTCCAGAGGACGGCCATCTGGGAAGGTACCTCTAGTTAAGGGCAAGGGGATGAGCAGAGCTGGAGGGTGAAGAAAGACAGGGCGGTGCCTGTGCCTGTGGGGGTGATGTGGGGTCCTGCCCCCCTTCACGGTGGCTGTGGCTGACAGCCCGTTCCCCCCGCTGCAGCCCCGGACCCAAACACCACCCCTGCTGTGTGCAAGGGTGCAGAAGTGGTTGAGAACCAGATCCTGCCCCTAGAGACCAACTCAGTGAGGGCATCCAATGCACACTCAGCTAAGCAGGGTGATAGGGCCATTCACAGGGCAGAGGGAGCAGAGGGGAGAACCTGACCCAGCCTGGCTGGGGATGGGGGATCAGATAAGCCCCGAGGTGAGACTAATTCTTGAGCAGGTGGGTAAGCAGGTGCGCTTCCTCCTTCAACAGAGGGGGAGCCCAGTAAGCAGGGAGGCCTTATCCCAGTGAGGATGAGGGAAAGGGCACCCCAGGCAGGGGGACTGCATGAGAAACCCTGCAGTTGGGAAAGAGCTTGCTTTTGGTGGGGAAGGGAAGGCAGGTCAACCTCACAAAGAGTGAGGGATGTAAGGTTGGCAGGGCTTCAGGAATGGGGTGGGGGGTTGAGGGGCTTTGGCGCCCCCCCCCCCTTTGTTTTTTTGAGACGGAGTCTCGCTCTTTGGCCCTGGCTGGAGTACAGTGGCACGATCTTGGTTCACTGCAACCTCTGTCTCCCAGGTTCAAGCGATTCTCCTGCCCTCAGCCTCCCTAGTAGCTGGGATTACAGGCATGCCACCACGCCCGGCTAATTTTTGTATTTTTAGTAGAGATGGTAGAAACAGGGTTTCATCATGTTGGCGAGGCTGGTCTCGAACTCCGGACCTTAGGTGATCCACCTGCCTTGGCCTCCAAAGTGCTAGGATTACAGGCGTGAACTACCATGCCCGGCCACATTTTGAATTTTTTTTACTCAAAAGGCCATTCTGGAAGCACTAAAGCAGGGAGACCAGGTGGAGGAAGTAAGGCTGAGGGGCGGGGGAGGAAGAGGAGACACAGCCTGGTGGAGGTGAGGCTGAGGGGGTGGTGGAGGTGAGGTTGAGAGGGTGGGTGAGGGAGAGGGAGTGAGGGAGGATTTCCAGGATTGTCTGAGCTGACCCTTGGGCCCCGATGGATGGGTGAGAAGCAGCCGGTGGGGCACACTGAGTTGGGGGGCTGGTGCGTGCTGAGGGGAAGGCTGCAAGGCTGGTGCCTGTCTGAAGCTCCGGGAGGGGTCTGCAGCCTGAACCACGGACTGGAATAGAGATTTGTCCATTCGTCGGGGAGAATGCAGAGTGAGAAGTGAGGAGGGTGAAAGTGGAACCCCCGCCCCGGGGAGCCACCACAGACGGACAGGTAGGGCATGAGGACCCCGACCTCGAAGGAGGCAGGAAAAGAGGGGTCAGAGGTGCGGGGAGAGTCCCGGAGTCAAGAGTGTGAGTGGTTCTGTGGGACCAGGAAGTAAGTGATCGCTGTGCTCCGGGAGGATGCTGGAAGCAGATTCCAAGCGCAGCTCTTTTGCTTGCTATGGCTACCGTTGCTATGAGGGAGTGCGGCCCTGCTGACCCAGAGCCAGCCCTGCCTCCCGCTCCACTCTGACCTCATCCCTGAGTCCAGGGCTGCACGCCCGCTCCTCTGTGGCCCGGGCTACCACACCGTGCATGTGAGGGAGTTCTGCTCCGCTCCCTCCTGTTCCAGGGTCCAGGGGGCGGCTCCCCAGGCAGGCTAGGCACTTACCCGCTGCCCAGTGATGCAGGGGCGGAGGGGTGGTCGGCAGTGGGAAAGGGTGTAGGGTAGATGCGGCGCTGACTCTTTTGCTGGAAGAAACCCCCACTGCCCCGGAGTCCTCCCCCCACCCCACCCCCCACCAAGGCTCCCATCACTCAGCACCGCCTCTCCCTACAGACCAGAATCTGAGGGAGAGCGGATTCGGCCTCGAGAACGCCTACAACAACTTCCGGCCCACCCTGGAGACTGTTGACTCAGGCACAGAGGTGACTCAGCTGCGAGCTGCCCCCACCCTCTGAGGCTGCTCCACTTCCTCTGGGGTTCCCTCCCTCCCCCTGGGACTCCCTCCCTCCCCCTGGGACTCCCCTCCTCCCCCTGGGACTCCCTCCTCCTCCTGGGGATGCCCCCTACCCCCAGGGCTCCCTCCTCCCCCTGGGGCGCCCGGTTTCCAGGGTCTGCCCCTTGGCCTCACCTCTTCTCTCCCGCCCCCCAGCTCCACATCCAGAGGCCGGAGATGGTAGCATCTGCTGTATGAGCCAGTGGGGGCCTCCCACCCTCATCTATCTCTGGACAGGAGAGCGGCACACACAGAGCCCACCACAGACCGCAGTCCCCCGGGGTTGGTCAAGAGGAGACTGAAGTCGGGCCCTGAAGCTGGTCCTGATCTGAGCTGACAGACTTGGCCAGTCCCGGGCCTGTGCTCCTGCTGGGGGCTATGAGGCCTTCCAACTAGGAGCCCCCAGACTCCCAGAAGCCTCAGCACCCCTGTCTCCTCCTGGGTGACTCCCCACTCTGGAATTTCCCTACCAATAAAAGCAAATCTTAAAGCTCAGAATGTGAAGTGAGAGGTTTCCTTCCCCTCCTTCTGCAGTGGGGCTCAGGTGGGGGGTCAGAGTCCTCCCAGGACTGGCTGCTGAATCTGTCATGGAACGAACGCTCTGGGCCCCTTCCTGTGTCCTGGCAGGGAGCCCCCTCCTCTGCTCCAGTCAGGACAGCGCTAGGCCTGCCTCTGCTGAGGTCCCTGTGGCAGAAAAGCCTAAGGTCAGGTTCTGGGGACAGGAGAGGACCTCAGGTTCAACCCCAGTTGGCCAGGGAGTGAGCACTTGGCTCTGTTGGGCTTGCACAGGGCAGGGTCACTCCAGATGGCCCTGGGAGCCGTGCTTACCTCGGAACCCACAGACCAGACCCAACAACTCCCTGGCCCAGGCATGGCCATGTCTTCAGGGCATACTTATAGGACAATAAGAAGGGTTATTTTATTTATTTATTTTTTCTGAGACAGAGTCTTGCTCTGTCGCCCAGGCTGGAGTACGGTGGCATGATCTTGGCTCACTGCAACCTCTGTCTCCCAGGTTCAAGCGATTCTCCTGCCTCAGCCTTCTGAGTAGCTGGGATTACAGGTGCCTGCCACCATGTCTGGCTGATTTTTGTATTTTTAGTAGAGACAGGGTTTCATCATGTTGGCCAGGCTGATCTGAAACTCCTGATCTCAAGTGATCTGCCCTTGTCAGCCTCCCAAACTGCTGGGATTACAGGTGTGAGCCACCATACCCGGCCAATAAGAAGGGTTAGAAAAGAGACAAAGGGGGTGTCCCTGCTAGAGGTTAGGGTCAAATGCAGGCGGTTCCCTCCTTTCCCAGCTCAGGCCCGGCCCCTCTTGCCCATCTCCCACCACCCATGGTGGGGGGGTCTCATCAGTTCCCCCCTGGCTCCTGCAGGCCCCCTGGGCTGCCCCTCTATTGGGGTGATAAAGCTGATAACCCTCATGCCTATGAGCTGCTGGGCCAGGGAGAGGCACCCCCTCCCTCTGCCCTTTGGCCTGAAACAGGCCCTGCGCCCCAAGTCATGAGGGAAGCTTCCAGACTGACTCAGGCTCAGGCTGGCCCCTGGTCCCCAGTGTCTCAGGGACCAAAGGTCTCTGGCACCCATTTATTTATGAGTTTCTTTCTCTGAGGCTCATTTTGCCAGCTCCTCCTGGGGTAACGGGTAAGTCAGACGTGCTCGGAGCTCCGATGCCGAGGCCAGGGACCATGGCGCTGTGTCTGCTGACCTTGGTCCTCCCGCTCCTGTCCCCACAAGCTGCTGCAGAGCATGGTGAGTGACCCCCACGCCCTGCTGCCCATGAGGCCCCCATCCCAGGGGCCAGCCTGCTCTGTCTGCCCATCCCCGAGAGAGGGCTGCCTCCAAGGCACCAATGGGGGGGGCCCTCTGCCTGGAGCTCAGCCCTGTGCCCACCCCTTGGACTTCTCTTCTCTCCCCAGCAAGCTTTGGCGGGAAGAGCCAGGGCATTGGAGCCTTGTCCAGTTGAGGGTCTCTGAGCTTTAGTTTCCCCTTCTGAGCCTCAGACTCCCCTCCAGAAAATAAGAATAATAACACCTGCTTTTCAGGGCTGCTGCTAGGACTGACAACAGCCACCCCCAGGCATGATCCCTGGCACAAGACTGATGCTCAACCCATGTTAGGGTCTGTCCTTACCCAGTGAATGTTCCCGCTAACTCCCTGTCACCTCCCACACCAGCACACCCTGCTGTGTGCCCCGGGGAATGTTTCCGGGATAAACACACGGGCACAAAATGGGGTTTCAGGAGCCCCAGATTCTAATCCTGCCATGAACCAGCTATGCACCCTGGGGCTGCTCAGTTCATCTCCCGTCTCAGTATCCCCAAAAGACAAGGCATTAGGACCTCTGAGGATCATTCCAGCTCAGCTGCTTTGGGCTTCTTGGTCATGGGGACCCAGGGACTCAGGGCAGGAGGGATAACTGTGGTTCCAGTTGGACCCTCCTGAAGTGTCCTCTGCCCCTCACCAGCCCCCAGAGAAGGGTGCAGGGGAACCAAGACAGAAACTGGACCCATAGACCTCAGGGTCCCTGCCCCTTGAGATGTCACCCTGTGGCGATGTCACCCAGACCTGCCAGCCCATTCGTCATAATGAAAACACCTCCTTCCTTGCACTTGCTGTGCCTCCCAGACCCTTGGTGATGTGTCTCTAATAACAGCATCTTAGCCATGATCTTTTGTTTCCCTCCCAACCCTCCTCCCTGCTCGGTTTCCTTTTCTTTCTTTCTTTGTTTTTTTTTTTTGAGACGGGGCCTCACTCTGTCACCCGGGCAGGAGTGCTGTAGCGCGATGTTGGCTCACTGCAGCCTCCACCTCCCAGGTTCAAGCGATTCTCCTGCTTCAGGCTCTTGAGTAGCTGGGATTACAGCCACGCGCCACCATGCCCAGCTAATTTTTGTATATTTTTAGTAGAGACAGGGTTTCACCATGTTAACCAGGCTGGTCTCAAACTCCTGACCTCTGGTGGTCCTCCCACCTTGGGCTCCCAAAGTGCTGGGATTAGAGGGGTGAGCCACCGCTCCCGGCCCCCTCCTTTCTTTCTCTCTGCTCCTCCCTTCCCTCTTCCTGGGTTCTTCTAGCCCCTTCCTTCCCCCTCTCTTCTCTTCTTCTCCCCACCTCTCCTTGGCCCCCTCCTGGCCTCTCCCAACTTTCTGCATGTTATCACTGGTTTCATCCCTAGCCTCAGTCTCCTCCTCTGTAGAATGTGACCTTTCAGACCCTGTTCCTGCTTTCCAGGATTCTGTGGCTCCTCCGTCTCTGCGACTGGCATTGGCTGTCCTCTGGGGCCCTGGCCAGCTTTGAGCAGCCACTGACCCTTTCCATGTCCCCTCTCCAGGGACTCATAGCCCCACCCCCACTCAAGTCATGGGGCTGGGGATACCAGGGCAGGGCGTGGGTCTAGAGAGAGAGCTGCAGTGACCTCAGCCTGGTCCTTCCCAGCAGACACACCCTCTCACCCTGCAGATCACCTGGTTATATTGCATGTCAACAAAACACAACGTCCTGTCTGTTGGCCCAGCCCTGCCCTGCTGTCACAGATGCCCTCTCACCCCCACACCCAGCATGAGGGCCACCAAGGCCTGAGTGCTCAGTCACCTGTCCATGGCAGGTATCCCTCTGTCCTCCCCGCATCCCTGTCTAGGGCTCTTTCCCCATCTAACACTTCCATCACCATCCCATTCTTGTCCCCGAGAGATTCTTTTCTTTCTTTCTTTCCTTTTTTTTTTTTTTTTTGAGACAGAGTCTCAGTCTCTGTCTCAAAAACTCAGTCTGAGTCTCAGTCTCTGTCTCAGTCTCAGTCAAATACTCAGTCTGAGTCTCAGTCTTTGTCTCAGCCACCCAGGCTGGAGTGCAGTGGCATGATCTCAGCTCACTGCAACCTCCACCTCCCGGGTTCAAGCAATTCTCCTGCCTCAGCCTCCCGAGTAGCTGGGATTACGGGTACACGCTACCACACCCAGCTAATTTTTGTATTTTTAGTAGAGACAGGGTTTC
This sequence comes from Macaca fascicularis, assembly GCF_037993035.2. NCBI lineage: Eukaryota > Metazoa > Chordata > Mammalia > Primates > Cercopithecidae > Macaca > Macaca fascicularis. Next base: position 49,657,393 of record NC_088377.1, read on the forward strand.
ACCATGTTGGCCAGGGTGGTCTTGAACTCGGAATCTCAGGTGATCCACCTGCCTCGGCTTCCCAAAGTGCTGGGATTACAGGCATGAGCCACTGCGCCCGGTACCCTCCTGAGAGATTCTAAGGAAACTTCAAATGTCTACCTCAGTTCCCTACTCCCATCAACAAGGCTCCCCTCCCAGGCCTGGTGCGGTGGCTCATGCCTATAATCCCAGGCCTATTGGGAGACCAAGGTGGAAGGATCACTTGAGCCTAGGAGTTTGAGACCGTCCTGGGCAACATAGCAAGACCCCATCTCCACAACAAAGTAGCTGGGCATGGTGGTGCATGCCTGTGTCCCACCTACCTGGAAGGCTGAGGTGGGAGGACTTCTTGAGCCTGGGAGGTCGAGGCTGCTGTGAGCTGTGATTGCACTACTGCACTCCAGCCTGGATGACAGAGTGAGACTCTGTCTCCAAAAAAACCAAAAACACCCACCTCCTCCAGGGAGCCTTCCAGGAATCTGCACTAACTCTCCTTGCCTCAAACCCACCCCTGCAACCACAGGCGACCAGAAAAAACTGTATTTGTTGCTCCCTGGGGCTGTCATTATAAAGTACTGCAATCTTGGTGCCTTAGGACAACAGAAATGGATTGCCTCGCTGTCCTGGAGGCCGGAAATCTAAAACCGAGGCGTCACAGGGCCATGCTCCCTCTGAAGTTGCCAGGGGAGGGTCTGTCCCAGGCCTCTCTCCTGGCTGCGGGTGGTTGGTGGCAATCTCTGGCCTTCCTGGGCTGGTAGATGCATCGCCTCCATTTTTTTTTTGAGATGGAGTCTTGCTCTGTTGCCCAGGCTGGAGTGCAGTGGCCGGATCTCAGCTCACTGCAAGCTCCGCCTCCCAGGTTTACGCCATTCTCCTGCCTCAGCCTCCTCAGTAGCTGGGACTACAGGCGCCCGCCACGTTGCCTGGCTAGTTTTGTATTTTTTAGTAGAGACGGGGTTTCACTGTGTTAGCCAGGATGGTATCGATCTCCTGACCTCGTGATCCGCCCATCTCGGCCTCCCAAAGTGCTGGGATTACAGGCTTGAGCCACTGTGCCCGGCCCGCCTCCATCTTCACCTCATCTTGCTGTAGGTGTATCTGTCTTTGTGTTGGGTTGGGACCCATGCTAGTGACCTCAGTTTAACTCGATCCCCTGCAAAGACCCTATCTCCAAATAAGGCCACCTTCTGGAGCACTGGGGTTTAGGGTTTCAATTCAGCTGACAGCAGAAAGGAATGAGGGGAGACCCTGCCAGGGTGGGCCGTGGGGAGCAGACCTTTCAAAATTAAAAATATATATATTTTTGGTTTTTATTTTTTTTTTAAGACAGGTCTCACTCTGTCCCAGGCTGGAGTGCAGTGACACTATCTCGGCTCATTGCAACCTCCGCCTCCCAGGTTCAAATGATTCTCCTGCCTCAGCCTCCCGAGTAACTGGGATTACAGGTGCCCACCGCCACGCCTGGCTAATTTTTGTATTTTTAGTAGAGATGGGTGTTTCGCCATGTTGGCCAGGCTGGTCTCAAACTGCTGATCTCAAGTGATTTGTCTGCCTTGGCTTCCCAAAGTGCGGGGATTACAGACATGAGCCACTGCGCCCGGCTGATACAGTGACTTGTTTTCTTTTGGTTAGGTACCCAGTAGTGGGATTGCGGGATCAAACGGCAGATGTACTTTGAGTTCTTTGAGAAATCTCCATACTGTTTTCTATAGAGGTTGTGCTGATTTACTTCCTGCCAGCAATGTATTAGCGTTCCCTTTTCACCACATCCATGCCAACATCTATTTGGTTTTTTTTTGGTTTTTTTTTTTTTGGCTTTTTAATAATGGTCATATGGTCATTGTGACTGGGATATATTCTGTATCTCATTGTGGTTTCAATTTGCATTTCCTTAGTGATTAGTGATGTTGAGCATTTTTTCATATGTTTGGTGGTCATTTGTAGATCTTCTTTTGAGAAGTGTCTGTTCATGTCCTTTGCCCACTTTTTGATGGGAGGGAGCTGGTCTTTTTTTAAAAAAAAAGAAATTGCTGACCAGGAACAGTGATTCACGCCTGCAGTCCCAGCACTTTGGAAGGCCGAGGCGGGTGGATCACTTGAGGTCAGGAGTTCAAGATCAGCCTGACCAACTTGGCAAAACCCCGTCTCTACTAAAAATGGAAAAATTAGCTGGGCATGGTGTGACAAGCCTGTAATATCAACCCCTCAGGAGGCTGAGACATGACAATCACTTGAACCTGGGAGGCAGAGGTTGCAGTGAGCAGAGATGGTCACTGCATTCCAGCCTGGGCAACAGAGTGAGACTCTGTCTCTATCTCAAAAAAAAAAAAAAAAAGAAAGAAAAAAGAAAAAGAAGAAGAAAAAAGAAATTGCTATTAGCTGGAAAAAACAGCAAGGGAGGAAACCAGTGAGGAGAAGGCAGGGGTGTGTGACCCCAGCTGCTTCTGCCTCCTTCTCTTCCACCCGATCCTCCCACCTCCCATGGCCCTCCAGTGGGGAGGCCACCAGCACCCCACCTGAGCACTGCACTCCAGTCTGGGTGACAGACGGAGACCACGTCTCTAAAAAAAGAGAAAAAATTAATGGGGTTGGGGAGAACAGAGCCAACATGAAAACAATTAGAGGACCAGGCGTGGGTGGCTCATGCCTGGAATCCCAGCATTTTGGGAGGCTGAGGTGGGAGGATCGCTTGAGCCCAGAAGTTTGAGACCAGCCTGGGCAACACAGGGAGACTTCTATCTCTACAAAAAAAATTTAAAAATTAGGCAATGTGGTGTGCGTCTGTGGTCCCAGCTACTTGGGAGGCTGAGGTAGGAGGATCACTTGAGGCCAGGAGGTAGAAGCTGCAATAAGCCATGTTTGCACCACTACACTCCAGCCTGGGCAACAGAGGGAGACCCCATCTCAAGAAAAAAAAAAAAAAAAAAAAAAAAAGAGGCTGGGCATGGTGGCTCACACCTGTAATCCCAGCACTTTGGGAGGCTGAGGCAGGCAGATCACTTGAGGCCAGGAGTTCAAGACCAGCCTGGCTAACATGGTGAAAGCCCGTCTCTACAAAAAATATAGGCCAGGTGCAGTGACTCATGCCAGTAATCCCAGCACTTTGGGAGGCCAAGGCAGGCGGATCATGTGAGGTCAGGAGACCAGCCTGGCCAACATGGTGAAACCCCGTATCTCCTAAAAGTACAAAAAATTTAGCCAGGTATGGTTGTGTGTGCCTGTAATCTCAGCTACTCGGGAGGCTGAGGCAGGAGAATCACTTGAACCTGGGAGGTGGAGGTTGCGGCAAGCCAAGATCATGCCACTGCGCTCCAGCCTGGGTGACAGAGCAAGACTCTCTGTCCAAAACAAAAACTAGCTGGGCATGGTGACGCATATCTGTAGTCCCAGCTACTTGGGAGACTGAAGTCGAAGGATTGCTTGAACCCAGGAGGCGGAGATTGCAGTGAGCCACGATCGCACCACTGCACTCCAGCCCGACTAACACTAAGACCTTGTCTCAAAAAAACAAAGAAAGAAAAAATAAAAATAAAAGAAAGCAGTTATGGAGGAGCCCACACAGTGGATATTACGGAACTGAGTGTTTGCTGTGCGTGGGCCTCACCCCAATAACACTGTCCAAGGCCCAGTCCCTTCTCTCTCCTTATCTCCTATACTCACCCCTGCAAAGTCTTCTTACTTCCCTCTCACTAAACCCTCTTCCCACCTCTTAGGGTCAGTGGGTCAGAGCCTACTGAGCACAGTGGAGTGAAGATGGTCACGGGGAGCCCTTGGCCTCCTATATCTGCCTGGATTTACCTGCAGGGGCTAGGCCCAGGCAGGGACAGGAGTGTACTGTTTCCAGGAAGTTCTGCTGTGGGCCTGGGCCGATGGCCTGGCTTTGCCATAAGGAGGGCTGGCTATGGGAGCCGTGAGGCCTCGTTGGCCTTGGTCACTCGGCCTTGCCTGTCCATCCCTAGCACACTCTGTCTTAGGTAGCCGACCCCGGCCACCAGCACCCCACAGACTAAGCGACTTCATGCCGCTTATAGTGCTGAGATAATGGGGGTGAGACCTCTCAGCTGGTTCTAGACGAAACCGATTACATAATTTTAGGGCCCAGAGCAAAATGGGCATGCAAGGCCCTTTGTTCAAAGACTGCTTGTGGTTTTTAAGAGCTATGACCTCTCTCTGTTGCCCAGGCTGGAGTGCAGTGGCGCCATCATAGCTCACTGCAGCCTTGAACTCCTGGGCTCAAGTGGTCTTCCCCACTCAGCCTCTCGATTAGCTGGGACTAGAGGTATGCACCACCACACCTGGTTAATTTTTTTTTTTAATAGCGGTAGTATCTCGCCATGTTGCCTAGGCTGATCTCAAACTGTAGCCTCAAGTGATCCACCTACCTCAGCCTCTTGAGCAGCTGGGACTACAGGCGCGCACCACCACGCCCAGCTAGTTTTTTTGATTTTGGGGAAAGACAAGGTCTTGCTATGTTTCCGAGACTGGTCTGAAACTCATAGCCTCAAGCAGCTCTCCCCTCTTGGCTTCCCAAAGTGCTGAGATTACAGGTGTGAGCTAGCACGCCCAGCCTATTTTATTTTTTCATTATTGAAAGATAATATGCCAGACACAGTGGCTCATGTCTGTAATTCCAGCATTTGGGGAGGCTGAGGCAGGAGGATCACTTTGGACCCAGAGCTTGAGACCATCTGGGCAATGTAGCAAGACCCCATCTTGCTACATTAAAAGTAATAAAAAGAAATCATATTATATTAAATTACATTAATTTGCAAGATCCCAGTGGGATGAAAGGTAGTAAGTGAGGTTGGGGATGGGTCACCTAGGGTCGATGCCCAGCCCTAATTTTTATATTTTATATTTCTTATAGAGATGAGCTTTCTCTCTATTGCTAAGGCTAGTCTCGGACTCCTGATCTCAAGTGATCCACTGCCCCTCGGTCCCCTGAAGGGCTGGGATTACAAGCATGAACCACCATGCCTGGCCAATCTATTTATTCTCGAGTGAGCTTTTCTAGTTTGTGTCTTCCAGAGAATTTGTTCATTTCATCTAAGTTGTCAAATTTATTGGCATAAAGTTGTTTACAGATCTCCATTTTAATATCTGTAGAATCTGAGTACCCTGGTAGTTTTCTTCATGTTTCTTGTGTTTGGGGATTTTGAACTTTTTGGAGCTGTTGGCTTATAGTTTTTATCAAGTTTGAAAAGTTGGGGCCATTGTTTCTTCACATATTTTTTAGTTACCCCTTTTTCTCCTTGCCTTTACGTACTCGTATATATTAGGCTGCTTAATATATCAGTGAGTGTTGTTCCAACACTCACTGATAATCTGTAAAAGAGAAATTTTTTTTTTTTTTTTAGACAGGGTTTCATTCCATTGCCTGGGCTGGAGTGCAGTGATGCAATCTCAGCTCACTGCAACCTCCACCTCTCAGGCTCAAGCAGTTCTCCTGCCTCAGCCTCTCAAGTAGCTGGTACTACAGGTGCACGCCACCATGCCCAGCAAATTTTTGTACTTTTTGTTGAGATGGAGGCTTCATGATGTTGCCCAGGCTGGTCTCGAAATCCTGGGCTCAAGTGATCTGCCTGTCTGGGCTTCCCAAAGTGCTGGGATTACAGGCGTGAGCCACTGCACCCCACCCTTAAATTATTTTTTTTTAATTTTTTTTTTTTTTTTTGAGATGGAGTCTTGTTCTGTCACCCAGGCTGGAGTGCAGTGGCATGATCTCAGCTCACTGCAAACTCCACCTCCCGGTTCAAGTGATTATTCTGCCTCAGCCTCCTGAGTAGCTGGGACTACAGGTGTATGCCATCAAGCCCGGCTAATTTTTGTATTTTTAGTAGAGACAGGGTTTCACCATATTTGCCAGACTGGTCTCGAACTCCTGACCTTGTGATCTGCCCATCTTGGCCTCCCAAAGTGCTGGGATTACAGGCAAGAGCCACCACGCCCGGCTCATTTTTTCTTTACATCTTTCAATGTGGATAGTTTCTATTGCCATCCCTTCACATCATTATTCATTTTCTTCTTCAATGTCTAATCTGTCCTTAATCCCATCTGGTGTATTTTTTTTATCTCTAGAAGTTCTGTTTGTTTATATACACATTTTTTCCATGTTTTTATTGAATTATTGCACATACAGAACACAGTTATAGAAACTATTTTGGACTGGATGTGGTGGCTCATACCTGTAATGCCAGCACTTTGGGAGGCTGAGGCAGGAGGATCCCTTGAGGCCCAGAGTTTAAGACCAACTTGGGCAGCATAGTGAGACCCATGTCTCTAAAAAAAAAAAACTTTTAAATAATTGGCTAGGCACGGTGGCTCACGCCTGCAATCCCAGCATTTTGGGAGGCCAAGGCGGGTGGATTACCTGAGGTCAGGAGTTTGAGACGAGCCTGGCCAACATGGTGAAACCCCGTCTCTACTAAAAATACAAAAATTAGCCGGGTAGTGGCGCGTGCATGTAATCCCAGCTACTCGAGAGGCTGAGGCAGGAGAATTGCTTGAGCCTGGGAGACAGAGGTTGCAGTGAGCCGAGATCGTGCCACTGCACTCCAGCCTGGCTAACAGAGCGAGACTCTGTCTCAAATAATAATAATAATAAATAAAAGAAAAACGGAATGCAAAAATTCCCAGCACCAAACAAGGCGACATTCACAACATCTGACATGAATCATTCTTGTCTTTTTAAAATAATTTTTCTAGCTAAGAATATGTGACTGTACATTTTATTTTCTATTGAAGGACTTCAGTTGTCTGATTCATAAATTAAACTTCATTAAATTCATAAATTAAACTTCCCGATTACTTAAGAAATTCCATAAATCTAATAAATTAAATGTACATTTTTTAAAACTTCCCCACACGTAGATGGTTCTACGAGTCTAATTAAATGTTTACATGTGTTGAATCTTAAATTCTTTTAAATGTTTTAACAGTTTACAACCTTATAAGATTCTAATGGAAAATCACAAATCTAAATCAACCACTCACTTATATATTTCAAATTGCGATTACAATGTGGGCATTTATTTTATTTTATTTTTTTTTTTTGAGTCTTGCGCTGTCACCCAGGCTGGAGTACAGTGGTGTGATCTCGGCTCACTGCAACCTCTGACTCCCAGGTTCAAGTGATTCTTATGCCTCAGCCTCCCAAGCAGTTGGCACTATAGGCGCACATGCCACCATGCCCTAATTTTTGTGTTTTTAGTAGAGGCAGGGTTTTGCCATATTGGCTAGGCTGGTCTCGAACTCCTGACCTTGTGATCCGCCTGCCTCAGCTTCCCAAAGTGTTGGGATTACAGGCATGAGCCACCATGCCCAGTCTGTTAGCATGATATTCTAACAGGTCATATTCTCTCTTTTAAAAAATATCTATTTATTTGTTTATTTATTTATTTATTTTAGAGACAAGGTCTCACTCTGTCACCCAGGCTGGAGTGCAGTGGTGCCATCATAGCTCATTATAAACATGATCTCCTGGGCTTAAATGATCCTCCCACCTCAGCCTCCCGAGTAGCTGGGACTACAGGCGCGTGCCACCATCCCCAGCTAATTTTTATAAAATTTTGTAGAGACAGGGTCTCACTCTGTCAACTAGGCTGGAGTGCGGTGGTGCAATCATAGCTCACTGTAGCCTTGACCTCCTGGGCTCAAGCGATCCACTCCCCTCAGCCTCCCAAAGTGCTGGAACTACGGGCACATGCCACCTGCACAATTTGACATTGCTGGACCTCTCCCAGCCTGGGGAGCAAACCCCCTGCCCCATCTTCTTGCTTTACTTTCTGGGTCAGGATCCTCATGGCTGATTTTGAACTGAAATCAGCAAGCTGGTTCAGGGACCAGGGACTTTCCAGGGCAGGGAGTAGAGACTCAGAGGCTTCAAGAGAATGAAGGAGGATCGTGACTCTGGGAAACTAACTTCCCTTTGTCTCTTTCAGACCTCAGTGCGAACAGGGCTGTGTGGGATGGAGGAGGGTGCATCTCCCAAGGGGACCTTTGGGACCCTCAGTGCCAGCAGCTGTCTCAGAGCTTTGAGAAAGGTAAGGCAACGGACTCCAAGATCTGGGAAGATGGCTTACCTGCAAAAGGGCTAGAGCGACCCCTGCCAGGCTGGTGAAGCTGCCACATTTTAGTGTGTGATGGCTTGTGATCTGGGGCCAGGAATTATGGGCAGGCATGGAATCACCCAAGCAGGGACTGTGGAAGAAAGGGGGTGCAGGTTGAGTTCAATTCCTAACAGTGTAGAAGGGAGGGCAGGAGAGACTAAAACACTGGAGAAACTGATTCCACTTCATCCTGAAAATGAATAATGACATCACTCATCTGAACACATTTTCAGTAAAAAGCCCAACTGAAACAATCACTCCTGACATAGAGAACCCGAAGAAACTCCTAAAGAAAACATCATTGTATCTTAAACAGGTTCTGTGGCGAACATCACCATAGGCACAACACCTACAAACTTCGTGGAGCAAGGAATATCTTTGAGAGACAGCGCCAACCCTGAGATGACCTTGATTGAGTACAGTGTGGATTCAGACACTTCTGGTGTCTCCAGTGACAGGAGGACACGAACACAAATCATAAAAACTTCGGAATCTACCAGTGATGCCACTACACCTTTCCCCGGTTCTACTGAAGACACTTCATCTCCTAAAACGCCCGAAGGCACCAACATGTGCATGTCAACACTGACTGAAGAAAGCACTTCATCAACAACGGATTTGGTCAGCACTGCACCTCAGAGCAGTTCAGAGGCGAGCACGTCTTTAACACCTGTGGTTGATACGAGCACACCTCTGACCACTTCTGTTCAGGCCAGTTCATGTCCTACTATTCCTGAAAGCACCACCATGCCCAAATCAACTGACAGTGAAGGAAGTACTCCATTATCAATTGTGCCTGTCAGCACCACGCCTGTGGCCACTTCTGAGGCTAGTACCCTTTCAACAACTCCTGTTGACACCAGCACACCTGTGAGCATTTCTACTGAAGCAAGTTCTTCTCCTACAAGTGCTGAAAGTTCCAGCATGCCAACCTCAACTCCTAGTGACGGAAGCACTCAATTAACAATTATGCCTGTCAGCACCACGCTGGTGGCCAGTTCTGAGGCTAGCACCCTTTCGACAAATCCTCTTGACACCAGCACACCTGGGAACACTTTCACTGAAGCCAGTTCATCTCCTACAGCTGCTGACGGTACCAGCATGCCAACCTCAACTCCTAGTGAAGAAAGCACTCCATTAACAAGTCTGGTGGTCAGCAACACGCCGGTTGCCAGTTCTGAGGCTGGCGCCCTTTCAACAATTCCTGTTGATACCAGCACACCAGTGACCACTTCTAGTGAAGCTCGTTCACCTCATACAACTGCTGAAAGCAGCGGGATACCAATCTCAACTCCTAGTGAAGAGAGCATCCCATTAACAAGTATGACAGTGGGCACCACGCTGGTGGCCAGTTCCGTAGCTCACACACTTTCAACAACTCCTATGGACAGCAGCACCCCTGTGACCACCTCCACCGAAGCCAGTTCACCTCGTACAACTGTTGAAAGTAGCAGCATACCAATCTCAACTCCTAGTGAAGGAAGCACTCCATTAACAAGTATGACAGTGGGCACCACGCAGGTGGCCAGTTCTGAGGCTAGCACCCTTTCAACAACTCCTGTTCACACCAGCACACCTGTGACCACTTCAACTGAAGCCGGTTCATCTCCTACAACTGCTGAAGGTACCAGCATGCCAACCTCAACTGCTAGTCAAGGAAGCACTCCATTAACAAGTATACCTGTCAGTACCACACTGCTGGCCAGTTCTGAGGTTGGCACTTTTGCAACCACTCCTGTTGACTTCAACACTCCTGTGACCACTTCTACTGAAGCCACTTCATCTGCTACAACTGGCGAAGGTACCAGCATGTCAACCTCATCTCCTAGTGAAGGAAGCACTCCAGTAACAAGTATGCCTGTCAGCACCACACTGCTGGTCAATTCTGAGGCTAGCACCCTTTCAACAAGTCCTATTGACACCAGCACACCTGTGACCACTTCAACTGAATCCAATTCTTCCCCTACAACTGCTGAAGTTACCAGCATACCAACCTCAACTCCTAGGCAAGGAAGCACTCCATTGACAAGTATACCTGTCAGCACCAGTCTGGCATCCAGTTTTGAGGCTAGCACCCTTTCAACAACTCCTGTTGACACCAGCACACCTGTCACTACTTCCTCTGAAGCCAGTTCATCTCCTGCAACTGCTGGAGGTACCAGCATGCCAATCTCACCTACCAGTGAAGGAAACACTCCATTGACAGCTGTGCCTTTCGGTACCACGCCGGTGGCCAGTTCTCGGCCTAGCACCCTTTCTACATCTCCTGTTAACACCATCAAACCTGTGACCACTTTTACTGAAGCTAATTCATCTCCTACAAGTGCTGAAGGTACCATCATGTCAACCTCAACTCCTAGTGGAGAAAGCACTGGATTAACAAGTATTACTGTCAACCCCACGCCAGTGACCATTTCTGAGGCTAGCACCCCTTCAACAACTCCTTTTGGCTCCAAAACTCTTGTTACCACTTCTACTCAAGCCAGTTCATCTCCAGCAACTCTTCACTTCACCACTATTCTTAAGTCTACTCCAAGTGAAGGAAGCACTTCATTAACAACTATGCCCCTCAGCAGCACATATGTGACCAGTTCTGACGCTAGCACACTTTCCACACCTTCTGTTGACACCAGCACACCTGTGACTACTTCTACTCAGGCTAGTTCAACTAATACAACTCCTGAAGTTATCACCATGCCAATATCAACTCCTAGTGAAGGAAGCACTCCATTAACAATTATGCCTGTCAGCAACATATCGGTGACCATTTCTATTCCTAGCACACCTTCAACACCTCCTGTTGACACCAGCACACCTCTGACTACTTCTATCCAAGTCAGTTCATCTCCTACAACTCCTGAAAGTACCAGTATGCCAATCTCGACTCCTAGTGAAGGAAGCACTCCATTAACAACTATTCCTGTCAGCACCACATGTGTGACCAGTTCTGCGGGCAGCATGCTTTCAGCACCTTCTGTTGGAACCAGCACACCTGTGACCACTACTACCCAAGTCAGTTCATCTCTTACAACTCCTGAAGGTACCAGGATGCCAATATCGACTCCTAGTGAAGGAAGCACTCCATTAACAACTATTTCTGTTAGCACCACACGTGTGACCAGTTCTGCGGGCAGCATGCTTTCAACACCTTCTGTTGACACCAGCACACCTGTGACCACTTCTATCCAAGTCAGTTCATCTGCTACAACTACTGAAGGTACCAGTATTCCAACCTCGACTCCTAGTGAAGGAAACACTCCATTAACAACTATTCCTGTCAGTACCACCCGTGTGACCAGTTCTGAGGGCAGCACCCGTTCAACACTTTCTGTAGACACCAGCACACCTGTCACCACTTCTACCCGCGTCAGTTCATCTCCTACCACTCCTGAAGTCACCACCATGCCGATCTCAACTTCTAGTGTTGGAAGCACTCCATTAACAACTATTTCTGTCAGCACCACACGTGTGACTAGTTCTGCGGGCAGCACCCTTTCAACACCTTCTGTTGACACCAACACATCTGTGACCACTTCTACCCAAGTCAGTTCATCTCCTACAACTCCTGAAGTCACCACCATGCCAATCTCTACACCTAGTGAAGGAAGCACTCCATTAACAACTATTCCTGTCAGCACCACACGTGTGGCCAGTTATGAGGGCAGCACCCTTTCAACACCTTCTGTTGACACCAGCACACCTGTGAGCACTTCTATCCAAGTCAGTTCATCTGCTACAACTCCTGAAGGTACCAGTATTCCAACCTCGACTCCTAGTGAAGGAACCACTCCATTAACAACTATTCCTGTCAACACCACACCTGTGACTAGTTCTGCAGGCAACATGCTTTCAACACCTTCGATTGACACCAGCACATCTATGACCACTTCTACCCAAGTCAGTTCATCTCCTACAACTCCTGAAGTCACCACCATGCCAATCTCTACTCCTAGTGACAGAAGCACTCCATTAACAACTATTCCTCTCAGCACCACACGTGTGACCAGTTCTGAGGGCAGTACCCTTTCAACACCTTCTGTTGACACCAGCACACCTGTGACCACTTCTATCCAAGTCAGTTCATCTGCTACAACTCCTGAAGGTACCAGTATTCCAACCTCGACTCCTGGTGAAGGAAGCACTCCATTAACAACTATTCCTGTCAACACCACACCTGTGACTAGTTCTGCAGGCAACATGCTTTCAACACCTTCGATTGACACCACCACATCTGTGACCACTTTTACCCAAGTCAGTTCATCTCCTACAACTCCTGAAGTCACCACCATGCCAATCTCTACTCCTAGTGACAGAAGCACTCCATTAACAACTATTCCTCTCAGCACCACACATGTGACCAGTTCTGAGGGCAGTACCCTTTCAACACCTTCTGTTGACACCAGCACACCTGTGACCACTTCTATCCAAGTCAATGAATCTCCTACGACTCCTGAAGTCACCACCATGCCAATCTCTACTCCTAGTGAAGGAAGCACTCCATTAACCACTAGTCCTGTCAGCACCACACGTGTGACCAGGTCTCAGGCTAGCACCCATTCAACACCTTCTGTTGACACCAGCACACCGGTGACCACTTCCACCCAAGTCAGTTCATCTCCTACCACTCCTGAAGTCACCACCATGCCAATCTCAACTCCTAGTGAAGGAAGCACTCCATTAACAACTATTCCTGTCAGCACCACACATGTGACCAGTTCTGAGGGCAGCACCCTTTCAATACCTTCTATTGACACCAGCACACCTGTGACCACTTCTACCCAAGTCAGTTCATCTCCTACAACTCCTGAAGATACCAGTATGCCAATCTCGACTCCTGGTGAAGGAAGCACTCCATTAACAATTTTGCCTGTCAGCAACACATCGGAGACCATTTCTGATCCTAGCACACCTTCAACACCTCCTGTTGACACCAGCACACCTGTGACCACTTCTACCCACGTCAGTTCATCTCCTACAACTCCTGAAGTCACCACCATGCCAATCTCGACTCCTAGTGAAGGAAGCACTCCATTAACAACTATTCCTGTCAGCACCACACCTGTGACCGGTTCTGAGGGCAGCACCCTTTCAACAGTTTCTGTTGACACCACCACACCTGCGACCACTTCTACTCACGTCAGTTCATCTCCTACAACTCCTGAAGTCACCACCATGCCAATCTCGACTCCTAGTGAAGGAAGCACTCCATTAACAACTATTCCTGTCAGCACCACACGTGTGACCAGTTCTGAGGGCAGCACCCTTTCAACACTTTCTGTTGACACCACCACACCTGCGACCACTTCTACCCACATCAGTTCATCACCTACAACTCCTGAAATCACCACCATGCCAATCTCTACACCTAGTGAAGGAAGCACTCCATTAACCACTATTCCTGTCAGCACCACACATGTGACCAGTTCTGAGGGCAGCACCCTTTCAACACCTTCTGTTGACACCAGCACACCTATGACCACTTCTACCCAAGTCAGTTCATCTCCTACAACTCCTGAAGGTATGCCAATCTCGACTCCTGGTGAAGGAAGCACTCCATTAACAATTTTGCCTGTCAGCACCACATCGGTGACCCTTTCTGATCCTAGCACACCTTCAACACCTCCTGTTGACACCAGCACACCTGTGACCACTTCTACCCACATCAGTTCATCACCTACAACTCCTGAAATCACCACCATGCCAATCCCTACTCCTAGTGAAGGAAGCACTCCATTAGCAACTATTCCTGTCAGCACTACTAGTCTGACCAGTTCTGAGGGTAGCAACATTTCAACACCTTCTGTTGACATGAGCACACCTGTGACCACTTCTACACCAGTCACTTCATCTCCTACCATTCCTGAAGTCACCACCATGCCAATCTCAACTCCTAGTGTACAAAGCACTCCATTAACAACTATTCCTGTCAGCACCACACATGTGACCAGTTCTGAGGGCAGCACCCTTTCAACACCTTCTGTTGACACCAGCACACCTGTGACCACTTCTATCCAAGTCAATGCATCTCCTACGACTCCTGAAGTCACCACCATGCCAATCTCTACTCCTAGTGACAAAAGCACTCCATTAACAACTATTTCTCTAAACACCACACGTGTGACCAGTTCTCAGGGCAGCACCCCTTCAACACCTTCTGTTGACACCAGCACACCTGTGACCACTTCTATCCAAGTCAATGCATCTCCTACGACTCCTGAAGTCACCACCATGCCAATCTCTACTCCTAGTGAAGGAAGCACTCCATTAACCACTAGTCCTCTGAGCACCACACGTGTGACCAGGTCTCAGGCTAGCACCCAATCAACACCTTCTGTTGACACCAGCACACCTGTGACCACTTTCACCCAAATCAGTTCATCTCCTACCACTCCTGAAGTCACCACCATGCCAATCTCGACTCCTAGTGAAGGAAGCACTCCATTAACAACTATTCCTGTCAGCACCACACATGTGACCAGTGCTGAGGGCAGCACCCTTTCAATACCTTCTGTTGACACCAGCACACCTGTGACCACTTCTACCCAAGTCAGTTCATCTCCTACAACTCCTGAAGATACCAGTATGCCAATCTTGACTCCTGGTGAAGGAAGCACTCCATTAACAATTTTGCCTGTCAGCACCACATCGGAAACCATTTCTGATCCTAGCACACCTTCAACACCTCCTGTTGACACCAGCACACCTGTGACCACTTCTACCCACGTCAGTTCATCTCCTACAACTCCTGAAATCACCACCATGCCAATCTCGACTCCTAGTAAAGGAAGCACTCAATTAACAACTATTCCTGTCAGCACCACACCTGTGACCGGTTCTGAGGGCAGCACCCTTTCAACAGTTTCTGTTGACACCACCACACCTGCGACCACTTCTACTCACGTCAGTTCATCTCCTACAACTCCTGAAGTCACCACCATGCCAATCTCTACACCTAGTGAAGAAAGCACTCCATTAACCACTATTTCTGTCAGCACCACACATGTGACCAGTTCTGAGGGCAGCACCCTTTCAACACCTTCTGTTGACACCAGCACACCTATGACCACTTCTACCCAAGTCAGTTCATCTCCTACAACTCCTGAAGGTATGCCAATCTCGACTCCTGGTGAAGGAAGCACTCCATTAACAATTTTGCCTGTCAGCACCATATCAGTGACCCTTTCTGATCCTAGCACACCTTCAACACCTCCTGTTGACACCAGCACACCTGTGACCACTTCTACCCATGTCAGTTCATCTGCTACAACTCCTGAAATCACCACCATGCCAATCCCCACTCCTAGTGAAGGAAGCACTCCATTAGCAACTATTCCTGTCAGCACTACTAGTCTGACCAGTTCTGAGGGTAGCACCATTTCAACACCTTCTGTTGACATCAGCACACCTGTGACCACTTCTACACCAGTCACTTCATCTCCTACCATTCCTGAAGTCACCACCATGCCAATCTCAACTCCTAGTGTACGAAGCACTCCATTAACAACTATTCCTGTCAGCACCACACATGTGACCAGTTCTGAGGGCAGCACCCTTTCAATGCCTTCTGTTGACACCAGCACACCTGTGACCACTTCTATCCAAGTCAGTTCATCTGCTACAACTCCTGAAGGTACCAGTATGGCAACCTCGACTCCTAGTGAAGGAAGCACTCCATTAACAACTATTCCTGTCAGCACCACACCTGTGACGAGTTCTGCGGACAGCATGCTTTCAACACCTTCAGTTTACACCAGCACATCTGTGACCACTTCTACCCAAGTCAGTTCATCTCCTACAACTCCTGAAGATACCAGTATGCCAATCTTGACTCCTAGTGAAGAAACCACTCCATTAACAATTTTGCCTGTCAGCACCACATCGGAGACCAATTCTGATCCTAGCACACCTTCAACACCTCCTGTTGACACCAGCACACCTGTGACCACTTCTTCCCACGTCAGTTCATCTGCTACAACTCCTGAAATCACCACCATGCCAATCCCTACACCTAGTGAAGGAAGCACTCCATTAGCAACTATTCCTGTCAGCACTACTAGTCTGACCAGTTCTGAGGGTAGCACCATTTCAACACCTTCAGTTGATATCAGCACAACTGTGACCACTTCTATCCAAGTCAGTTCATCTGCTACAACTCCTGAAGGTACCAGTATGGCAACCTCGACTCCTAGTGAAGGAAGCACTCCATTAACAACTATTCCTGTCAGCACCACACCTGTGACCGGTTCTGAGGGCAGCACCCTTTCAACAGTTTCTGTTGACACCACCACACCTGCGACCACTTCTACTCACGTCAGTTCATCTCCTACAACTCCTGAAGTCACCACCATACCAATCTCTACTCCTAGTGAAGGAAGCACTCCATTAACCACTAGTCCTGTCAGCACCACACGTGTGACCAGGTCTCAGGCTAGCACCCATTCAACACCTTCTGTTGACACCAGCACACCTGTGACCACTTCCACCCAAGTCAGTTCATCTCCTACCACTCCTGAAGTCACCACCATGCCAATCTCGACTCCTAGTGAAGGAAGCACTCCATTAACAACTATTCCTGTCAGCACCACACATGTGACCAGTTCTGAGGGCAGCACCCTTTCAATACCTTCTGTTGACACCAGCACACCTGTGACCACTTCTACCCAAGTCAGTTCATCTCCTACAACTCCTGAAGATACCAGTATGCCAATCTCGACTCCTGGTGAAGGAAGCACTCCATTAACAATTTTGCCTGTCAGCAACACATCGGAGACCATTTCTGATCCTAGCACACCTTCAACACCTCCTGTTGACACCAGCACACCTGTGACCACTTCTACTCACGTCAGTTCATCTCCTACAATTCCTGAAATCACCACCATGCCAATCTCGACTCCTAGTAAAGGAAGCACTCCATTAACAACTATTCCTGTCAGCACCACACCTGTGACCGGTTCTGAGGGCAGCACCCTTTCAACAGTTTCTGTTGACACCACCACACCTGCGACCACTTCTACTCACGTCAGTTCATCTCCTACAACTCCTGAAATCACCACCATGCCAATCTCGACTCCTAGTGAAGGAAGCACTCCATTAACAACTATTCCTGTCAGCACCACACATGTGACCAGTTCTGAGGGCAGCACCCTTTCAACACTTTCTGTTGACACCACCACACCTGCGACCACTTCTACCCACATCAGTTCATCACCTACAACTCCTGAAATCACCACCATGCCAATCTCTACACCTAGTGAAGAAAGCACTCCATTAACCACTATTTCTGTCAGCACCACACATGTGACCAGTTCTGAGGGCAGCACCCTTTCAACACCTTCTGTTGACACCAGCACACCTATGACCACTTCTACCCAAGTCAGTTCATCTCCTACAACTCCTGAAGGTATGCCAATCTCGACTCCTGGTGAAGGAAGCACTCCATTAACAATTTTGCCTGTCAGCACCACATCGGTGACCCTTTCTGATCCTAGCACACCTTCAACACCTCCTGTTGACACCAGCACACCTGTGACCACTTCTACCCACGTCAGTTCATCTACTACAACTCCTGAAATCACCACCATGCCAATCCCTACTCCTAGTGAAGGAAGCACTCCATTAGCAACTATTCCTGTCAGCACTACTAATCTGACCAGTTCTGAGGGTAGCACCATTTCAACACCTTCTGTTGACATCAGCACACCTGTGACCACTTCTACACGAGTCACTTCATCTCCTACCATTCCTGAAGTCACCACCATGCCAATCTCAACTCCTAGTGTACGAAGCACTCCATTAACAACTATTCCTGTCAGCACCACACATGTGACCAGTTCTGAAGGCAGCACCCTTTCAACACCTTCTGTTGACACCAGCACACCTGTGACCACTTCTACCCAAGTCAGTTCATCTGCTACAACTCCTGAAGGTACCAGTATGGCAACCTCGACTCCTAGTGAAGGAAGCACTCCATTAACAACTATTCCTGTCAGCACCACACCTGTGACGAGTTCTGCGGACAGCATGCTTTCAACACCTTCAGTTTACACCAGCACATCTGTGACAACTTCTACCCAAGTCAGTTCATCTCCTACAACTCCTGAAGTCACCAACATGCCAATCTCTACTCCTAGTGAAGGAAGCACTCCATTAACAACTATTCCTGTCAGCACTACACGTGTGACCAGTTCTCAGGGTAGCACCCTTTCAACACCTTCTGTTGAAACCAGTACACCTGTGACCACTTCTATCCAAATCAGTTCATCTCCTACAACTCCTGAAGGTACTCGTATGCCAATCTCGACTCCTAGTGAAGGAAGCACTCCATTAACAATTTTGCCTGTCAGCACCACATCGGTGACCCTTTCTGATCCTAGCACACCTTCAACACCTGCTGTTGACACCAGCACACCTATGACCACTTGTACAAGAGTCAGTTCATCTCCTACAACTCCTGAAGTCACCACCATGCCAATCTCTACTCCTAGTGTACGAAGCACTCCATTAACAACTATTCCTGTCAGCACCACACATGTGACCAGTTCTGAGGGCAGCACCCTTTCAACACCTTCTGTTGACACCAGCATACCTGTGACCACTTCTACCCAAATCAGTTCATCTACTACAACTCCTGAAGGTACCACTATGGCAACCTCGACTCCTAGTGAAGGAAGCACTCCATTAACAACTATTCCTGTCAGCACCACACGTGTGACCAGTTCTGCGGGCAGCATGCTTTCAACCCCTTCTGTTGACACCAGCACACCTGTGACCACTTCTACCCAAGTCAGTTCATCTCCTACCACTCCTGAAGTCACCACCATGCCAATCTTGACTCCTAGTGAAGGAAGCACTCCATTAACAACTATTCCTGTCAGCATCACACCTGTGACCAGTTCTGCGGATAGCATGCTTTCAACACCTTCAGTTTACACCAGCACATCTGTGACCACTTCTACCCAAGTCAGGTCATCTCCTACAACTCCTGAAGATACCAGTATGCCAAACTTGACTCCTAGTGAAGGAAGCACTCCATTAACAATTTTGCCTGTCAGCAGCACCTCAGAGACCATTTCTGATCCTAGCACACCTTCAACACCTCCTGTTGACACCAGCACACCTGTGACCACTTCTACCCACATCAGTTCATCTCCTACAACTCCTGAAGTCACCACCATGCCAATCTCCCCTGCTAGTGAAGGAAGCACTCCATTAACAACTATTCCTGTCAGCACCACACGTGTGACCAGTTCTGAGGGTAGCACCCTTTCAACACTTTCTGTTGACACCACCACACCTGCGACCACTTCTACCCACGTCAGTTCATCTCCTACAACTCCTGAAGTCATCACCATGCCAATCTCGACTCCTAGTGAAGGAAGCACTCCATTAACAACTATTCCTGTCAGCACCACACGTGTGACCAGTTCTGAGGGCAGCACCCTTTCAACACTTTCTGTTGACACCACCACACCTGCGACCACTTCTACCCACATCAGTTCATCACCTACAACTCCTGAAATCACCACCATGCCAATCTCTACACCTAGTGAAGGAAGCACTCCATTAACCACTATTCCTGTCAGCACCACACATGTGACCAGTTCTGAGGGCAGCACCCTTTCAACACCTTCTGTTGACACCAGTACACCTATGACCACTTCTACCCAAGTCAGTTCATCTCCTACAACTCCTGAAGGTACCAGTATGCCAATCTCGACTCCTACTGAAGGAAGCACTCCATTAACAATTTTGCCTGTCAGCACCACATCGGTGACCCTTTCTGATCCTAGCACACCTTCAACACCTCCTGTTGACACCAGCACACCTGTGACCACTTCTACCCACGTCAGTTCATCTGCTACAACTCCTGAAATCACCACCATGCCAATCCCTACTCCTAGTGAAGGAAGCACTCCATTAGCAACTATTCCTGTCAGCACTACTAGTCTGACCAGTTCTGAGGGTAGCACCATTTCAACACCTTCTGTTGACATCAGCACACCTGTGACCACTTCTACACGAGTCACTTCATCTCCTACCATTCCTGAAGTCACCACCATGCCAATCTCAACTCCTAGTGTACGAAGCACTCCATTAACAACTATTCCTGTCATCACCACACATGTGACCAGTTCTGAGGGCAGCACCCTTTCAACACCTTCTGTTGACACCAGCACACCTGTGACCACTTCTACCCAAGTCAGTTCATCTCCTACAACTCCTGAAGGTACCAGTATGGCAACCTCGACTCCTAGTGAAGGAAGCACTCCATTAACAACTATTCCTGTCAGCACCACACCTGTGACGAGTTCTGCGGACAGCATGCTTTCAACACCTTCAGTTTACACCAGCACATCTGTGACCACTTCTACCCAAGTCAGTTCATCTCCTACAACTCCTGAAGATACCAGTATGCCAATCTTGACTCCTAGTGAAGGAAGCACTCCATTAACAATTTTGCCTGTCAGCACCACATCGGAGACCATTTCTGATCCTAGCACACCTTCAACACCTCCTGTTGACACCAGCACACCTGTGACCACTTCTACCCACGTCAGTTCATCTCCTACAACTCCTGAAGTCACCACCATGCCAATCTCGACTCCTAGTGAAGGAAGCACTCCATTAACAACTATTCCTGTCAGCACCACACGTGTGACCAGTTCTGAGGGCAGCACCCTTTCAACACTTTCTGTTGACACCACCACACCTGCGACCACTTCTACCCACGTCAGTTCATCTCCTACAACTCCTGAAATCACCACCATGCCAATCTCTACACCTAGTGAAGGAAGCACTCCATTAACCACTATTCCTGTCAGCAACACACATGTGACCAGTTCTGAGGGCAGCACCCTTTCAACACCTTCTGTTGACACCAGCACACCTATGACCACTTCTACGCAAGTCAGTTCATCTACAACTCCTGAAGGTACCAGTATGCCAATCTCTACTCCTAGTGAAGGAAGCACTCCATTAACAATTTTGCCTGTCAGCACCACATCGGTGACCAATTCTGATCCTAGCACACCTTCAACACCTCCTGTTGACACCAGCACACCTGTGACCACTTCTTCCCACGTCAGTTCATCTGCTACAACTCCTGAAATCACCACCATGCCAATCCCTACTCCTAGTGAAGGAAGCACTCCATTAGCAACTATTCCTGTCAGCACTACTAGTCTGACCAGTTCTGAGGGTAGCACCATTTCAACACCTTCTGTTGATATCAGCACACCTGTGACCACTTCTATCCAAGTCAGTTCATCTGCTACAACTCCTGAAGGTACCAGTATGGCAACCTCGACTCCTAGTGAGGGAAGCACTCCATTAACAACTATTCCTGTCAGCACCACACATCTGACCAGTTCTGATGGCAGCACCCTTTCAACACCTTCAGTTTACACCAGCACATCTGTGACCACTTCTACCCAAGTCAGTTCGTCTCCTACAACTCCTGAAGTCACCACCATGCCAATCTCTACTCCTAGTGAAGGAAGCACTCCATTAACAACTATTCCTGTCAGCACCTCACGTGTGACCAGTTCTGAGGGCAGCACCCTTTCAACACCTTCTGTTGACACCAGCACACCTGTGACCACTTCTACCCACGTCAGTTCATCTGCTACAACTCCTGAAGGTACCAGTATTCCAACCTCAATTCCTAGTGATGGAAGCACTCCATTAACAACTATTCCTGTCAGCACCACACGTGTGACCAGTTCTGAGGGCAGCACCCTTTCAACGCTTTCTGTTGACACCAGCACACCTGTGACCACTTCTACCCCCGTCAGTTCATCTCTTACAACTCCTGAAGTCACCACTATGCTAATCTCTACTCCTAGTGAAGGAAGCACTCCATTAACCACTATTCCTGGCAGCACTACACGTGTGACCAGTTCTCAGGGTAGCACCCTTTCAACACCTTCTGTTGAAACCCGCACACCTGTGACCACTTTTATCCCAGTCAGTTCATCTCCTACAACTCCTGAAGGTACCAGTATGCCAATCTCGACTCCTAGTGAAGGAAGCACTCCATTAACAACTATTCCTGTCGGCAGCACACATGTGACCAGTTCTGAGGGTAACACCCTTTCAACACCTTTTGTTGACACCAGCACACCTGTGACCACTTCTACCCAAGTCAGTTCATCTCCTACAACTCCTGAAGGTACCAGTATGCCAATCTTGACTCCTAGTGAAGGAAGCACTCCATTAACAACTATTACTGTCAGCAGCACACATGTGACCAGTTCTGAGGGTAACACCCTTTCAACACCTTTTGTTGACACCAGCACACCTGTGACCACTTCTACTGAGGCCATTTCATCTTCTGCA
This sequence comes from Macaca fascicularis, assembly GCF_037993035.2. Taxonomy (NCBI): domain Eukaryota; kingdom Metazoa; phylum Chordata; class Mammalia; order Primates; family Cercopithecidae; genus Macaca; species Macaca fascicularis. The sequence continues at coordinate 49,679,859 of NC_088377.1, forward strand.
ACTCTTGACAGTACCACCATGTCTGTGTCTATACCCACGGAAATCAGCACCCTTGGGACCACTATTCTTATCAGCTCCACCCCTGTAACGAGGTTTCCTGAGAGTAGCACCCCTTCCATATCATCTGTTGACACCAGCATGTCCGTGACCACTGCCTCTGAAGGAAGTTCATCTCCTACAACTCTTGAAGGCACCACCATGCCTGTGTCAACTACGAGTGAAAGAAGCACTTTACTGACAACTCTCCTCAGCCCTATATCTGTGACGAGTCCTTCTGAGGCCAGCACACTTTCAACACCTCCTGGTGATACCAGCACACCTTTGCTCACCTCTACCAAAGCCAGTTCATCCTCCATACCTGCCAAAGGCACTACCATACATATTTCAACTACCAGTGAAAGAAGCACTCCATTAACAACTCCTCGTGTTAGCACCACACCTCCAACTAGCTTTACTGAGGCCAGCACACCTTCAACACCTCCTCTTGACACAAGAACAACTTTTACCCCTTCTACTGAAGCTGCCTCAACTCCCACCATTCCTGTAGCCACCACCAGATCTGTATCAATGACCACAGAAGGAAGCACACCTGGGACAACCATTTTTATTCCCACCACTTCTGTCACCAGTTCTACCTCTGATGTCATTCCTGCAACAACTGGTGCTGTATCTACCCCTGTGATAACTTCCACAGAATTAAACACACCATCAACCTCTACTAGTAGTACCACCACATCTTTTTCAACTACTAAGGAATTTACAACAACTGCAATGACTACTGCAGCCCCTCTCACATATGTGACCATGTCTACTGCCCCCAGCACAACCAGCAGAGGCTCCACTACTTCTGCATCAACACTTTCTGCAGCCAGTACACCTCACACCTCTGCTTCTGTCACCACCCATCCTGTGACCCCTTCATCAGAATCCAGCAGGCCGTCAACAATCACTTCTCACACCATCCCACCTATATTTCCTCCTGCTCACTCCAGTACACCTCCAACAACCTCTGCCTCCTCCACGGCTGTGATCCCTGAGACTGTCACTACCATGACCACTGGGCCAAAACCCAGCACAAGGACTGCTTCCTCCTCCACGGTGACCACCACCACTGTCCCCACGACTACTTCTACAATTAAGAGCACCCCCACCTCAACTACTGTGCCAACAACCACAACATGTAAGTGATTTCTTGAATTTTCCCTTTTTTAAATTATACTTTAAGTTCTAGGGTACATGTGCACAACATGCAGGTTTGTTACATATGTGTACATGTGCCATGCTGGTTTGCTGCACCCATTAACTCATCATTTACATTAGGTATTTCTCCTAATGTTATCCCTCCCTCATCCCTCCACCCCACAGCAGACCCTGGTGTGTGATGTTTCCCGCCCCGTGTCCAAGTGATCTCATTGTTCAGTTCCCACCTATGAGTGAGAACATGCAGTGTTTGGTTTTCTGTCCTTGCGATAGTTTGCTCAGAAGGTTTCCACCTTCATCCATGTCTCTACAAAGGACTTGAACTCATCGTTTTTTATGACTGCATAGTATTCCATGGAGTGAACAGGCAACCTACAGAATGGCAGAAAATTTTTGCAATCTACTTATCTGACAAAGGGCTAATATCCAGAATCTACAAAGAACTTAAACAAATGTACAAGAAAAAAATCAAACAACCCCATCAAAAAGTGAGCAACGGATAAGAACAGACACTTTTCAAAAGAATTTACCTTTTTGAAACTGACCTTTCTTTTCAATCTCCACTCACTACTTTTTGTGGTTTTCTTCTTAAACATTTACTCCTAAACTCCTTTTGATCTGACTTACTTGTTTTCCAATTGATAAAACTCGCATCAAGGTTTTCTGTCTCAGCACTCTCTCACTTCTCCACTCTCGCTGTTTCTTGCACAAGTTCCCCTTTTTTGAACAAAGTATTACCTCTCTTTGCCTGGGCACCTCAATCTCCAGTATTCTGTCCACAAGTCCTGTTTTCCCTCTTTTGTATTCTGCAGGTCTCTGTTCCATTGCACTTTGTATGCCATAATGTTATTAACTCTGAGTGGTTTATTTATGTTTTATTTTAAACTTTTTAGTTTACTTTGTAAACTTTCTAGTGGATTTTCTCACTGATTTTGTTCATACTAAAGTACAAACTTTTTTTTTTTCCAGACGGTTTTTGCCAATTCATTCATGTGTACCTTTGTCAAGTATCTCTGCCACCATTCACTTTTATTTTGATTCATCTTATCCCCTGAGCATCCGCTATAGAAGCAAAAGAGGATTCCTTCACTTCTATCAGCTCTGAATTCTACCTCCAATGCCTATGAGTGTTTTGCTGTCCTTACGTATCCCTCTCCTTTCTCTGACTCAAGAACTTTCACTCAGCCTTCTTCTATCTTGTTAGGGTAAGAATTGCACCATCCAATACCTGCTATTATAATATCCTGTATATTGTATTACATGAATCATGTAATATACTGATAGACCTGTGAGTATGACTCCCAGATTAAGAATATTTTGCATACATTTTTAAAAGTATGTTAGTTAAAATACCTGAAAACTCTGATTTATTTAGATGACTAGGCTCACAGGTATATGATCTGTGTCTGCCCACAGAACTGCCGAATCCCATCTTGAATTGATGACGGTGAAGGTGGTTCTTCAGTTTTTGACTACTACGTTTTCTCTGGACTTTGTGATTTTTTCCTCTGCTCAATTCTACTTTGCCTGAGCTTTTCTTTTTCTTTTTCTTTTCTGATGGAGTTTCACTCTTGTTGCCCAGGCTGGAGTGCAATGGCGCGATCACGGTTCACTGCAACCTCCACTCCCCAGGTTCAAGCGATTCTCTCACCTCAGCCTCCCGCGTAGCTGGGGTTAGAGCGCACGCCAACACACCCAGCTAATTTTTGTAGTTTTGGTAGAGACAGGGTTTCACCATGTTGGCCAGGCTGGTCTTGAACTCCTGACCTCAGGTGATCCACCTGCCTCAGCTTCCCAAAGTGTTAGGATTACAGGTGTGAACCACCATGGCTGGCTGGATTTTCTATCATATGGCTTTTTTCTCTTGATTCTCTCCAATATGTCTTTGTCTTCTTGAGCTCTCCGATTCTCAGATGAGTGGTCTGAGCATTTTCAGGTGGGAGATCTGGACCTTGTATTTCCAGGAAGCCTCGTAGGTGTCTCACGACAAAGGCCAAGTGGCTGCAATGCCACTGGACCTACTATCTGGTGTCGGTCGCATCTTTAAAAGCAGATTGTCCTCCTTCTGTCTTCCTCCTCTTCCCCAGAGATTGGCCTTCCCTTTAGACTGTTGAGCAATGGGTGAACGCACCCCAGCGTCTGCTTCTGTTGTTCTAACCCGTGTTTTGGCACTTAGCTCAGATCTGGGCATCTTCAGTAATGAAAGCGAGAAAGAGACGGAGGGAGGAGACTGATTTATGTATGGGTAAACCCATAGGATGTATGGGTTTCCGGTGTGCCCAGGACTCTTGACTTCTCTCTTCTATTCTTTCCAAACGTCTTGGAGCAAAAGCCCATAAATAGAGGCTGCATGATGTGATTTTCATGAGTGTGGATCCTGCTCTCTGAGTCTGTTTAGGGTAAACCAGAAGGCAGGGGTGAGGCAGGTCTTTGCAGAGTCTATACATACCTCATGCCCTTCCCCAGACAAAACACACCTTGAATACTGATCTACCCAGGCACAGCGATTTTCAAGAAAAACCAAAGTAAACAGAGCTTTAGATTTTCCAGGTTGGTTGGCACGGATATTCAAGAGTTGGCTATCACTACTTCCTACCTATTTAAACTAAGAGGAGTTTATTTGTTGTACTGCAATTTAAAAAGGAGTTGTTAGGCTGGGCGTGATGGCTCACACCTGTAATCCCAGCATTTTGTGAGGCTGAGACTGGAGGATTTGTTAAGGCCAGGAGTTTGAGACCAGCCTGGGCAACAGAGCAAGACCCCATCTCTACAGAAAAATTTGAAAAATAAGCCAGACATGGTGATTCATGCCTGCAGTCCCAGTTACATGGGAGGCTAAGGTGGGAAGATTGCTTAAGCCCAGTAGGTCAAGGCTATAGTGAGCTATGATTGCACCACTACACTCCAACCTGAATGACATGGTGAGACTCTGTCTCAAAAAAAAAACAATAAAATAAGGTCTAGACTCCTCCCTCAAACTCCACATCCCAGTAAATTAAAAAGAATCAGAAAGAGTCATAACAGTAACGATTGCCAGTATGGGCTTTTCCAAAGCAGGTGTTGAAGAACAACGACCATCTTTCTCATTTTCAACCTGGGTGGAATCTAGACTGGTCAAGTTCACCTGGGTTTTTCCTTCCTCAGCCCTGACTGTGTCGTTCACCTCTCACAATGTCAGATTTCTCTTTCTTCACGTTTTCGGGGTAAAGTCAAGCATGCTGGACTAGGACTGGGTGAAGTGTAGCCTAAACGTGGACCCATGGAGAGGTGGCTTAGCCTCTCTCTGCCTCACTTTGCGTATCTGTGAAGAGAGGATAATGGTAACTGTCCTGTGCACCCCCGGGGTCTCATGAGAGTATCAAATTAGGCAGTGTTGGAGCCGGGCATGGTGGCTCACACCTGTAATCCTAGCATTTTGGGAGGCCGAAGTGGGCAGATCACCTGAGGGCAGGAGTTTGAGACCAACCTGGCCAAACAGGTGAAACCCTGTCTCTACTAAAAATACAAAAACTTAGCTGGGTGTGGTGGCGTGCGCCTGTAATCTCAGCTACTCGGGAGGCTGAGGCAGGAGAATCGCTTGAACCTGGGAGGTGGAGGTTGCAGTGAGCCACGATCGCGCCATTGCACTCCAGCCTGGGTGACAAGTGGGAAACTCAGACCCAAAAAACAAAAACAAATTAGGCAGTGTCTGTGCAAATGCATTGTAAGCTGTAAAGTGCTGTGCTCAACATATAAACACAGTAGATCCCTGTTCCTTTCAGTGAGCTGCCTCAATGGAGGAACTTGGAAAGAAAACTTCTGTGATTATTCCACAGGCGTTGGAGATCAATGCCAGGAGGACACTCACTGCAATAATGGAGGCACCTGGGTTCAGAACAAGTGCCAGTGTCCCACCCCCTATGATGGGGAGCGGTGTAATGAGGTGGTCAACAGCATTGACATAGGTGAGTGCAACTCCAGGCCCTCCCCCCTCCCCGTGCCCTGGGACCCAACCTCCATACAGGCACCAGTTCCTACCCCACCTTGATGTGAGGCCAGGAATAGGGCCTCTTCTGGACTGTGGTGTTTTGTTTTGTTTTGTTTTTTTCCACCCAGAGCTAAGAACGCTAAGGTATTACAAGATGAATAAATAGGCCAGGAACGGTGGCTCTCGCCTGTAATCCCAGTGCTTTGGGAGCCTGAGGCAGGATCGCTTGAGGCCAGGAGTTCGAGACCAGCCTGGGCAACATAGTGAGATCTCATTTATTTAAAAAAAAAAAAACAAAACAAAAAACTTAGCTGGGTGTGGTGGCGCATACTTGTAGTCTTAGCTGTTTGGGAGGCTAAGGTGGGAAGATTGCTTGAGCCCAGGAGGTCAAGGCTGCACTGAGCTATGATCTCACCACTTCACTCCAGCCTGGGCAACAGAACAAGACCCTGTCAAAAAAAAGAAAGAAGGAAGGAAGGAAAAAAGAAAGAAAGAAAAGAAAAAGAAAGAAAGGAAAGGAAAGGAAGGGAAAGGAAGGAAGAAAGGAAGGAAGGAAGGAAGGAAGGAAGGAAGGAAGGAAGGAAGGAAGGAAGGAAGGAAGGAAGGAAGGAAAGAGAAAGAAAGAAAGAAAGAGAAAGAGAAAAGAAAATGAATAAAAGAGAAAGAAAAGAAAAGAAAACAAGAAGGTGTATTTTGGATACAAATTTGGCACAAAATTTTACCATAAAATACAATGGAGGTCACTCCCTCCACCTAGGCTGGGGGGCAGAACTTCTGAGTAAGAAACTCAGAGATGCTTTGCTCAGTAAGTCTACCCACCTCAGCGCCACCGGAGACTGTCTCTGCCCAAATGGAACTGACTGTGACAGTGACCAGTGTGAAGTTCACCGATGAGCTAAAAAACCACTCTTCCCAGGAATTCCGGGAGTTCAATAAGACATTCACAGAACAGGTAAGTCTGGGAGAGCAAGGCCCCATGGCCACTCAGTTCCCCCCAGAGCAGAGTTTGCAGGGTAAGAAGGCAGCAGGGGGCTGTTCCCTTGTTAGATGTGCAGGAGTTCCCTCAGGCCCCCACGTCCTCAGGGCTTGCCAGTGGAAGGGGGAAGAGATGAGGCCAGGTTTTACCCGGGGGCTGCAGGAGGCCCCTGAGGCAGGGCAGGTCTCTGGAAAGAAACCACTCCATTTGATGAGTGTGCTATGATGCTGTAGGACAGGAGCATCCCCTGGTCCTGTGCCCTCCTGATGTCCCACGGAGAGGCCCCATGGTCTCTCTGGGATGACACAGTGGCCCCTTGCCTTTCAGATGAACATTGTGTATTCCGGGATCCCTGAGTATGTTGGGGTGAACATCACAAACCTACGGTAAGTGTCTGGGCCCGTGGGAAGAGGGTCTGTGGTGTGGAAGCAGCAGTCATAATTATAAAGGCAATTAGATCTGTGCCTCCTGCATTACCGTGCTCAGGCAGCTATTGCAGAATACCACCAACGGGGCAGCTTAAATAACAGAAATCTATTTCTCCCAGTTCTAGGGGCTGGAGGTCTAAGATGAAGGTGTGGGTGGGTGTGGTTTCTCTGGAGGCCTCTCTCCTTGGCTTGTGGACGGCCACCTTCTTGCTGTGTCTTTGCATCGTCTTTCCTCCGTGCACACCTCCCTGCTGTCTCTGCATATCCAAATTCCCCCTTTTTATAAGGACACCAGTCAGACTCGATGAGGGCCTACACTAATGGTCTCATTTTAACTTACTCACCTCTTTAAAGACCCTATCGCCAAATATGGTCACATTCTGAGGTTCTGGGGGTTAGGGCTTCAATATATAAATGTAGGTGGCACCAGGTGCAGTGGCTCACACCTGTAATCCCAGCACTTTGGGAGGCTGATGTAGAAGGATTATTTGAGGCCAGGAGTTCAAGACCAGCCTGAGGAACATAGCAAGACCTTACCTCTACAAAAAATAGCAGGGCATAGTGGCATGCACCTATAGACCTGGTTACTCAGGAGGCTGAGGCAGGAGGATCACTTGAGCCCAGGAGTCAGAGGTTAGAGTAAACCAGGATCACACCATTGCACTCCAGCCTGGGCAGCAGAGTGAGACTCTGTCTCTAAAACAAAACAAAACAAAACAAAAAAACCAAAAACCTCAAGGATGGCCTCTTCTGTGGTTCCCATTCCTCTATCCATCTTCATCACTGAGGCTTCCCTAAGACTTCCCGGAGACTCACTTTGTAGAAAGTTATCTTAGGCACCACTGCTGGGAGAACTCCTATAGCAGGGGGCCCAGTGCAGTGCCTAGGACAGAGTCATCACCCCAACTGTCCTCCTACCAGCTCTGCCTTCCCTTGGGATCAGAGAGGGTGAAGGCTGTCTGGGATGGATCTGAGAGGTAAGCACCCAATTCTGACCTCAGGACATCTTCCCTTCCCTCCTCAGTCTTGGCAGTGTGGTGGTGGAGCATGACGTCCTCCTAAGAACCAAGTACACACCAGAATACAAGACAGCTTTGGACAATGCCACCGAGGTAGTGAAACAAAAAATCACAAAAGTGACCACAGAGCAAATAATGACCAATGATAATTGCTCAGGTAAACTCTTGGGCTTCTAGGGAGGGAAGGGAGAGGGGATCAGAGCTGGGGCATGACCTTCTTAACAGAGAGGAGGGCTGGGAGTGAGGATGGTTAATGGGCAGGTACAAGAATCACTGTGGGGTCCTAGAGTACCGGGGGTGCAGCCCAAAGAAGCCCCAGGATTGGGCCGAGAGAGTTTTTAACCTTCATCATCCTCCAGCCCATTTTGTCCCTAGGGTAGGGGAAGGGACAAAGGCAAATGGAGACAGCAAGAGAACATGGAGATCCAGGAATTCGTCCCGGAACCTGCAAGGCCAGACATACAAACAGACCAGATCTTGCAGGGTGCCAGGACTAAGGGCTATAGGACAGGGGAGTCTGCTGGAAATGGGGACCCATGGGCCTCGTTACACGGGGGTTCATCTAAGTGTGTGGATCATGGCAGAAGAGGGAAGAAGGAGGCATCGGGAAGGCATGGTGGCTCACGCCTGTAATCCCAGCACTTTGGGAGGCTGAGGCGGGCAGATCACTTGAGGCCAGGAGTTTGAAACCAGCCTAGTCAACATGGTGAAACCCCATCTTTATTAAAAATACAAAATTAGCTGGGCATGGTGGCAGGCACCTGTAGTTCTAGCTACTTGGGAGGCTGAGGCAGGAGAATCACTTAAACCTGGGAAGCAGAGGTTGCAGTGAGCTGAGATTGCACCACAGCACTCCAGCCTGGGTGACAGAGCAAGACTCCATCAGAAAGAAAGAAAAGAAAGAAAGAAAGAAAGAAAGAAAGAAAGAAAGAAAGAAAGAAAGAAAGAAAGAAAGAAAGAAAGAAAGAAAGAAGAAGAAAGAAAGAAAGAAGAAAGAGAGAAAGAGAAGAGAGAGAGAGAGAGAGAGAGAGAGAGAGAGAGAAAGAGAGAAAGAGAGAAGAGAGAGGAGGGAGGGAGGGAGGGAGGGAGGAAGGAAGGAAATAAGAGAAAAGGGAGGCATGGGACAAAAAGGCTCAGGACACTTGGAGGGTCATAGGACGCAAGGCTGATGCTGCTCCTCTGCCGGGGCCACATTCCCACCTCCCCATCACAGCCCACCCCCTTCTCACACACACACACACCTCAGCTCCCTGAGGATGCAGAACAAGCATGTATGTGTCATGAGGGGTTTTATGTGTCTCTTTCACAGCCTTGATGTGTTTCAACACCACTGGCACCCAAGTGCAAAACATTACAGTGACCCAGTACGACCCTGTAGGTAGGTGATAACACAAGGGGTTTGGGGGAAGGCTGGAGAGGTGTGGAGCCCAGGAGGAGCGGGACAGTGCCCCCCCAGCCCCCTGATCATGGCTGCTCCCCATCCCTGCACCCCTCCACCAGAGGAATGCCGGCAGAAGGCCGAGGAATATGAAGACTACTTCCTAGTGGAGTACCGGGACCAGAAACCATACTGCATCAGCCCCTGTGAGTCTGGCTTCAATGCCTCCAAGAACTGTAACCATGGCAAGTGCCAGATGTCTCAAAATGGAGCCCGGTGCCTGTGAGTGCTCCCCCATTTCCTCCAGCCCAGGCCAGATGTCCTGGTCCTCCCCTCCCCTGCAGGGCTTCACCCCAGGCATTGCCTGGAGGCCAAGGTCATGGGACTAGTGTCTCCTGAATGTGTCCAGCTGCAGAGGAATTGGGTTGGGGACGGGGGTAAAACATGAGTAGTTGAGCTCCAAGGCTATGTCCAGAACAGCCTAGCCGTGTCCTGTCTGTGCTAAGGAGGGCTGAGGACAGTAAGAACCTCCTGGGAAGGTTGTCTGACAGGGGGAACAGAGACACAGCCTTGCTCTCTCTCCAGAGAGAGAACAAGACCCTCTTCTGGTGAAATAGAAACAGAAGGTTACACACCCACATGAGGAGTGGGGAGAACCCCTCTAGCCCAGTCACAGAGGTAGGAAAGCAAAGAAAAACGTTGCCACTTGAAACAGAACCAAAGAGAGAGACCAGATGGAGCATCAGGTGCGGGAAGAAGCCACATGTGGGCAAAGACCTCAGTAGTCAGTTTTGGAAAGCTTCCTGGAAGAGGGGGTCACAAGCTGGAAAGGGGAAGAAAGGAACAGGGTTTAGAGAGGGCATCTCAAGGCAGCAGGGAGGAAGAGCTTCAGGGGTGTAACGGGAGCTCTGGATCAGGGCTGCAGCCTGGCTTTCTTGACAGAGAGGAGGGCTGGAAGTGAGGATGGTTAATGGGTGGATGCAAGATCACTGTGGGGTCCTGGAGTCCCTAGGGGTGCATCCCAGGGAAGACCCACGGTTGGGCCAACTGTCCTAGGTCCTGGGTTGCAACTGGAGGCAAAACCTAAAAGCCTGGAGTGGGAACTGAGCTCATTTGAGGACCACCTCCAGGGATGCTGGTCTTCATCCCCGTTCATCCTCTCAGGGCGCCTTGCTTTATGCACCCTGGCAATCTCTTCTCACCTCCTCTTCATTAAACACCCACTGGGCAGGGCCCCGGTCTGAAGCTGGTGCTGACTCTGTTCTCTCTCCCCAACCTGCTGCTTCTCTCCCATCTCAGCTGCGTGACCACGGAAACTCACTGGTACAGTGGGGAGGACTGTAACCAGGGCACCCAGAAGAGTCTAGTGTACGGCCTCGTGGGGGCAGGGGTCGTGCTGGTGCTAATCATCCTGGTAGCTCTCCTGATGCTCATTTTCCACTCCAAGAGAGAGGTGAAACGGTGAGCAAGCCCCTACCACCTCCTCTTTCAACTCCCTCCAGCTCCTCCTCTTCCTATGATCCCTCTGCCTCTAATCACTTCATCCTCGAGGTGGACAGTGGGGCAAGCTAAAAATGGGGATACAATTTGTCCCTGGTCCTTGTTCCTGTTCCCCAATCCTAATGGGGTCTCTCTGGTGTTTCCATCAATAGGCAAAAGTACAGATTGTCTCAGTGGTACAAGTGGCAAGAAGAGAACGGTGGACCAACTCCTGGGACCTTCCAAAACATTGGCTTTGACATCTGCCAAGGTATCGGCCTTCCTCTCTGCACTCAGAATGACTCAAAATGTGGAAACAGGCTGGGTGCTGTGGGCTCATGCCTGTAATCCCAGCACTCTGAAAGGCCAAGGCAGGATGATTGCTTGAGGCCAGGAGCTCGAGATCAGCCTGGGCAACAACACAGAAAACTCTATCTCTTTTTTTTTTTTTTTTTTTTTTTTTTTTTTTTTTTTTTTGAGACGGAGTCTCACTCACTCGCCCAGGCTGGAGTGCAGCGGCGCGATCTCAGCTCACTGCAAGCTCCGCCTCCCGGCTTCACCCCATTCTCCTGCCTCAGCCTCCCGAGTAGCTGGGACTACAGGCGCCCACCACCACGCCCAGCTAATTTTTTGTATTTTTAGTAGAGACAGGGTTTCACCGTGTTAGCCAGGATGGTCTCGATCTCCTGACCTCATGATCCGCCCGCCTCGGCCTCCCAAAGTGCTGGGATTACAGGCATGAGCCGCCGCGCCCAGCCAAACTCTATCTCTTAAAAAAAAAAAAAAAAAGGGAGGCTGAGGCAGGTGGACCACTTGAGGTCAGTAGCTTGAGACCAGCCTGGACCACATAGTGAAACCCTGTCTCAGCTGAGTGTGGTGGCAGGTGCCTGTAATCCCAGCTACTCGGGAGGCTGAGGCAGGAGAATCACTTGAACCCGGGAGGCAGAGATTGCAGTTAGCCGAGATTGTGCCATTGCACTCCAGCCTGGGCAACAAGCATGAAACTCCATCTCAAAAAAATATAAAATAAAAAATTGCTTTAATTATCTGGGCGTGATGGCATGCACCTCTAGTCCCAGCAACTTGGGAGGCTGAGGCAGGAGAATTGCTTGAGCCTGGGAGATGGAGGCTGCAGTGAGCCGTGATTGCACCACTGCACTCCAGCCTGGGCAACAGAACAAGACACTGTCTTAAAAAAAAAAAAAAAAAAAAAAAAAAAAAAAAAAAAAAAGTACTTAGGAGGCACCTGGGAAGACCCTGGGGCTTAAAGTGTGAAGGGGGAAAATATTTCCCACTCCAAAATGTTTGGCTCTACAGCTAAAACCTTATTTCCATTACTGACTCCTGTGAGACCCTGGATGGGGCATAGTGAACTGAACCACTGGGGAGACACAGGTTCCTTGAGGGTGGTAGATTTCCCTAATGCAGAGATCAATGCTCGGGAGTGGGTGAGCTCATTAGCAGGGGAGTTGTTCCTCAGTAAAGAGACTAATGTTAGATTTTGCTAGGTTAAAGGCACGTGTTAAAATTTCTAAAACTAGAGTCTTTAACTTCTAAAGAAGGAAATATGTGGAATGAGAAATTTCTCAAAATAGTCTTTAAATTCTAAAGAAGGGGAAGATTAGAATGAGGAAAAAGTCCAGTCAACCCACAAAGAGCAGGAAAGGGAGAAAAAGAAAAAGGAGGTGGGATGCAGTGGCTCATGCTTATAGTCCCAACGCTTTGGGAGGCCGAGGCTGGAGGATCGCTTGAGGCCAGGCAAGACCAGCCTGGACAACATAACGAGATCAAAAAATTAAAAAAATTAGCCAGGCACAGTGGTGCATGCCTGTAATCCTAGCTTCTGAGTCAGGAGGATCACTTGAGCCCAGGAGGTCAAGGCTGCAGTGAGTTATGATTACACCACTGCACTCTAGCCTGGGCAACAGAGCAAGACCCTGTCTCTTAAAAAAAAAAAAAAAAAAAAGAGAGAGAGAAAAGAAAAGAAGAAGAAGAAGGTGGGGCATGGTGGCTCATGCCTGTAATCCTAGCACTTTGGGAGGCTGAGGCTAGTGGGTCACCTGAGGTCAGGAGCCCAGCCTGGCCAACATGGTAAAACCCCATCTCTACTAAAAATACAAAAATTAGCTGAGTGTGGTGGCGTGTGCCTGTAATCCCAACTACCTGGGAGGCTGAGGCAGGAGAATCGCTGGAACCTGGGAGGTGCAGGCTGCAGTGAGCTGAAATTGCACCACTGCACTCCAGCCGGGGCAACAGAGCAAGATTCTGTCGAAGAAGAAGGAGGAAGAGGAAGAGGAGGAGGAGGAGAAGGAGGAGAAGGAGGAAGGGGAAGAAGAAGAGGAGATAGGACACATAGAAAATACAAAATAGTGGCTGGGCGCAGTGGCTCACCCTGTAATCCCAGCACTTTGGGAGGCTGAGGCAGGTGGATCATGAGGTCAGAAGATTGAGACCATCCTGGCTAACACAGTGAAACCCTGTCTCTACTAAAGATAAGAAAAAAAATTAGCCAGGCGTGGTGGTGGGCGCCTGTAGTCCCAGCTACTCGGGAGGCTGAGGCAGGAGAATGGCATGAACCCGGCAGGTGGAGCTTGCAGTGAGCCGAGATCAAGCCACTTAACTCCAGCCTGGGTGACAGAGCGAGACTCCATCTCAAAAAAAAAAAAGAAAATCCAAAATAAAATGATAGGAAGTAATGCAAATATATCACAAAGCATAATACATATAAGTAGATTAAACTCTAGTTTAAAAAGGATTTTTAAAAAAAGAAAACTAGGTATTCACTGTGGGTGGGAGGTACACGTAAATTGGAAACACACAGGTTGGAAACAAAAGTATAGAAAAAACAAAACAGGGTAATACTAAACAAAGTATCTGTTGTTTTGTGTATAGCTTTACTCATTGCAGTCACATACATTTTAAAGCAAAAAGAATTACTAGGGATAAAAATGATCAATATTAGCAAATGGCTTACTCTGTTAGACACAAGTCTAATTTGTATGCTCTATTAATACAATCTCAAAATAGATAAAGCAAAAACTGACAAAGCTACAAAGGAAAATTAACAAATCCACCAGCACGGTGAGAAATTTTTAAAACACCCCTCTTAGTAATTGACAGAAGTCACTGAGGATTACAGAACTTTTGGACAAAATAATTAGCCTTAATACAATACAGAACACCACATTCAACAAATAGAGGGTATTCATTTATTACATGAGTCCACGAGAAAACTTCTAAGGATGGCCACACACAGGACATGAAAAAAGCCTCAACAAACTTATAAAAAATTATTTAAATCAGACGATCTTATCTGACCATAATGCAAGTATGTTAGAAATCAATAACAAAAATATTTTTGGAAAATGAAAACAAAAATCCCATATCTTTGGAATTTTTTTTCAAGTTTCCAAATAATGTATGGATCAGATAAGAGATTATAGTGAAAGTGAGAAAATACTTAGTATTCAGACTCGCGGGATGCAGCTACAGCTGTACTCAGAAAATTCATAGCCTTAATATGTCTGTATTGGGGGCTGCTGAGTCAGGTAGTGTTGACAGTTTGTCACATTTTCAAGAGTTTTCAGTTTCCTAGGGGTAGGGACAAACTCATCCTCCATTGGATGGGATTAAAGGGAGAGATGAAAGTTTGTCCTTCTAACCTCCTGTTTCCATGGTGCTTTCCATCCCTCTAGAAGATGATGACTCCATCCACCTGGAATCCATCTATAGTAATTTCCAGCCCTCCTTGAGACACATAGACCCTGAAACAAAGGTAAGAAGGGCCTGGATGGGATGCTGGCCTCCCCCAACCTTGAGACTTTCTTCTCCTTTCCTGCATGGTAGGACCTTCAGGAAAGCAAAACCATGTTTACAGTTTATTGGTCCAGGTGATTCTCCCAGGTCCATACTGCCAGGAAACAAGCCTAACTCAGGGGAAGAATAAAAGCTAAGTAGCAAGGTGGAATCACCTTCCGTTGACCCCTGAGGCTTCAGATTCTGAGGTTTCCTTCCCCACTGTAAGTACACCCTTGATGGACAACTTACTTAGTTATTTTAATTTGTAAACACACATAAAAGTCAAAATAGTAGTGCAGTAAATACTTACATATTCCATGCAGCTCAGTAAGGCTTAACATGCCATATGTCTCTTTCTTTGTATTGATCTATTCACTAATTTTTGCTGAATAATTTGGAAGTCAGCTGCCAACATTATGACACTTGATCCCTAACCATTTCAGCCCACATTTCCCAATACCACGATTATATCCAATACGTTGATCGTAACTTCACAATATCATCTGATATCCAATTTTTCCAATTAGCCCAAGGACATCTTCTATTACTAGTTTGTTTGTTTTTTTTTTTCCCTCAGATGTAGATACAACAGATTTCACTCACTGACTTCTGTTATGTCTCTTTGGTCTTTTAATCTAGAATGGGCTCCTACATTTTAAAGTATACTGCTTTTCTTAAGAGTCTAGGATGGTTGTCTTGAAAAATGTCTCACACCCCTGGTTTGTTTCATGATGTCATCTAACTTGTCCCCCCTACCCTTAGTATCAGAGGTATTAGAGATATTCTGGGATTGGAAATACTGGAGGTTGGGTCTAAAGGCTTAACTGGAATCAGATTAAACATTTTTATGATATCACAGATAATGCTATTGCCTCACTTCAACAAGTATATAACATCAGATTGTCCCCCCATGGTTAAGGCCAAGATTGGTTACTTGGGCAAAAGGTGACCACTCCTTGATCACTGCCTTAATATGATTTAAACTGGATGGATAGTTGAAGGTAGGAGAAATAACAAGTGTGAACGTCTTCAGGTGCTATGCTCCCTTGACATAGCCCTTTGGGGCAAAGATGAAATCTCCAGCCAGGATACCTGTAAACCTACCTGGTGGAGAGGGGAAGGCACAATTGGTTTGTGCTAGAATCCAGGTAATGGGACAAGTTCTAAACTAACCACTTAGGCCAGGTGCGGTGGCTCATGCCTGCAATCCCAGCACTTCATGAGGCCAAGTCAGGAAGATCGTCTGAAGTCAGGAGTTTGGGACCAGCCTGGGCAACAAAGTGAGACTCTGTCGCTGTAAAAGAAATAATAATAATAGCCAGGCACAGTGGCTCACGCCTGTAATCCTAGCACTTTGGGAGGTCGAGGTAGATAGATCACTTGAGCCCAGGAGTTTGAGACCACCCTGGGCAACATAGCGAAACCTCATCTCTACAAAAAATTTAAAAATTATTCAGGTGTGGTTGTGTGCACATGTAGTCCCAGCTACTTGGGAGGCTGAAGTGGGAGGATCGCTAGAGCCCAGAAGTTACAGGCTGCAGTGAGCCTTGATTGTGCCACTGCACTCCAGTCTAGATGGCAGATTAAGCCTGTCTCAAAAAAATAAAAAAATAAAAATAATTAAACCGAACACTTCCCATCCCAAGCCTCCTTATGCTTCCAAAATCCCAAATTCCTCATGAGCTGAGCCTTCACCTGGTTTTATCTCTCTTTTCAGATCCAAATTCAGAGGCCTCAGGTAAAGACATCATTTTAAGGCATGGAGTTGAGAAGTCTGGGAGTGAGGAGATTCCAGTCCGGCTAAGCTTGGTGGAGCATTTCCCCATTGAGAGCCTTCCATGGGAACTCAATGTTCCCATTGTAAGTACAGGAAACAAGCACTGTACTTACCAAGGAGAAAGAGGAGAGAGATGGCAGTGCTGGGAGAGTCTCAAATAGAAACCCGTGGAAGCTCCAATAGGCTTGCCTTGATATCAGGCTAGGCTTTCCTGCTCAGTTTTCAAAAAGGTTCCAGATTTGAGGGGTGCTCTGACTGCAACATCTGTCACCCCATTGATCGCCAGGATTGATTTGACTGATCTGGCTGGGTAGGCGGGTGTCCCCGTCCTCCCTCGCTGCCCCATGTATGTCCCTCCTAAAGCTGCATGCTCAGTTGAAGAGGATGAGAGGACGACCCTCTCTGATAGAGGAGGACCACGCTTCAGTCAAAGGCATACAAGTATCTGGACTTCCCTGCTAGAACTTCCAAACAAGGTCAAAGAGGTTCCTCCTCTCGCCTGCCCGGATTCAGTACCATGGACAGCGCCCTCAACGAGCTGTTTACTACCGTGACCCCTTGGACACGGGACTGCTGCATGCACTTTACATTTCACAAAATGCTCTCCTAAGAATTATTGAATGCCATCTTCATGAAAAACACTTGTGTTTAAATATAGAGCATTTACCTTTGGTATATAAGATTGTGGGCATTTTTTAAGTTCTTAGTTTTATGAGTTCTGATTTTTTCCTTAGTAAATATTATAATATATATTTGTAGTAACTAAATATAATAAAGCAATTTTATTAAAATTTTCATGGTTCCCAGATCTTTCCCTCCTATTTCCCATAGCTCCTGTTTCTAACCTCCCAGACTGTCTCTCTCCTCCCTTCCTCTAGAACATAAAATCTGATGCATTTGGGGTTCAAGATAACAAGACAGAGATTTGCAGTGGGAAGAGGACCATTCCCTGAACTTCACTGACACCATTTGCTGGTGTCCAGGAGGCAAGGCAGACAGACAGACAGACAAACAGACACACACACACACACACACACACACACACACACACACACACACACAGAGACACTCATTTCCTATCAAAGAAAACCAAATTTTCCAAGCTCTCCTTCTGAAAATGGGCTGATATTTCTTTCCATGCATCTAAAGAGATAGAGACCTGAGCTCTATTTTCAGCTTTCTCATGAATTCCCTTAGGTTAAATCTGGGAAAAATCTATTTGGACTCAGTCTTGCCTTCTGCCGAATAAGCACTAGGTTTCTAAAGCCTCTTTCATCGCTGTCCTTAATATTCCTAGGACGCTTTTTAAAAATTATTATGATTCCAGCCATGCCGCTCAGGATTCACCATATTCTCGAAGGTCTCTCCCACCAGCAACCCGCTTCAAAGCCTAACCTGAGACAGAACCTGGACTCTGCTGCCCCCTCCTGGATGCCCTGAGCACCTGCAGGCACCATACCTCTTCTCAGCGGTCCCCTCCTGGCCTCTCCTGTGAGAAAAATACTCCGTTACACTTGATTATTTTCATATTTGCCATCAAAATTCTGTTTCTTTTCTTTTTTTGAGACAAGGTCTCACTCTTTCGCCAAGGCTAGAGCACAGTGGTGTGATCACTGCTCACTGCAGCCTTGAGCTCCTGGGCTCAAGAATTCCTCCAGCCTCAGCCTCCCAAGTAACTGGGACTACAGGTGTCAGCCACCATGCCCGACTAATTTTTAATTTTTTTTTTTTTGTAGAGATGTGGCTTCGCTGCGTTGTCCAGGCTGGTCTTGAATTCCTAGGCTCAAACGATCCAATCACTTCTGTCTCCCAAAATGCTGAGATTCCAGGTGTGAGCCACTATGTCCAGCCTTTTTTATTTTTTTTTTAATTTTGAAAATTTGCAAATCTACAGAGAAGTTAAAACAACAAATTTTTAAAAAGTGAAACTTACCTGGGCATGGTGGCTCACATCTATAATCCCAGCATTTTGAGAGGCCAAGGCAGGCGGATCTCCTGAGGTCAGGAGTTCAAGACCAGCCTGGTCAACATGGTAAAACCCTGACTCTATTAAAAATACAAAAATTAGCCAGGAATGGTGGTGCATGCCTGCAATTCCAGTTACTTAGGAGGCTGAGGCAGGAGAATGGCTTGAACCTGGGAGACGGAGGTTGCAGTGAGTCGAGATCACACCATTGCATTCCAGCCTGGATAACAGAGAGAGATTCTGCCTCAAAAAAAAAAAAAAAAAAATTACACATATATATGTATATATAACAGTGAACCCCATATAACCTTCACCTGGAGATATCAGTTGTTAGCATTGTGTCCTATTTGCTTTAAAGTGGTACGTGTTTTTCTGGAATTCAGCAAAATTGGAAATAAAAAATTAGAAAAGTGGGCTGGGCACAGTGGCTCGAGCCTGTAATCCCAGCACTTTGGGAGGCCGAGACGGGTGGATCACGAGGTCAGGAGATCGAGACCATCGTGGCTAACACGGTGAAACCCCATCTCTATGAAAAAAAATACAAAAAACTAGCCAGGCGAGGTGGCGGGTGCCTGTAGTTCCAGCTACCGGGGAGGCTGAGGCAGGAGAATGGCGTAAACCCGGGAGGCAGAGCTTGCAGGGAGCTGAGATCTGGCCACTGCACTCCAGCCTGGGCGACAGAGCGAGATTCCGTCTCAAAAAAAAAAAAAAAAAAAAATTAGAAAAGTTGCAGATAAAAAATTACCATGAACCTGACCTTTTTTTTTTTTTTAATTTTAGACTCAAGGGGTACATGTTCAGGTTTGTTACAAAGATATATTGTGTGGTGCTGAGGCTTAGAGTCTGAATAAATCCATCACACAGGTGGTGAGCATAGTATCCAATAGGTAGTTTTTTTTGTTTGTTTGGGGTTTTTTTTTTGAGACTGAGACTTGCTATCACCCAGGCTGGAGTGCAGTGGCACAATCTCAGCTCACCGCAAGCTCCATCTCCCAAGTTCAAGCGATTCTCCTGCCTCAGCCTCCCGAGTAGCTGGGATTACAGGCGTGCACCACCAGGCCTGGTTAATTTTTATATTTTTAGTAGAGACAGAGTTTTGTCATGTTAGCGAGGCTGGTCTCGAACGCCTGACCTCAAGTGATCTACCTGCCCTGGCCTCCCAAAATGCTGGGATTACAGGCATAAGCCACGGCACCCAGCCCCAATAGGTATTTTTTCGACCCTTGCCCCCCTCCCTCCTTGTCTGCTTTTGGGGTCCCCAGTGTCAACTGTTCCCATATTTACATCCATATACACTCAATGTTTAGCGCCCACTTATAAGTGAGAACATGTGGCATTTGGTTTTCTGTCTTTGTGTTAATTCATTTAGGATAACGGCCTCTAGTTGCATCCATGTTGCCGCAAAGGACGTGATTTCATTCTTTTATTTATGGCTACATAATATTCCATGGCGTACATGTACCACATTTTCTTTATCCAATCCACCATTGATGAACACCAAGGTTGATTCCATGTCTTTGTTATTGTGAATAGTGCTGCAATAAACATACAGGTGCAGGTGTCTTGCAGATGGAATAGTTTATTTTTCCTTGGAGTACATACCCAGTAATGAACAATGCTCAGTTTCCAAAACTGAGCTGAATTCATACGTCTTCACTTTCAGACCTGCCTCCTGCTTCCCATAGGCATCGGTGGCCATGGGAGGGGGGACTTAACAGGGCTACAGACCCCACATCCCATCTGGAACTGAAATCTCAGCTCCTTCCCACTCTCTCATCCTATCTGTGCAACGGAAAGGAGGGACATAGCACCCGCACCCATAGGCTGCCCAGGTCCACTCTTGGTGAGCCATTTACTACCTGCATGAGCTTGGGAAAGTAACCTTCTCTCTCTGAACCTCTGCTCCCTCAGCTGTGAAACAAAACAAAACAAAACAAACTGAGTAGCTGGGTATGGTGGCTCACGCCTGTAATCTCAGCACTTTGGGAGGCTGAGGCACCTGGATCACTTGAGGTCAGGAATTCAAGACCAGCCTGGCCAACATGGTGAATACTCATCTCTACTAAAAATACAAAAATTAGCCAGGTGTGGTGGTGCATGCCTGTAACCCCAGCTACTTGGGAGACTGAGGCAGAAGAATCACTTGAACCCAGGAGGCAGAAGTTACAGTGAGCCCAGATTGTGCCATTGCACTCCAGCCTGGGCAACAAGAGCAAAACAACTCTGTATTTAAAAAAAAAAAAAAATGAAAAATGAAATGACCACCTACCATGTGCAAAGTACCTTTCATTATTTTCAGTCCACCAATGAGGGCAACTGAGGCAGACATCCTAGCAACTTGCCCAAGATCATGAAACCAACGGGTATGAGGCTGGGATTAGAAAACAGGGTGGCATCTGGTCAAGCCCATGTTCTTTTTTTTTTTTTTGAGATAGGGTCTTGCTCTGTTACCCAGGCTGGAGTGCAGTGGTACAATCATGGCTCACTGTAGCCTCAAACTTCTGAGCTCAAGCAATCTTCTTGCCTCAGCCTCCCAAGTAGTTGCAGGTGTGCACTGCCACACTCAGCTAATTTTTAACCTTTTTAAAAAATAGAGACAGGGGTCTTGCTATGTTGCCCAGGCTAGTCTCAAACTCCTAACTTCAAATGATCCTACCACGTCAGCCTCCCAAAAGTTCTGGGATTACAGGTGTGAGCCACAGTGCCCGGCTCAAGTCTGTGTTCTTATCCATCACTTATGTGCCCTCCCCATGGGACAACTCTTGGGATGAACTGGGTTAATATATGTAAAATGCTTGAAACAAATTCTGGCATATAAAAAGTTCTAAAAGAGAAAGACAGTGGGAGAGAGAAAACATGAGCTATTGCTACATCAGCTTCCCATCAGCTACATCATAATTCTCTCTTTGCAGCTCTTCCCTCTTAAGTTTCTTCTTCTCTCTCTTCCTCCAACCATAGAAGAGTGATGGCTGGACTTGAAGCAAGACAGAAGGCTGGCCCTGTCACTTTGCAGAAACCAAGAAATCCAAACGCATAGAGATGCAAAGAGATAGTTGGACGCAGATACACTAAGTCACAGAGAGAGGAGTCTGGTGGGAGCTTGATATGGTTTGGATGCATGTCCCTTCCAAATCTCATGTTGAAATGTTATCCCCAATGTCAGTAGTGGGGCCTACTGGCACTGGGTCACGAGGGCAGATCCCTCATGAATGGCTCAGCACCATCCCCTTGGAAATGAATGAGCTCTGACTCAGTTAGTTCACGGGAGACCTGGTTGTTTCAAAGAGTTGAGGCCAGGCAAAGTGACACACGCCTCTAACCCCAGTACTTTGGGAGGCCAAGGCAGGAGGATCGACTGAGCCCAGGAGTTTGAGACCAGACTGGGCAACATAGTGAGACCTCCCTGCTCCCGTCTCTACCTAAAGTTAAAAAAAATTAGCTAGGCATGGTGGCATACACCTGTAATCCCAGCTACTCCGGGGCTGAGATGGGAGGATTGTATGAGCCTGGGAGGTTGAGGCTGCAGTGAGCTATGATCGCACCACTGCACTCCAGCATGGGCAACAGGGGGAGATCCTGTCTCCAAATAAATAAATAAATAATAGGTTAAAAGACCACTTCCAGCCAGGCATGGTGGTTCACGCCTGTAATTCTAGCACTTTGGGAGGCCGAGGCAGGCGGATCACTTGAAGTCAGGAGTTCGAGACCAGCCTGGCCAACATAGAGAAACCCTCATCTCTAATAAAAATACAAAAATTAGCTGGGTGTGGTGGCAGGCACCTGTAACCTCAGCAACTCGGGAGGCTGAGGCAGGAGAATTGCTTGAGCCTGGGAGGGCGGGGTTGCAGTGACCCAAGATTGTGCCATCACACTCCAGCCTGGGCGATAGACCGAGACTCCATCTCAAAAAAAAAAAAAGAAAAAAAAAGCACTTTCTCTCTTTCTCTCTCTCTCTCTCTCTCTCTCTCTCTCTCTCTCGTGCGTGCGTGTGCCATGTGACTGGCTCCCTCTTCGCCTTCCTCCATGATTGTGAGCCTTCTTAAGGCCCTCAACAGAAGCAGATGCCGCTATGCTTCTCAGACAGCCTGCAGAACCGAGAGCCAAAATACAACCTCTTTTCTTGACAAATTACCCAGCCCCAGGTGTTGCTTTACAGCAATGTAAGAAGGGACTAACACAGGATGTAAAGGCAAAGAGGCACTCAGGGACCACCCCTCCGGGCTCACCTCGGGCCACCTGCACCGCTGCTCACCGTCACGCAGGTGCACACATACCCCCGCTTGACCTTTGGTGCCGTTCCTGCCAGACCCATGACTCGGTTCATGGGCATCTCCTTGCAGCCAGCCCATGGCGTCCATCCACCTTACAGCTGCTCTGTAAATCACTGCCAATCACTGCTTCCTGCCACAGCCCACCATTGCCTTCCCAGTTATGCGATTCACCTGCTCCAACACGAACACCCTGGCCTTCTGATTAAAGCAATATCTCCACCTCAACATGGTTTTCAACGTCGCTGGAATCTGGTCTCATTTTCCTCCTGACTCCATTTCTTCCCACACCCACCCATGTCCCGGCCACGTGGCATGTGGGTTGCCAAACTGCCCGCAGCTACTTCTTATTATTATTACTATTATACTTTTTTGGGAGACGGAGTCTCCTTCTGTTGCCCGGCTGGGGTGCAGTGGTGTGATCTCGGCTCACTGCAACGTCCGCCTCCCAGGCTCAAGCGATTCTCCTGCCTCAGCCTCTCCAGTAGCCGGAATTACAGGTGCTCACCACCACACCCAGTTAATTTTTGTATTTTTATTAGATACGGGGTTTCTCCATGTTGGCCAGCCTGGTCTCGATCTTCTGACCTCAGGTGATCTGCCCGCCTCAGCCTCCCAAAGTGCTGGGATTATAGGCATGAGCCACCGCACTCAGCCTCCCAGCAGCTTCTCTACCCTCCTCTTCCCACATATCTCTCTCTAGAACCTGACCCATCCTGCAACTCCAATTCTGCTTCCTCCAGGAAGCCCTCTCTGATACCATCCTTGTCTACTTCTCTCATTGTGTTCATCATTTCCCCTTGTTCACCCCAGGGTGAGGATGAGGCTTTGTTATTCTCCGTACCCCACAGCACCTAACACCGTGCCTTGTGTATAGAAGATGCCTTATGAATGCTTGTTAACTTTAATTAAATCAAAACTTCTCTCCCTTGGCCAGGCGCAGTGGCTCAGGCCTGTAATTCCAGCATTTTGGGAGGCCGAGGCAGGAGAATCTCTTGAGCTTGGGAGTTCAAGACCAGCCTGGGCAACGTGGTGAAACCCCCATCTCTACAAAAAGTTTTAAGATTAGCTGGGCATGGTGGTGCCTGCCTGTAGTCCCAGCTACTTGAGAAGCTGAGGTGGGAGGACTGCTTAAGCCCGGATTGTCAAGACTGCAGTGAGCTGAGATCACACCACTGCACTCCAACCTGGGCAACAGAGTGAGACCCTGTCTCAAAAACAAACAAACAAACAAACATACTAATCTCTCTTGGCCAGGTAATCCCAACACTTTGGGAGGCCAAGGCAGCAGGATGGCTTGAGCCCAGGAGTTCAAGACCAGCCGGGACAACATAGCAAGACCCCATCTCTACAAAAAATTAGCCAGGCATGGTGGTGCACACCTGTAGTCCCAGCTGCTTGGGAGGCTGAGGCGGGAGGATCACTTGAGCCCAGGAGTTGGAGGCTGCAATGAGCTATGATCATGTCACTGCACTCCAGGCTGGGCCACAGAGCAAATCCCATCTCAAGACAAAAAAACAAAAACAACTCATCTCCACAAAGCTGTTTTTGTTTGTTTGTTTTGTTTTGTTTTTTAAGACAGTCTCACTCTGTCACCCAGGCAGGAATGCAGTGACACGGTCTCAGCTCACTGCAACCTCCACTGAGGCAATTCTCCTGCCTCAGCCTCCTGAGTAACCGGGATTTACAGGCACCTGCCATCACACCAGCTAATTTTTGTTATTTTTAGTAGAGATGGGGGTTTTACCATGTTAGCCAGGCTGGTCTCAAACTCCTGACCTCAAGTGGTCTGCCACCTCGGCCTCCCAAAGTGCTGGGATTACAGATGTGTCCACAAAGTTTTTTAAACATCTACTGTCTGGCATAGTGGCTCACACTGTAATCCCAGCACTTTGGAAGACCGAGGCGGGTGGATCATCTGAGGTCAGGAGTTCAAGACCAGCCTGGCCAACATGGTGAAACTCCATCTATACAAAAATTAGCCAGGTGTGATGGCGGGTGCCTGTAATCCCAGCTACTTGGGAGGCTGAGGCAGAAGAATTGCTTGAACCCCGGTGGGAGGCAGAGGTTGCAGTGAGCTGCGATCGTGCCACCGCACTCCAGCCTGGGCGACAGCGGGAGACTCCATCTAAAAAAAAAACACAAAAGCAGAAACAAAACAGTCTCCTGTTACATTCACCCTGTCCTTCTTATGACCCTTTTGAGCTTGTATCAACACGATGTGACCAGATTCTCACTTGTTCTGGTTACTTCACGCATGCTTACCCCAACCCCGCAGAAAGCCAGCCTCCGTGGGCCACAGAGCCCAGCTCAGACAGTGCAAGCCGTGGGCCCCCTGGGGCTCACTCTCTTCTCCTTTCCTCCCACGGCCCTTTCTGGAAGGGATAAAGACAAATGGAATGGTAAGCAGGGCTTATTTCTGCGTCCCGGGGGGCCCTCGGCTTGAGCATAAACACAGCGTCTGATCTTTCTCCTTCTCCTCCTCTGAGTCTTTTCA
Source organism: Macaca fascicularis (assembly GCF_037993035.2). Classification (NCBI taxonomy): domain Eukaryota; kingdom Metazoa; phylum Chordata; class Mammalia; order Primates; family Cercopithecidae; genus Macaca; species Macaca fascicularis. Next base: position 49,704,612 of record NC_088377.1, read on the forward strand.
GGTCACCCTGAATCACCAGACACCCTGGGGGGTGGGGCAAGATTGACAGGAGGCTGGAAGTTCAAGGACCATCTCCTGTCCAATAAATGAAAATGTATGCCTCTCGCCTGCCCTGGAGATGCATGGAGATGAGGGAAATCATTTTCCAAAGCATCTTGTAAAATTCAGCTCTCTTGCAGGCAGATTATAATATGGCTTTTGAAGAACAGGAGGGGTCTTGCCATTTAGATCTCTGGGGGTTGTGCTAGACCCGGGCGGACGACGTGACCAGTCGTGCTTCGCTGCGGAGGGTGATGTGACTCTGTAGAGCCTGTTGAAATGACACCCCCAAGGTGGGCAGGCCTGATTCATCTGCGATGATACAGCAGGTCAGGGAGCTGGCGGCTTCCTAAGTCAGGCCGCCTGACGAGAGGCAGGACTCACAGGGGAGCCAGGAAGCTAAGGAAATTTACAGCATGTCGTAGCCTGGGGGGAAAGTGGAATTGAACCTGGGTGATCATCAGCCTGATTAGCTCAGTGCCTCCTGGTGGGATCCAAGGGCGGGAGGCAGTGCAGGGGAAGAGGGGGCGGGGAGTCAGGTCGGCATCATCAAGGTGGAGTTCCAGGAGCTGTGGTTTGCTAAGGTCAAGAGCAACTGGGGCCCAGAAAAGCGTGTGGAGCAGCAAACCCGGAGAAAACAAGCCTGGCGCCCAGTCCTGGAGTTGAGGGTCCTGGGACTGAAAGCTGCGTTAACGCAGGCCGGAGTGGTAGGGAAGCCTGGAGTGAGGGGAAGGACTGTGGGCAGGACTGGGGGCTCATGGTACATCCTCCCTGAGACCTGGCTCAAGGCAGGTGCTGGCCAGGTAAAAGACTCAAGATCTGCCACCAGCAACCCCCTCCGGAAGTCCTGAAGTGACTCCACCTCTGCTGAGTGAGAGTGGGCATGAGGCCGAGATTATCAGCCTTCATTTTGGTGCTGGCTGCAAGCTTCTTGTGGGGTGGCTACAGGATGCCCGGAAGCTCTACTCCGTTCGAAGAATGAGACGGAGTCTCACTCTGTCGCCCGGGCTGGAGTACAGTGGCCGGATCTCAGCTCACTGCAAGCTCCGCCTCCCGGGTTTACATCATTCTCCTGCCTCAGCCTCCCGAGTAGCTGGGACTATAGGCGCCCGCCACCTCGCCCGGCTAGTTTTTCTTTTTGTATTTTTTTAGTAGAGACGGGGTTTCACTGTGTTAGCCAGGATGGTCTCGATCTCCTGGCCTCGTGATCCGCCCGTCTCGGCCTCCCAAAGTGCTGGGATTACAGGCTTGAGCCACCGCGCCCGGCCGCATCCTGTTTCTATAAGATTCAAAATTGCCTTGAGGCCAGAAGTTCAAGACCAGCCTGGGCAACATAGCAAGACCTTCGTCTTTACAAAAAAATAAAACATTAGTCGGGTGCATTGGCATGTTCCTGTAGTTCCAGCTACTTGGGGGACTGAGGCAGGAGGATCACTCGAGCCCCAGGAGGTCAAGGCTGCAGTGAGCCGTGGTCACACCACTGCATTCCAGTCTGGGAGAGAGAGCGACACCCTGTCTCAAAAAAAAAGAAAAAAAAAAGTTAAAAATGTAGCTGGGCATGGTGGCTCACATCTGTAATCCCAGCATTTTGGGAGGCTGAGGCAGGCAGATCACTTGAGGTCAGAAGTTCAAGACCAGCCTAGCCAACATGGTGAAACTCTATCTCTCCTAAAAATACAAAAATTAGCCAGACTTGGTGGCGCGTGCCTATAATCCCAGCTACTCAGGAGGCTGAGGCACGAGAATCGCTTCAACCTGGAAGGTGGAGGTTGCAGTGAGCCAAGATTGTGCCGCTGTACTCCACCCTGGGTGACAGAGCAAGACTCTGTCTCAAAAAAAAAAAAAAATTCAAAATGTGAATCTTTGGGAAAAGAGGGCCCGTAATGCCAGATGAGGACTGGGTGACTTTATTCTCCGTGACCAACGCAGGCCATTGACAGCCCCTGCCAGGTGGGGGCATTTCCCATGCCTTCCAGAATTGCCCTGATTGCCATAATCACGCAACCCTTTATGAGCCATTGGTATAAGTCAGGGCTGGTACCAGGATTCATGCATACACATTAATTCATACCTCCCCAACCTCAGTTTCTCAACCCAGCACGTCCTGAAAGGGCTCTAGGCTTCCAGACAGAGTGAGGCCACAGCCCTCAGGCCACCACGCAGGGCTTGCCAGGGGCTGGAGCTCCATCACCCCTGGTAACTGTGGCCTCCAGCCTTGCAGATGCAATCATATTTCACTTGCTTTTTTTTTTTTTGGAGACAGAATTTCACTCTTGTTGCCCAGGCTGGAGTGCAGTGGCACGATTTCGACTCACTGCAACCTCTGCCTCCCGGGTTCAAGTGATTCTCCTGCTTCAGCCTCCCGAGTAGCTGGGATTACAGGCATGTGCCACTGTACCCAGCCTTACTAATATAGTTTTGTTGTTGTTGTTGTTGTTATTTGAGACAGAGTCTTACTGTGTCACCCAGGCTGGAGTGCAGTGGCGTGATCTTGGCTCACGGCATCCTCTGCCTCCCGGCCAGACATGAAAAAGGGTTGAAACCACAGCATTCCTTTATTTGATCTTCACATCTCTGTGGAGCAAGTATGTTTATCTTCCTTGTACTGATAGGAAAGTGAAGAGTTAAGTGGCTTGCCTAGGGTAGACTTGCAATGTGCATTTTTTGGATTTGTTTTTTGGTTTTTTGAGACAGAGTTTCACTCTTGTCACCCATACTGGAGTGTAGTGGCATGATCCCGGCTCACTGCAACCTCCGCCTCCCGAGTTCAAGCGATTATCCTGCCACAGCCTCCCGGGTAGCTGGGATTACAGGCACGTGCCACCACGCCCGGCTAATTTTTATATTATTAGTAGAGACGGAGTTTCACCATATTGGCCAGGCTGGTCTCAAACTCCTGACCTCAGGTGCCCGCCTCGGCCTCCCAAAGTGCTGGGATTACAGGCGTGAGCCACCGCGCCCGGCCCTGTGCCTGTTTGATTCCCATGATAGCATGCTCAGGCAAGCGGACTGCCTCCCTTTAATTAACCAGTCCAAGCCCAGGCCACTCATGGCTGGCAGAGCCAGCTTTCTCCTGACACATACGCAGTGTTGGGATTCTCTGCCCTGAGCAGGGAGGAGCCTCTGTCAAGAGCACCGGAAGTATCTCTTTTTATGCGGCAGAGGTAGACCAGATGGACGCAGCAGAGACGACCTCTTGGGCCTTCTCATGTCAGAGTTGAGAGGCCCAAGCATTCAGCATTTTCTCGTCTTCCTCCCTTACAGAAGGAGGCTGCATTGTAGACACCCGTGTTGAGAATATCCAGGCCTGAAATTTGGTTCAGTAAGTCAGAGATGCCCCAGAGCACCACTGTACTGATTTGATGCTAAAACAGCCAAGGGTTTCCTGTGGCTTCGCCGCTTAAAACCGGAGGGCAGGCTGAGCCCAGGAACCTGAGGGTGAGCCTGGCTGTCCCCACAAGATTCATCCTCCAGGCACCAGATCAAGACCTCATACGCACCTCGGGGCGGGGCTAACTGCTCTTCCTAGTTCCCTGGGGCCGCCATCACAAAGTAGTAGACTGATTGTCTGAAACAAAAGGAATCTATTGTCCCACAGTTCTGAAGGCCAGAAGTCCAAGACCAGGGTATCCGCGGGGCTGGTTCCTTATGAGGCCCACAGGGAGAATCTGTTCATGCCTCTCCCCCAGCTCCCGGTGGTCTGCTGGCAAGCTTTGACATTCCTCAGCTTGTAGAAGCATCACTCCAATCCCTGCCTTCGTCTTCATATGGTACTGCCACTGCAGACCTGTCTCTGTGAATCAATTTCCCTCTATTTTTTAATTTTTTTCTTTTTTTATTTTTTGAGACAGAGTCTCACTCTGTTACCCAGGCTAGAGTGTAATGGTTCTATCTCGGCTCACCGCAACCTCCGCCTCCTAGGTCCAAGCGATTCTCCTGCCTCAACCTCCCGAATAGCTGGGACTACAGGTGTCTGCCACGCCACCCTGCTAATTTTTATATTCTCAGTAGAGACAGAGTTTCACCATGGTGGCCAGGCTGATCTCTAGCTCCTGACCTCAGATGATCCACCCGCCGCGGCCTCCCAAAGTGCTGGGATTACAAGCATGAGCCACCATGCCTAGCCAATTTCTCTCTCTTTTTTTTTTTTTTTTTTTTTTTTGAGACAGTCTTACTCTGTCTCCCAGGCTGGAGTGCAGTAGCGAGACCTCGGCCCACTGCAATCTCCTCCTCCTGGGCTCAGACAATTCTCCTGCCTCAGCTTCTCGAGTAGCTGGGATTGCAGGCATGTGGAACTACACCCAGCTAATTTTTTGTATTTTTAGTAGAGATAGGGTTTCACCATGTTGACCAAGCTGGTCTCGAACTCTGGACCTCAAGTGATCCACCTGCCTCAGCCTCCCAGAGTGTTGGATTACAAGCATGAGCCACCACACCTAGCCTATTTTTTTTTCTTCTTCCTTTGAGACAGAGTCTTGCTCCGTCACCCACTCTGGAGTGCAGTGGCATGATCTCGGCTTGCTACAGCCTCCACCTCCCGGGCTCAGGTCAACCTCCTGCCTCAACCTTCTGAGTAGCTGGGACCACAGACACATGCCACCACAGCCAGCTAATTTTTAAACTATTTGTAGAGATGGGAGATTTGCCATGTGGCCCAGGTTGGTCATGAGCTCTTGGCCTCAAGGGATTCTCCAGAGTGCTGGGATTACAGGCGTGAGCCTCTGCACCCGGCTTAAAGGACTTTTGTCTAGCCCTCAGTGCAGAGAGCTGATCTGGTTACACATCTCAGATCATTTCATTGCCAACAGTCTGAACAAGGCTCATCTCTCATCAGATTTCCCACTGCACTCCTGTGCCTTCTACCTCCCCTCCTTCATCGGTGCCCACTCACTCCAATTCACTGAATATATGTTAAGTATGTTTTAATATATTAATAGACCAGGTGGAGTGGCTCACGTCTGTAATCCCAGCATTTTGGGAGGCTGAGGCGGATGGATCAGGAGCTCAGGAGATCGAGACCATCCTGGCTAACACGGTGAAACCCCATCTCTACTAAAAATAGAAAAAAATAAGCTGGATGTGGTGGCGCAGGCCTGTAGTGCCAGCTACTCGGGAGGCTGAGACAGGAGAATTGCTTGAACCCAGGAGGCAGAGGTTGCAGTGAGCTGAGATCACGCCACTGCACTCCAGCCTGTTGACAGAGAAAAACTCCATCTAGAAATAGATATGTGTGTATGTGTGTATGCATGTGTGTGTGTGTGAGTGTGTGTGTATGTTAATATAGTCTTTTTTTTTTTTTGAAACAGGGTCTCATTCTGTCACCCAGGCTGGAGTGCAGTGGTGCGATCACAGCTCACTGCAGCCTCGATCTCCTGGGCTCAAGTGATCCTCCCATCTCAGCCCCCACAAGTAGCTGGGACTATAGGCGTGCACCACCAAGCCCAGCTAATTTTTGTATTTTTTGTAGAGACACGGTTTTGCCGTGTAGCCCAGGCTGGTCTCGAACTCCTGGGCTCAAGTGATCCCGCCCACCTCAGCCTCCCAAAGTGCTGGGACTACAGACGTGAGCCACTGCGCCCCGCCTTATTAATATAGTTTTGAAAGTTATATTATATTGTTTAATTTCTATGTCTTAAGTTTACATACATGAACGTGTTCTGTGGATCTCATCTTTCTGTTTCTATTCTTTTAGGTTTTGCTTGTTTTTGAGTCAGGGCCTCAAGATGGCCCCGTATGGGCCATTTACAGATGTTGACCACGTTCTGGGTTACAAGGAACCTCAGTAAATTGCAGAAAAATTGCCTGGCAGAGATTATGGTTTTTCATTATCATAAACACTAAAAATCAATAGCAGGCCGGGTACAGTGGCTCACACCTGTAATTCCAGCACTTTGGGAGGCTGAGGCCGGCGGATCACTTGAGGTCAGGAGTTTAAGACCAGCCTGGTCAACATGGTAACCCCATCTCTACTAAAAAAAGAGAGAAAAAAAGTAGCCAGGCATGGTGGTGAGTGCCTGTAATCCCAGCTCCTCGGGAGGCTGAGGCAGGAAAATCGCTTGAACCCGGGAGGCAGAGGTTGCAGCGAGCTGAGACATGCCACTGCACTCCAGCCTGGGCAACAAGAGCAAAACTCTGTCTCAAAGAAAAAATGAAAAAAATAAGCCAGGTGTGGTGGTGGGCGCCTGTAATCCCAGCTACTGGGGAGGCTGAGGCAGGAGAATCACTTGAACCCGGGAGGCAGAGGTTGCAGTGAGCTGAGATCGCACGACTGCACTCCAGCCTGGGTGACAGAGCGAGACTCCCTCTCAAACACAAACAAACAAAAATCCATAGCAAAAGACTAACAAACGCATCACAGAGGTGAACTCCCAAAAGGCTCAGACCTAAATGTGAAACAGAAAAGCACAACACTAACAGCTGAAAGTGTAGGAGAATCCCTTTGACACTTCCATATAGGGAAAGGCTTTTTGAGCTGGATCCCCTAAACACAAACCACATGGAAAAATAAGTTTTCCATTCAACAAAGGGCACTGCAGAAACAGTTAAGATACGGGTGTCTCCCTGGGAAAAGACCCGTGCAATGTCTGACATTGACAAGCAATGAATATCCAAGAAACTCCAATAAATTAATAAGAAAATGACAAGCAACCCGGCTGGGTATGGTGGCTCACGCCTGTAATCCCAGCACTTTGGGAGTCTGAGGCGGGTGGATCACTTGAGACCAGCCTGGGCAACATGGCGAGACCCTGTCTCTACGAAAACAAAAACAAACAAACAAACAAACAGAAATTAGCCAGCTGTGGTGGCATGTGCTTATAGTCCCAGCTACTCAGGAGGCTGAGGTGAGAGAATCACTTGAGCCCAGGAGGTTGAGGTTCAGTGAGCCAAGATCACACCACCTCATTCTAGCCTAGGTAACAGGGCAAGAACCCGGAAAGAAAGAAAAGAGAAGAAAAGAAAAGAAAAGGAACAGAAAAGAAAGAAAAGAAAAGAAAAGAGAGAGGAAGGAAAGAAGGAAGGAAGGAAGGAAGGAAGGAAGGAAGGAAGGAAGGAAGGAAGGAAGGAAGGAAGGAAGGAAGGGAGGGAGGGAGGGAGGGAGGGAGGGAGGGAGGAAGGGAGGGAGGAAGGGAGGGAACAACTCAAAGAAAAATAGGCAAAGATAATTATTTCCTTTTTTTTTTCTTTACTTTTCTTTTAGATGATATTATTATTCTACTCACTAGACCACCAGGGAGGACAAAGATTATGAAACCTAAATGGCTAACAAACATGTTACAAGGTATTCAGTCTCACTGGTAATTGGGAATTTTATACCCATCTGATGGCAGGGCGACTCGGGAGACATGGGCAGTGATGGGAGCACAGGTGAGCACGGTCATCCGAACAGCATCTGGCTCAGTAGTGAAAACTAAGTTATACGTAAACTGAATACCCAACAATGCACCTCCTAGAGAAACTCGCCTGTGGATAGGTCCTAAAAACCTAAAAGAAGCCTGTCTGGCAAGGGGGGTCACACCCGTAAGCCCAGAACTTTCCGTGGCCAAGGCAGGAGAACTGTTCAAGCCCAGGAGTTCAAGACCAGCCTTGGCAACCTAAAGAGATTCTGTCTCTACAAAAAATTTAAAAATTAACCGGGCATGGTGGCAGGTGCCTGTAGTCCCAGCTACTCAGGAGGCTGGGGTGGGAGGATTGTTTGAGCCTGGGAGGTCAGGGCCTCAGTGAGCCGTGATGGCACCACTGCACTCAAGTCTGAATAACAGAGCAAGACCCTGTTTCAAAAAATATATGTATAACTAATTGTCATTTGTTCATGTTTATCAATAGTTTATTCAAATATTCCATTTCTTGATTAGGCTGAAGATGAAGATTTCCTTAGAAGAAAGATATGAAAGGGAAATTGAGATCTTGAGGAACGGAAAGACTTTAAAGCAAAAAGCATTGTAATGATTTAAAGGATTGACTGTTGTGATATGATAATAGCATCATGGTAAAAATGTTCAATGTACTGGAAAAAAAGTCACAATACTAGCATGTATACATTTAAAATAGCTTAAAATAAGGCCGGGCATGGTGGCTTACGCCTATAATCCTAGCACTTTAGGAGGCCAAGGTGGGTGGATCACCTGAGGTCAGGAGTTCGAGACCAGCCTGGCCAACACAGCAAAACCTCGTTTCTACTAAAAATACAAAAATTAGCCAGGCGTGGTGGCAGGCGCCTGTAATCCCAGCTACTTGGGAGGCTGAGGCAGGAGAATCGCTTGAACCCGGGAGGCAGAGGTTGCAGTGAGCCGAGATTGCGCCACTGCACTCCAGCCTGGGTGACAGAGCGAGACTCCATCTCAAAAAATAAATAAAATAAAATAAAATAACTTAAAATATATAAAGCACCAACTGGCAGAATTATAAAAAGAAATGGACATATTCATAGGTTTAGTGAGATATTTACACGTATTAGTGATTAATATCTTTTTTTTTTTCTGAAACAGAGTTTCACTCTTGTTGCCCAGGTTGGAGTGCAATGGCGAAATCTTGGCTCACTGCAACCTCCGCCTCCCGGGTTCAAGTGATTCTCCTGCCTCAGCCTCCTGAGTAGCTGGGATTACAGGTTCGTGCCACCACTCTTGGCTAATTTTTTCTATTTAGTAGAGATGGGGTTTCACCATGTTGGTCAAGCTGGTCTTGAACTCCTGACCTCAGGTGATCCACCCGCCTCAGCCTCCCAAAGTGCTGGGATTACAGGCATGAGCTACCATGCCTGGACAATTAATATCTTAAGCAGAAAAAAATTGCATTAAGAATACAGGCCAGGTGCGGTGATTTAAGCCTGCAATCCCAGCACTTTGCGAGGCTGAGGCAGGTAGATCAGTTGAGGCCAGGAGTTCCAGACCAGCCTGGCCAACATGGTGAAACCCCGTCTCCACTAAAAATACAAAAAATTAGCCTGGTGTGGTGGAACACGACTGTAATCCCAGTTACTCGGGAGGCTGAGGCACAAGAATAGCTTGAACCCAGGGATATGGAGGTTGCAGTGAGCTGAGATCGCACCATTGCACTCCAGCCTGGGCCATAGAGCGAGACTCTGTCTCAAAAAAAAAAAAAAAAAAAAAAAGAATACCAAGGAATTAGGGAGGCAAAGGTGGGAGGATCACTTGAGGCCAGAAGTTTGAGACCAGCCTGGGCAATAAAGTGAGACTCCTGTCTCTACAAAAAAATTTAAAAATTAACTGGGCATGGTGCCACATACTTGTAGTCACAGCAATTTGGAAGGCTAAGGCAGGAGGATGGCTTGAGCCAAGGAGGCTGAGGCTACAGTGAGCTATGATTGCACCACTGCACTCCAGCCTGAGTGACAGTGTGAGAGCCTGTCTCAGAAGAAGGAGGAGGAGGAGGAGGAGGAGGAGGAGAAGGAGAAGAAGGAGAAAAAGGAGAAGAAGAAGAAGAAATAAGAATAGAGAGGAATTACACAAAACAGCTATAAGGTTGATTTAATGAATATATATACTCATTGTACACACACACACACACACACACACACACAGAATTCTGGTCTCAGAAATTGAAAGAACATGCATTTTTCTCAAGCACATATGAGATGCTGATAAGTCCATAATTAGTCCAATAAAACATATCTCAGTAGATATAAAAGGAAAGCAAGAACAAAAACACTCAAAGGCCAGTGAGAAGGTTACTGCAGTGGTTCAAGCCAGAGGTGACAGTAGCTCCTCTCTGTGTGAGGTCGGTGGAGGAGGGGAGGAGAGGTTGGATGCTGGATGCATTTTGAAGGCAGAGCTGACGAGTTTGCTAATGGTCTGGGTACACACTGCAATGGAAAAAAGAGCAGTCAAGGATGACAACAAGAGATCTGACCTGAGTACCTGGAAGGATGGATTTGCATTTCAGAGATGGAGGTGTCTGGGAGAAGGGGGAGGGAGCAGGTTGGGGTGGAGGAGGCTAGAGCTCCATATGAGGGCATATTAAGAATGGGATGCCTGTTAGACCGACAAGTAGAAAAGTCCAATGGGGCCATCTGTGGGACATGAATCTGGAAGTCGGGGGGAGGTCTGTTCTGGAGATGAAAATTTAGAAATTACCATTCTAGGCCACGCACAGTGGCTCACACCTGTAATCCCAGTACTTTGGGAGGCCAAGGCAGGTGGATCACCTGAGGTCAGGAATTCGAGACCAGCCTGGCCAATATGGTGAAACCCCATCTCTACTAAAAATACAAAAATTAGCTGGGTGTGGTGGCACGTGCCTGTAATCCCAACTACTCGGGAGGCTGAGACGGAATAATCACTTGAACTCTAGAGGCAGAGGTTGCAATGAGCCAAGATTTCACTATTGCACTCCAGCCTGGGTGACAAGAGCAAGACTCCATCTTAAAAAAAAAAAAAAAAAAAAGAAAGAAAGAAAGAAAGAAAGAAAGAAAGAAAGAAAGAAAGAAAGAAAAAGAAATTACCATTCTATAAAGGATGGATATAACATCATTGCTATGGTTTGGGTGTTTGATGCCTCCAAACCTCATGTTGAAATTCGCTTTTTTTTTTTTAACAGGGTCTTGCTCTGTTGCCCAGGCTGGAGTGCAGTGGAATGATCATGGCTCAGTGCAGCCTCAAACTCCTGGGCTCAAGTGATCCTCCCACCTCGGCCTCCCAAGTAGCTAGAACTACAGGCATGCACCACCACACTCAGCTAATTTTTGTATTTTTTGTAGAGATGAGGTCTCACTGTGTTTCCTAGGCTGGTCTCAAACTCCTGGGCTCAAGCTATCCATCCACCTTGGCCTCCCAAAGTGCTGGGATTACAGGTGTGAGCCCCCACATCTGACCTCAGCATGTTGAAATTTGATCCTAGTGTTGGAGGTGGAGCCTAATGGGTGGTGTGTGGGTCTTGGGTCAGATCCCTCATGAATAGATTAATGTCTTCCCTGAATGGGAGGTGAGTGAGTTCTGACTCTATTAGTTCCCTCAAGAGCAGGGTTGTTAAACAGAGCCTGGCACCTCTCCCCATTCTCTCTTGCTTTCTCTCTCACGATGTGATTTCTGCACACGCCAGCTCTCTTTCACCTTCCTCCATAATTGGAAGCAGCACTTTGGGAGGCCAAGGTGGATGAATTGCTTGAGCCCAGGAGTTTGAGACCAGCCTGGGCAACACAGTGAGACCTCATCTCTATAAAAGAGGCCCTCACCGGATACAACTGCCCAGTTTTGAACTTCCTAGCCATCAGAATCATGAGGCAAATAAAACTTTTTTATTTGGCCTCTGACCAAGCAAGGTGGCTCACGCCTGTAATCCCAGCACTTTGGGAGGCCGAGGGGGGTGGATCACCTGCAGTCAGGAGTTCAAGACTAACCTGGCCAACATGGTGAAACTCTGTCTCTACTAAAAATACAAAACTTAGCTGGGCATGGTGGCACGTGCCTGTAATCCCAGCTACTCAGGAGGCTGAGGCAGGAGAATCACTTGAACCTGGGAGGTGGAGGTTGCAGTGAGCTGAGATCAAGCCACTGCACTCCAGCCTGGGCAACAGAGCCAGACTCCATCTCAATCAATCAATCAATCAGTCGATCAGTCACCCAGCCTCAGGTATTTTTTTTTATAGCAACACAAAATGGACTATGACAGTCATTTAAAGCCGTAAGACTGGATGGGATCCCTCAGGGAGGGAGTGTGGACGGAGAGGAGGTCTAAACGCATGCTGATGTTTAGGGTCAGGATGGTAGAAGAACTCAGAGAAGAAATAGCCAAGGAGTAGGAAGAGAACCAACGGAGATGAGAGGCCAAGATACCAAGAGAGAAGAGTTTCAAGGAGGAAGCGACTTCCTCTGTCAAATACTACAGTTGAATAAGAGGAGCACAGACAATGGGGAGGTGATTGATGACCTCATCCAGAACAGCTTCCCTGGAGTGTTGAGAACAAGAGCCTGTCTGGAGTGGGTCCCAGAGGAAAAGGAGAACAAAGGCAGACATTGTTCACTGGCAGGGGCATGCAAGGTCAAGCAGGGAACTGGCTTTCTTGTGTTTTTTTTTTTTTATTATTTTTATTTATCTATTTATTTTGAGATGGAGTCTCGCTCTGTCTCCCAGACTGGAGTGCAGTGGCACAATCTCGGCTCACTGCAACCTCCGTCTCCCGGGCTCAAGCGATTCTCCTGCCTCATCCTCCCCAGTAACTGAGATTACAGGCGCCCACAACCACGCCCAGCTAATTTTTGTATTTGTAGTAGAGACGAGATTTCACCACGTTGGTCAGGCTGCTCTCGAACTCTTGACCTTGTGATCCACTCGCCTCGTCCTCCCAAAGCGTTGGGATTACAGGGGTGAGCCACTGCGCCTGGCCTCTTGTGTTTTTAAAATGGGAAATAGGCTGGGCACTGTGTCTCTCTGGTGACCCCAGCACTTTGGAGGCCAAGGCAGGAGGATCACTCAAGGCCAGGTGTTTGAGACCAGCCTGGGCAACATAGTGAGACCCCTCCATTTCTACAAAAGATAAAATAGCCGGGCGCCGTGGCTCACTCTTGTAATCCCAGCACTTTGGGAGGCTGAGGCAAGTGGACTGCCTGAGCTCAGGAGTTTGAGGTCAGCCTGGGGAACACGGTGAAACCCTGTCTCTACTAAAAATACAAAAAATTCGCCAGCCGTGGCAGCGTGCGTCTGTAATCGCAGCTACTCGGGAGGCTGAAGTGGGAGAATCGCTTGGGCCCAGGAGTTCAAGCCTGCAGTGAGCTATAGTCACAGCACTGCACTAGAGCCTGGGTGACAAAGCAAGACTCTGTCTCTAAAACTAAAAACAAAAACAAGAACAGAAGATGGAAAATATGCTAAACGAAGCATCCAGTGGCAAAAGGAAATCTCAGTACACTGACTCTGTCTTTACTTAAAATTGTGATATTATGTTTATTATAGATGTTTTGTGGTGATTTTTAAAAAAATATTGCATTAAAATATTAATTATTAACATACCCACAAAAAAATGTATGCTGATTAACAACATTTTTGGTGCTTCTTTAGATGTTATATCTGAGACCCTGGAGGAAGAAGTAGTAAAAGGAGAAAATGGAATATTTGAGGGAGTTTTCCTAGTATAAACAGGAACTGGGGACCAGGCACAGTGGCTCACGCCTATAATCCCAGCACTTTGGGAGGCTGAGGTGGGCGGATCACCTGAGGTCAGGAGTTCAAGACCAGCCTGGCCAACATGGCAAAACCCCATCTCTACTAAAAAATACAACAATTAGCCAAGTGTGGTGGTAGGCACCTGTAGTCCCAGCTACTCAGGAGGCTGAGACAGGAGAGGTATGAACCCAGGAGGCTGAGGTTGCAGTGATCCGAGATCACACCACTGCACTCCAGCCTGGGTGACAGAGCAAGACTCCATCTCACAAAACAAAGCAAAACAAAACAAACAAACAAAGAAACAGGAACTGGGGATGGGCCCCTGGGTCTGGTAGCCTAGAAGGGACACAAAGGGCCTATGATGATTGGCAGGAGCAACCGCAGGCTGACAGAGACCTCCCCAGGCTCTGCCCACTGGTCTATGCACCGTCCCTGCCCTCCTCCAGCTGCCTGGCACGGCTGAACATGCAGGGACATGGTATTGTCATGAAGTCTTATAAAAGCTGCCATGGACACTGATGGGGAGACTGACCACGCAGGAACAGTCATTCTAGAATTAGCCTACAGAATTGGCTAAGGAGGAAAACACAAGGAAGGCAGTAGTTGCCGTGGCAACATTATGGTTTACTGGATGAAGGAAAGGTGGTTTTTATGGGTGACTGGGTAATTGACCATCGCCCAGAGCCAGCAGGCAGCGTTAGCAGGGGACAGAGCTCCCTCTGGTGGGCCTGGATGGCAAAGATGGTTCAGAGTGGATGGTGCTGTGGGCACTGGGAGCACAGGTATGCCCAGCAATTGCGGAACAGGCAGAGGAAGAGAAGCCAGCAGGGCAGAGGGAAGGGGGCAGAGCAGGAGGGGGAAGAGGCGGGTCGACCTAGAGAGGCGTGAGTTTTGAGAAGGAAGTGATCACAACTTCAAATGTCAGAGAGGTTTATAGGATAAAGGGTAAAAAGAGGCTACCTGGGTTGCCACACATATTTTGCTATCACTAGACATCCGATCCTGAGGCGTTGGCACCGGGAGAAGAGGGATGGGCCTAGGATTACAATTTTACTTTTTTTCTTCTTTTCTTTTTCTTTCTTTTTTTTTTTTTTTTTTTTTTTGATGTAGAATCTCCCTGTGTGGCCCAGGATAGAGTGCAGTGGCGTGATCTTGGCTCACTGCAACCTCTGCCTCCAAGGTTCAAGCAATTCTCAGGCCTCAGCCTCCAGAGTAACAGACTACAGGCAGGCACCACCATGCCCAGCTAATTTTTGTATTTTTATTTATTGTATTTTATGTATTTATTTTTTGAGGTGGAGTCTCGCTCTGTCGCCTAGGCTAGAGTGCGGTGGCACAATCTCAGCTCACTGCAACCTCCACCTCCCAGGTTCAAGCAATTTTCCTGCCTCAGCCTCCCAAGCAGCTGGACTACAGGTGCCCACTACCAGGCCTGACTAATTTTTGTAGAGACAGGGTTTCACCATGTTGGCCAGGCTGGTCTCAAACTCCTGACCTCAAGTAATCCACCTGCCTTGGCCTCTCAAAGTGCTGGATTACAGGCATGAGCCACCATCCCTGGCCTAATATTTTATATTTTAAAATTAGCTTCATTGGGCTATAATTTATATAAACTAAAAACCATCCATTTAATTACATAGTTCAATGAGTTTTGACAAGTGTAAATAGTCGAGTAATTGCCAACACAATCCTGATACAGTACAATATAAAAATAAGGAAATTGACATTGGTCCAATACTATTAACTAGACTACAGATCTTATTCAGATTGCAGTAGTTTTGACATGCACTCGTGTGTGTGCATGTGTGTGTGTGTGTGTGTGTGTGTGTGTGTGTGTGTCTGCGTAGTTCTATGCAATTTAAAAAAATATTTTTTAATTTTTTTGGCAGGGTGCAGTGGATCACGCCTACAATCCCTGAACTTTGGGAGGCCAAGGCTGAGGTCAGAAGTTCAAGACCAGCCTGGCCAACATGGTGAAACCCCATCTCCACTAAAAATACAAAAATTAGCTAGGTGGGTTCCTGTAGTCCCAGCTACTCAAGAGGCTTGAATCCTCCTGGGTTAAAGAGGAAGGAGAATCTCTTGAACCCAGGAGGTGGAGTTTCCAGTGAGCCTAGATCGTGCCACTGTACTCCTATTTTTTTCTTTTTTCTTTGTTTTTTCTTTTCTGCTTTCTGAATGATTTCCTTAATTAAAACCTTCCAATTACTATGGTTTCAGGCCAGGCGCGGTGGCTCACACCTGGTAATCCCAGCACTTTCGGAGGCCAAGGAGGGTGGATCACAAGGTCAGGAATTCGAAACCAGCCTGGCCAATACGGTGAAACCCCATCTCTACAAAAAATACAAAAATTAGCCGGGCGTGGTGGTACGTGCCTGTATTCCCAGCTACTCAGGAGACTGAGGCAGAAGAATTGCTTGAACCCAGGAGGCAGAGGTTGCAGAGAGCTGAGATCGAGCCCCTGCATTCCAGCCTAGGTGACAGAACGAGACCCTCTCAAACAAACAAAAAACTGTAATGGCAGATTTGAAAGACACAATAGAAGGGTTGGAAGGTTTTAATTAAGGAAGTCATCCAGAAAGCAGAAAAAAAAAAAAAAAAAGGGCTGGGCATGGTGGCTCAAGCCTGTAATCCCAGCACTTTGGGAGGCTGAGGCGGGCGAATCACCTGAGGTCAGGAGTTCGAGACCAGCCTGATCAACATGGAGAAACTCCGTCTCTACTAAAAATACAAAATCAGCTGGGTGTGGTGACACACGCCTGTAATCCCAGCTACTCGGGAGGCTGAGGCAGGAGAATCGCTTGAACCTAGGGGGCGGAGGTTGTGGTGAGCAGAGATCGCGCCATTGCACTCCAGCCTGGGCCACAAGAGCAAAACTCCGTCTCAAAAAAAAAAAAAAAAAAAAAAAGAAAGAAAGAAAGAAACAGGAAAAAGAAAAGAGAAGAGAAAATATGAAATGAGAGGACTCACTCAGGAGGCACAACTCTGAATGGTGAGAGCTCAGAAGAGAAAACAGAGGGGAGAGAATTTCCACAAAATCCTTGAGAGAATTTCCCACACCTCAAGGCACATGTTGGCAGATTTTTTTTTTTTTGAGATGGAGTCTCACTGTGTTGTCCAGGCTAGAGTGCAAAGAGTACAGTGGCACAGTCTCACCTCACAGCAGCCTCTGCCTCCCAGGCTCAAGGGATTCTCCTGCCTCAGCCTCCCGAGTAGCTGGGATTACAGACTCCCCGCCACCACACCCGGCCGATTTTGTATTTTAGTAGAGACAAGGTTTCACTATGTTGGCCAGGCTGGTCTCGAACTCCTGACCTCAGGTGATCCACCCACCTTAGCCTCCCAAAGTGCTGGGATTACAGGCATGAGCCACTGTGCCCAGCCATGTTGGCAGATTTAAGAGCCACTACATGCCCAGCAGGACGCACTCACTGTGAAATTCCGAACACTGGGATCAAAGAACATTCTGAAAGTTTCCAAAGCATACTGGACCCTGAGAGCTCATTGCTTAGCACTTTGGGAGGCTGACGCGGGAGGACCACCTGAGGCCAGGAGTTCAAGACCACGCTGCCCAACACAGCGAGACCCTGTCTCAATAAGAAATAATGACAAATAAAAATTATTTTAAAAAGAATTCTGTGAGCTGGTTGTTAAATCAGTGGTGGTGTGCATGAGGACCTCAGCCACAGTGGGAGTATTTACACCAAGTTTACATTATGAAAATTGACAAAAGCTAAATACAAATCAGGGTTTTGTTTTTTGTTTTTTGAGACAGAGTCTTGCTCTGTCGCAGAGTCTGGGGTAGAGTGGCGCGATCTCGGCTCACAGCAACCTCCGCCTCCCAGGTTCATGCCATTCTCCTGCCTCAGCCTCCCGTGTAGCACCCGCCACCATGCCAGCTAATTTTTTTTTTTTTTTTTTTTTTTTGAGACGGAGTCTCACTCTGTCACCCAGGCTGGAGTGCAGTGGCGCGATCTCGGCCCACTGCAAGGTCCGCCTCCCGGGTTCACGCCATTCTCCAGCCTCAGCCTCCCGAGTAGCTGGGACTACAGGCGCCCGCAACCGTGCCTGGCTAATTTTTTGTATTTTTAGTAGAGACAGGGTTTCACCGTGGTCTCGATCTCCTGACCTTGTGATCCACCCGCCTCGGCCTCCCAAAGTGCTGGGATTATAGGCGTGAGCTACCGCGCCCGGCCTTTTGTATTTTTTAATAGAGACGGAGTTTCACCATGTTAGCCAGGATGGTCTCAATCCCCTGACCTCGTGATCCACCCGCCTGGGCCTCCCAAAGTGCTGGGATTATAGGCGTGAGCTACCGCGCCCAGTCAGGGTTTTTTTTTGTTTGTTTAAGAGGAGGGGACAGTTTACTAGCAATTACTAAATCATTAAGTAAATTACAGCAGATAATTTATGAAGCCATTAATTCTAAAAACTACAAAGAATATGTAAAATCCTAGAAAATATTTTGTCAGCTGGGCATGGTGGCTCATGCCTATAATCCTAGCACTTTGGGAGGATGAGGCAGGCAGATCACCTGAGCTCAGCACTTTGAGACCAGCCTGGCCAATATGGCGAAAAAAAAATTTTAATATCTCTACAAAAAAATACAAAAATGAGCTGGGCACGATGGCATGTGCCTGTAGTCCCAGCTACCCAGAAGGCTGAGGCAGGAGAATTGTATGAGCCTGGGAGGAGAAGGTTGCAGTGAACTGAGATCGAGCCACTGCACTCCAGCTTGGGCAACAGAGCAAGACCTTGTCAGAAAAAAAAAAAAAAAAAAAAAAAGAGAGAGAGAGAGAAAGAAAAAGAAAAGAAAATATTTTGTCAAATGACAACATTACAACAATTCTAGTTATATATCTAGTGGGCTTGCGCCATTCATGAAGGGAGCCGCCTACCATTCTACGAAATAAGCTGACATCTCACACTGTAACTGCAGAACAGTGAGTTTTGTAAGGAAGGAACAAGGAAACAGAAGAATAGAAAAACAAGCTAATTGGTTAACCTTAGGTTACTTTACATTGCTTTTTTGGAAGGTTAAAGCAGCAGGGACTTCCTTATTATGTTCACTCAAGTCGACTGGAATCCCTTGTCTTCAAGAAAAACTGGTCTGTTTGGGAATCTATCTGCTTCCTCAAACTCTCGGTTTGATGATGTGGCATTTAGCATGAGTGACTCCATTTTGGTTTGGTCTGGTTGGCAGGAGTCTAATGCAGGAATTCAGTCCACACAATAGCCTCCCATAATTTTGTTTGTTGTTATTAATATTATTATTATTACTATTATTATTATTTGAGACAGAGTTTCACTCTGGTGCTCAGGCTGGAGTGCAGTGGTGCGACCTTGACTCACTGTAACATCTGCCTCCTGGGTTCAAGTGATTCTCCTGTCTCAGCCTCCCAAGTAGCTGGGATTATAGGAGCGTGCCACCACACCCAGCTAATTTTTGTATTTTTAGTAGAGATGAGGTTTTGCCATGTTGGCCAGGGTGGTCTCGAACTCCCGACCTCAGGTGATCTGCCCACCTCGGCCTCCCAAAGTGCTGGAATTACAGGCGTGAGCCACAGCCTGTCCTGTTTGTGTTTTAGAGATGAGATCTCTCTGTGTTGTTGTGGGATACAGAGGACTACAGAGACCAGTATGGGTGAATACAAGAGGATATTTTTTTTAAAGTGTGCACTGGCTCAGTGGATTCACATCCAAAAAGCTGAGCCTTGAGCAAAGACTGAGCAGGATTATTATAAGCAAACTTGGAGAAGCAAAACAAAGACAGTTAATCATATAATGACAGGTCACATAATCTATAGCATAACTGATGACTTGGCATAACTCGTGGCCTGGCATAGCTGGTGGCCTTATAACTGCATCAAAAGAAAAAACAAGAACTGGCTGAATACAGACATTTGTCCTTTTTTTTTTTTTTTTTTTTTTTTTTTCTTCACCTTTGCTTTAGAGGGAGGCTGTCTGGAGCCCATTCCTTTGGTTTCAACTTCTCCAACAGTGTTATCTTTTAACTGTCCTGGAAGTGAGCTTGTTAGGCAGAGGAAAATTTGTTCCTCTTTTTAACCCTTACCTTCCCACATTCTGGGCCTTGGCTTTTACTTTTCTTGGAGTGAATGAATGCAGTACTTATTATTACTATTATTTTTAAATTTCTGCCTCAATGTTACCCAGGCTGGTCTTGAACTCTGGGGCTCAAGCAATCCTCCCACCTCAGCCTCCCAAGTAGCTGGAACTACAGGCACATTATTTTTTTTTTTTAATGACTTGTGACACAGCCCTGGGAGATCCTGAGAACATGTACCCTCTTTCTAATTTTTTATTTTTCCAGCAGAGACAGGGGGTCTCAGTACGTCACCCAGGCTGGTCTCCAACTCCTGAACTCAAGCAATCCTCCCACCTTGGCCTCCCAAAGTGCTGGGATTACAAGCATGGGCCACCACACCTGGCCTCATAATTTTGTTTACCGGTTAGTATAGTGCTAAGTTTTATAGACAAAAAGTATATGTACCCTAAAAATATAATTATGTAAAATACGGACAGAGACCAAAGGGCATATACACGGGAAAGAAATAGTTAATTGCATTAAAAGGATGATATGAGTGTTTTAAAGTATCCATATTATAATTTAGGATTAAAAACCTCTGCTGGGGGCCAGGCTTAGTAGCCCATGCCTATAATCCCAGGACTAGCCTAGGCAACATAGAAAGACCCCATCTCTACAAACAAACAAACAAACAAAACACAAACAAACAAATGTCTGTGCTGGCCACCCCCTCCAATACCTATAGGACAAAGTCCAAACTTCCCTACTGGAAGCCTTATAATGGCCTTCCTTGACCATTATATTAAGACCTTACGAGATTCACAACATGGAATTTAATTTTAATTTTAATTTTTAATTTTTATTTTTTTAGAGATAGTCTTGATCTGTCACCCAGGCTGGAGTGCAGGGGCATGATCATGGTGCATGCAACCTTGAATTCCTGGGCTCAAGTGAACCTCCTGCTTCAGCCTCCTGAATAGCTGGGACTTCAGCTGGGAGCCACCAGGCAGCTAATATATATATATTTTGAGATAGAGTCTCACTCTGTTGCCCAGGAGTGCAATGGCGCAATCTAGGCTCACTGCAACCTCTGCCTCCCAGGTTTAAGCGGTTCTCCTGCCTCAGCCTCCTAAGTAGCTAAGATTACAGGTGCCTGTCACCATGCCTGGCTAAGTTTGGTTTTTTATTTTTATTTTTTAGTTTTAGTAGAGACAAGGTTTTACCATGTTGACTAGGCTAGTCCCGAGCTCCTGGCCTCAAGTGATCCTCCCAAAGCGCTGGGATTACAGGTGTGAGCCACTGTGCCCCGCCTATTTTTCTGTCCTCACCTTGGTTGCCCGTCTGGTCAGCAGCATTCTAGAAGAACCCCTCGTCCTTCCAGAAGTGCAGCATTTCCCGCTGTGGCCTCTGTGACCCTCTCTCTTTTGGATTTCCACCTACCTCTGTGGCATCTATGTCTCAGCCCCTGGAGACCTTTCACCCAGACCCTGAGGTCAGGCTCCCTTCTGTCCTCTCCACTGCTGCCAGAGTGAGCTCTCACAGGTTCACTTTCCTACCTCAATTCCGCCATGTGGATAAAAAGGAACAAATATACATATGTATGTAATTAATTAACTATGCTAAAATGATAATTGTAGAACAGAAATTGTGGAGATATGGGTGCTCACTGCAATTCTTTCAAGTTCTTCTTTTTTTTTTTTTGAGAGGGAGTCTGGCTCCGTCGCCCAGGCTGGAGTGCAATGGCGCGATCTCAGTTCACTGCAAGCTCCGCCTCCCGGGTTCACGCCATTCTCCTGCCTCAGACTCCTGAGTAGCTGGGACTACAGGCGCCCGCCACCTCAACCGGCTAGTTTTTTGTATTTTTTAGTAGAGACAGGGTTTCACTGTATTAGCCAGGATGGTCTCGATCTCCTGACCTCGTGATGCACCCATCTCGGCCTCCCAAAGTGCTGGGATTACAGGCTTGAGCCACTGCGCCTGGCCTGTTTTATTTTTTAGACAGGGTCTTGCTCTGTCCTCCAGGCTGGAGTGCAGTGGCACCATCATGGCTCACTGCAGCCTCGACCTCCTGGGCTCAAGTGATCCTCCTGCTTCAGCCTCCTGAGTATCTGAGACTACAGGTATGTGCTACCATGCACGGCTAGTTTTTTAATTTTTTGTGGAGACTGGGTCTCACCATATTGCCCAGGCTGGTCTTGAACTCCTGGGCTCAAGAGATCCTCCTGCCTTCTTTAAACTCATCTCACTGATGCCTCCTCCAGGAAGCCTGTGCTGTTCCCTCAGCTTGAGGCTTCTTATCTGATCCCCCACAACCTCTCCTACAGCTCAGCAAAGGTTTATGAAATGAGGCTTTGCAGGCACCTGCCTGCCAGGGGTGTTAGCAAAGCTGCAGACCCTGCCTGGGGCCCTGCTGTCTAGTTACCCTGGTCTCTGAATCATGGATGAGCCCTCATTTCTTCCCACAAATAAACCCTGTGACCCTCCACCCTCTGCTCAGAGAACCTGCCCTCAGGTAGTTCCGTTTATGACATACACACACTTAGCCCTGAGGCTGGACTGACAGACAGACCTGGCTGGTGGACTCCAGCCCAATCCTGCCCACTGCTGGGGTGGGGGCCTCCGAGGGAGAGGACAGGGCCGGGTGGGGAGGAAGGCGGGGCCTGAGGCTGTGCGAGGCGAGTCGGTGTGTCCCCGGCTGGGACGGAAGTTGCACCACAAGTACAATTAGTTTCAGTTTTGTTTCTTTTTCAGGCACCCAGCAACAGCGGCCTCCAGGCCCCAGGCCCCCTCGCCATCCTAGAGGCCAAGATCCGCTCTGGCTAGGTAAGGGGTTGGGGGCGGCACAGCTATAGGAAGGACTGAGCGGAGGGAGTAGGGGGAGGGGAGGGGATAGAGAGCACGGGAGGAGGAGGAGGAAGGGAGGGGAGCGCGGAGGGGAAGAGGCACCCGGAAGGCAGGAGGAGAGGGCAGGCGGAAAACTGCACCCGCCTCCCTCCCGCTCCGTGGCCACAGGTCTCCGCAAGAAAGACCCCGTCCCACTCTCTGAGGTCTCCTCCCGGCCCCAGAAAAGGGGACATTCCACCAAGTCTGCCCAACAAGTAGGTCTCAGCCACTGTGCCAGGAGCTCAGGACTCCCTCCCTCCAGAGGTTTCTGGAATGCGTTCAGCAGGAAAAGCTAAAAGAACAGAACTCCAGGAGATAAGCCAAGGCCAAGTCGATCGGAGGGTGAGCCAGCAGCGGGAAGGGGGCCGGCCCTTCCCCTAGGCCTTTTTTCTGCCCGCTCCAGAATCCGCTTTAGAAACTGTTGAATGCAGGAAGTGGGGCCTTCACCACCCATGACACTGCCCCAGGTCTAGCAGAAGACAGGTGTGTGGCCAGGTGGGCACGGTAGTTCATGCCTATAATCCTAATGCTTTGGGGAGGCCTAGACGGGAGGATCACCTGAGGCCAGGAGTTGGAGACCAGCCTGGGCAACATAGCAAGACTCCAGCTCTACAAAAAGTGGTAATTTTAAAAAAATGGCCTGGGTGCCTGGGCATGGTGACTCATGCCTATAATCCCAGCACTTTGGGAGACCGAGGAGGGCGGATCACCTGAGGTCAGGAGTTCAAGACCAGCCTGGCCAATAGAGCAAAACTCTGTTTCTACTAAACATACAAAAATTAGCCAGGCATGATGGTGCGCACCTGTAATCACAGCTACTTGGGAGGCTGAGACAGGAGAATCACTTGAACCTGGCAGGTGGAGGTTGCAGTGAGCCAAGATTGCACAACTGCACTCCAGCCTGGGCAACAGAGTGAGACTCTGTCTCAAAAAAAAAAAAAAAAAAAAAAAAGGCTGGGTGTGGTGGCACATGCCTGTACTCCCAACTACTCGAGAGACTTGAGTCTAGGAGTTTGAGGCTGCAGTGAACTATGATCGCACCACTGCACTCCAGCCTGGGTGACAGAGGGTGACCCTATTGCTAAAAAGTAAAATAAAATAAAATAAAAAGAAGGCAGGTGTATGGGGCTTGGAGGACTAAAGCCCCCTAAACTACTGCAAGATCCTATCCTAACTGGCAGGACCTAGGCATCTCTGCCCACTGGGATCCCCATCTGTGTCCTTACTGCCTGCCCCTCGCACCCTGGAACCCCATACAGCAGGACCCCGGTACCTGTGCACACAGGAGGGCTTGCACCACGTTTGCCACAAGGCCTGTGAACTGGGGACGCTGAGGATTCGATCATTAGCTAAGGCCAGGGACTCCTGGTCTTGTCATTTCTCGCAGGTCTGATCCAACAAGTAGCATTGACATTTTTACGTTTGCTGGATGTACACACGGAAGTGGAGGAAGA
Organism: Macaca fascicularis; assembly: GCF_037993035.2. Lineage (NCBI taxonomy): Eukaryota > Metazoa > Chordata > Mammalia > Primates > Cercopithecidae > Macaca > Macaca fascicularis. The sequence continues at coordinate 49,728,150 of NC_088377.1, forward strand.
GGAGAAGAGGGAGGAGGGCAGTTCCTTCGCTCAAGAGCAAGTGGCCCAAGTCCTCAGAAGACTAGAAGGAAGTTCCTGGCCATTCAGGTGAGACCTTAGGTTCCTTCCCGGCCATTGGGTCAGCCCCTAGCCCTGGGGATCCCGTGGGGCTTGAGGACGGTGGGGGGTCGGGGTAGAAGCTAGATGGTGAGCTGGTGAAGGTGCGTTCTCAACTCTGATCCTGATGCCTCTACCTGCAGCATGGTTTCCCACGGGTCCTCGCCCTCCCTCCTAGAGGCCTTGAGCAGCGACTTTCTGGCCTGTAAAATCTGCCTGGAGCAGCTGCAGGCACCCAAGACATTGCCCTGCCTGCATACCTACTGCCAGGACTGCCTGGGCCAGCTGGCCGATGGCAGCCGCATCCGCTGCCCCGAATGTCGCGAGACCGTGCCCGTGCCACCTGAGGGTGTGGCCGCCTTCAAGACCAACTTCTTCGTCAATGGGCTGCTGGACCTGGTGAAGGCTCGAGCCTGTGGAGACCTGCGTGCCGGGAAGCCAGCCTGTGCCCTGTGTCCCCTGGTGGGTGGCACCAGCGCCGGGGGGCCGGCCACGGCCCGGTGCCTGGACTGTGCCGATGACTTGTGCCAGGCCTGTGCCGACGGGCACCGCTGCACCCGCCAGACCCACACCCACCGCGTGGTGGACCTGGTGGGCTACAGGGCGGGATGGTATGATGAGGAGGCCCGGGAGCGCCAGGCCGCCCAGTGTCCCCAGCACCCCGGGGAGGCACTGCGCTTCCTGTGCCAGCCCTGCTCACAGTTGCTGTGCAGAGAGTGCCGCCTAGACCCCCACCTGGACCACCCCTGCCTACCTCTGGCTGAGGCTGTGCGTGCCCGGAGGCCGGGCCTGGAGGAGCTGCTGGCCGGTGTGGACAGTAACCTGGTGGAGCTGGAGGCGGCGCGGAGGGTGGAGAAGGAGGCGCTGGCCCGGCTGCGGGAGCAGGCGGCCCGGGTGGGGACACAGGTAGAGGAGGCGGCTGAGGGCGTCCTCCGGGCCCTGCTGGCCCAGAAGCAGGAGGTGCTGGGGCAGCTACGAGCCCACGTGGAGGCTGCTGAAGAGGCTGCTCGGGGGAGGCTGGCAGAGCTCGAGGGCCGTGAGCAGGTGGCTAGGGCGGCAGCCGCCTTCGCCCGCCGGGTACTCAGCCTGGGGCGAGAGGCTGAGATTCTCTCCCTGGAAGGGGCAATTGCGCAGCGGCTCCGGCAGCTGCAGGGCTGCCCCTGGGCACCGGGGCCGGCCCCCTGCCTGCTCCCGCAGCTGGAGCTCCATCCTGGGCTGCTGGACAAGAACTGCCACCTGCTTCAGCTGTCCTTTGAGGAGCAGCAGCCCCAGAAGGATGGTGGGAAAGACGGAGCTGGTACCCAGGGAGGTGAGGAGAGCCAGAGCAGGAGAGAGGATGCACCGAAGACGGAGAGACAGGGTGGGGTCCAACCCCAGGCCAGAGATGGAGCCCAGACCCCCAAAGAGGAAAAAGCCCAGACAACCCGAGAAGACGGAGTCCAGACCTTGGAGGAGGACAGGGCCCAGATACCCCACGAGGATGGAGGACCCCAGCCCCACAGGGGTGGCAGACCAAACAAGAAGAAAAAGTTCAAAGGCAGGCTCAAGTCAATTTCCCGAGAGCCCAGCCCAGCACTGGGCCCGAACCTGGACGGCTCTGGCCTCCTCCCCAGACCCATCTTTTCCTGCAGTTTCCCCACGCGGATGCCTGGGGACAAGCGGTCCCCCCGGATCACTGGACTGTGTCCCTTCGGCCCCCGGGAGATCCTGGTGGCGGATGAGCAGAATCGGGCGCTGAAATGCTTCTCCCTCAACGGCGACTACAAGGGCACCGTGCCGGTCCCTGAGGGCTGCTCCCCTTGCAGCGTGGCTGCCCTGCAGAGCGCCGTGGCCTTCTCCGCTGGTGCACGGCTCTATCTCATCAGCCCCGATGGCGAGGTGCAGTGGCGCCGGGCCCTGAGCCTCTCCCAGGCCAGCCACGCGGTGGCGGCACTGCCAAGCGGGGACCGTGTGGCTGTCAGCGTGGCGGGCCACGTGGAGGTGTACAATATGGAAGGCAGCCTGGCCACCCGGTTCATTCCTGGAGGCAAGGCCAGCCGGGGCCTGCGGGCACTGGTGTTTCTGACCACCAGCCCCCAGGGGCATTTCGTGGGGTCGGATTGGCAGCAGAATAGTGTGGTAATCTGTGATGGGCTGGGCCAGGTGGTTGGGGAGTACAAGGGGCCAGGCCTGCATGGCTGCCAGCCGGGCTCTGTGTCTGTGGATAAGAAGGGCTACATCTTCCTGACCCTTCGAGAAGTCAACAAGGTGGTGATCCTGGACCCGAAGGGGTCCCTCCTTGGAGACTTCCTGACAGCCTACCACGGCCTGGAAAAGCCCCGGGTTACCACCATGGTGGATGGCAGGTACCTGGTTGTGTCCCTCAGTAACGGGACCATCCATGTCTTTCGGGTCCGTTCTCCGGACAGTTAAAGGGGCTATGACTAGGGTGGGAGGGAGTGGGGAGGGAGAGGGCAGGAAGGAGGCAGAGCTGTCTGTGGGAGGTGGCGGCCGAGGACATTTTCCTGAAGGGCAGGGGTTGGCAACTTCGCAACATGGAGTGCCAAGCTGCTAACCCGTCTTCTAGTGTGTGAGAATAGGGACCAAGGGTGGTGGCGTGACCGTAACTCTAAGAAGCAGAGGAGGTGGTGGTGGGTGGTGGGGGATGCTGGGGGTTCACCTGCCTCTCGCTTTTTGTGGGTGGCTGCTGCCACCACCACCGCTGCTATATAGTTTAGGTTTCTGAGGTTTGTGAGCCTGTCCTGATTTGCATTCTTCAAAACCATTCCTGATAGAGTAGCTGAGGGAGAGTCTTGGGGCAAATAAGGGCCCAGGGTGGGTCAGGCATGTGCATTGTGGAACAGAGCTGAGACCTTGGCCCCCCTCGGACTGGCACAGGGTCCTACAGAGTCAGAGGAGGCCTGAGATTTCAAATGGACAGTAAATGGCCTCTTCTGCCAGCCACAGGCAGGAAGCTCCTGTAACCACGGCATCCACCAGTGGCAGTACAGGGTGGGCTTACAGGAGGGCTGCAAGTGCAGACAGCAGCTGGGGCCAAAGAGGTGTTAAGCTGAAAGGCTGCGAAGAGAATAGGCTACTGGAAAACCAAACCCAGCAGAATTAATGTCCAAAAATCCACGTTCTCCATCGCTTCTCAGCCTTTGGCTAAGATTAAATATTAAAAAATTAAAAAAAAAAAAAAAAAAAACAGACTCTGCCAGGCGCAGTGGCTCATGCCTATAATCCTAGCACTTTGGGAGGCTGTGGCAGCAGGATTGCTTGAGGCCAGGAGTTTGAGACCAGCCTGGGCAACATAGTGAGACCCCATCTCTACAAAAGATTAAAAATTAGCTGCGTGTAGTAGCATATGCCTGTCAACCTAGTTACTCAGGAGGCTGAGGTGGGAGGATCCCTTGAGCCCAGGAGTTTGAGGCTGCAGTAAGTTATGATCACACCGCTGCATTCCAGACCCTGTCTCAAACACACACACACACACACACACACACAGAAAAAGCAGGTTATCCATCACTTCTCAGCTAAGATCAAGTGTGAAAAAAAATGAAAAAAAATAAAAAACAAGTTCTGAGTATCAGAGCAGGGGAGCCCTCCACGCAGCCGCGGAGCCAGTCCGAGGGAAGAGGTACACAGGATAGAAAAATCTCTAGGCTCCAACGCTTCTGTTTCGGTGCCTTTCCTTTTCCCGGAGTCTGTGTGTTGCCTTCTCCTCATTTTCCAGCAAAATTCCTTTTGAGATGTGTTGGCCTTCACTCGGCTGAACTAGGGGGTGAAGGAAGTTGTCCTCTATGGGCCGCTATTGCTGGGGAAACAGCTAAACCCTGCAGGCCAAGGGGAACTTGGGGGTGCCAAGAAAACCTGGAAGGTGCAGTAGGGCTGCGATGGATAGAGGCATCAAACCAGAAGGGAGGAACCTGTCGGAGGTGGGCTGTGACCACCAGACCTTTTCATGAGTGGTGGCAGTGGTGGAATTGAGGAGGCAAGTAGGCTTGGAGAACGTTTTTAGCCAGGGGGTGCTGAGAGATGGCAGAAGGGGGTCTTAATGTGGGGACTATGGACAGTGGGGCATCCGTGGGAAGCAGAGGGATTTTGGACAAGTCCAGATGGAACGCGCAGGGCATAGGTAGAGGGAAAACAAAATCCCTTTCTGGGAGAACCATTTCTTGTTTATTGAAACAGTGGGGGACATCATCAAAGTCCGGGCGGACACATTCAATTATCTAAAAATTACAAAGGTAGGCACAGCAAAGAATAATGAAATTATAAGAAAACCAAGGGCCAGGTGCAGTGGCTCATGCCTGTAATCCCAGCACTCTGGGAGGCTGGGGTGGGTGGATCACCCGAGGTCAGGAGTTCGAGACCAGCCTGGCCAACGTGGAGAAACCCCATCTCTACTAAAAATACAAAAATTAGCTAGGCGTGGGAGCGGGTGCCTGTAATCCCAGCTACTTGGGAGGCTGAGGCAGGAGAATCATTTGAACCTAGGAAGCAGAGGTTGCAGTGAGCTGAGATCGCACCATTGCACTCCAGCCTGGGTAACAAGAATGAAACTCCGTCTCAAAAAAAAAAAAAAAAAAAAAAAAGAAGAAGAAGAAAGAGAGAGAGAGAAAGAGAGAAAGAAAACCAAGAAGCTGGGAAAACCGTGTAGATTTGATTTGACGAGGATAAGCTTGGTCTGTAATACATGCGGTGACTAGAACAGTATTTGGTCAAAGAACGACATAAGCTCTGCACCCTGGAGGAAATGTATGCAGGCAAGGATTAGTAAAATGAAAAATAATAATAATTTTAAAAAGGAAAAAAAAAGGCCTGACGCAGTGGCTCACGCCTGTAATCCCAGCACTTTGGGAGGCTGAGGTGGGTGGATCACCTGAGGTCGGGAGTTCGAGACCAGCCTGGCCACTACGGTGAAACCCCGTCTCTACTAAAAATACAAAAATTAGCCAGGCGTGGTGGCATATGCCTGTAGTCCCAGCTACTGGGGAGGCTGAGGCAGGAGAATCGCTTGAACTCGGGAGGCAGAGGTTGCAGTGAGCCAAGATCGCGCTGTTGCACTCCAGCCTGGGTGTCACAGTGAGACTCCATCTCAAAAAAATAAAAAATTAATAATTAAATGCACTTGCATTGGTCAAAAATAAATGTTAAAAATATTTTGTGGAGAAATAGACTCCTGGCACTATAAAAATGATGCTTCCTGGAGAATAATTTGGCAAGACTTTGCAAGAATGACAAAAATGATTATAAGAATAGGTTGTCTCACTTTGGGGAATACATTCCGGGAAAGTAATGTAAGAGAAAAACTATTTGCATACAGACATTTGAGGCTGCTCTCTATATTACAGTCAAGAACTGGAAACTGTTCAGCTGCGGGGTGACAGCTAACTAGATTGTGGTTTATTAGAGGAATGAGCCTTTATGTATGACAACTATGAAAACTATTGAGAAGAAATAGTTATGTGATACAGTCATAATCCTCAAAAACGGAGAATCAGGAATTATGATCAAAGTGATAGTAACGAAGGAAACATCCATCTGAATAATTACTGAGTAGAAATAGGTTTGAAATTTGTAAATAGTCATTGATATGGGAGATTGGGGTTTTTTGTTTTGTTTTTCGTTATTTTGTGCTATTATCCATACGTGTAGCTTTCTACTTCAGTTTTTATTATCCATTACATAACATACATGCTTGAATATTTGCTTCAAGGAAATACACGTTTATAAGTGATACTCAATAACTACTGGGTTTGAGAATGAAGGTGTCAGAACAAATGAGATTGTCCTATGAGAGAAGGGGCAGGAGCCAGGGAGGAGGATCCCAGCTGGCTGGTTCTCAGCCAGGAGGCAGGGCCATTGGGGCAAGGTGGCAGACCAAGGAACCGCTCTGGGAAGGTTTGCAAAGGTCAGGTCCCCCCTGCCAGGTGATCAAATTATCTTAGAGTGTCTGGAAGTTTTATTGAGTTCACCAAATAACTCAGACCAACTGGAAACCAAGTGGAATTTCTAGGAGACCAACTAGAATAGGGATTAGCTACATGTGGGGGTGTCGGGGAGAGGGGGGCGCAGGGAACGGCGTCTGTCTTCATTGCAGCTCTGTCTGCAGAGCCAGCACTGTGATAGCTCATAGCTCATAGTAGGTGCTCAGTGAATGTCTGTGAAGTGAATTAATATCTAGAAAGGGATGAGACAATGGTACAACTCTTTCCAAAGCTTTCCCACCTCCAAAACCTCGGCTTGTGGGGAATCTCCAGTAGGGGGCACTGTGGACATGGTTCAGCATCTGCCTCCCAAGGCTGGGCTCCGCGTCAAAAAAAAACAACAACAAAGATAAGACTGGGCCAGGCGCAGTAGTCTCTCCTCTTATCTCAGCACTTTGTGTGGCCAAGGCTGGAGGATGGCTTGAGGTCAGGAGTTCAAGACCAGGCTGGGCAACAGCAAGACCCCATCTCTACAAAAAAAATTTTAAAATTAGCCAGAGGTAGTGGCATGCACCCGTAGTCCCAACTGCTCGGGAGGCTGAGGTGGGAAATTGCTCAAGCCCAGGAGTTCAAGGCTGCAGTGAGCTCCGATTGTGCCACTGCACTCCAACCTGAGTCACAGAGCGAAACCTGATTTCCTAACGGGAAAAAAAAAAGAGAGGGAGAGATGAGGTCGAGATGTCCCGCTTCTGTGCATGTGGAGGGGGTAACCGGGAACTGTGTACTGTAGGGGATCGCACACCTTGGGGTGGAAACAGCAGCTCTCCGGAGTTGCATGGGAGCCATGGGCAGCGGTCCTGCCTGGTGAAATGATTCTAGCCACGTGGCCCACCCAGGGGGCACAACAGGAATAGAGACCTTCAGAAATGAAGCGTCACCTGGCTGCAAGAAGATAGTCCCACAGGTGCCCTAGAGATGGGGACGCGAAGTGGCTTCTGAGGAAGCTGTAAGAATCCACAGGGCATTGTAAGATGGAGGGAAATACTAAGTTTTCTTCGTAAAGAGGTGAGGGGGGGGGAGCAGCAGAGGACACTGGAAAAATGAGAAACATGGATGGGAAGTGCTGCCTTGAGCATAATCTGGAGGTAAAATCTCCAACACTGTAATTGGGTGGCCTGGGGACCTGATAGAAAGCCCTGCTTAGGACTAAAGCAGAGTTCCTAGTTATATCGCAGATGCAAAGAGACCAGGAACACGCTTGTAATCCCAGCACTTAGGGAGGCTGAGGTGGGTGGACGACCTGAGGTCAGGAGTTCAAGATCAGCCTGGCCAACATGGTGAAACCCCATCTCTACTAAAAATACAAATATTAGCCAGGTGTGGTGGTGCATGCCTGTAATCCCAGCTACTCGGGAGGCTGAGGTGGGAGAATCGCTTGAACCCAGGAGGCAGAGGTTGCAGTGAGCTGAGATCGTACCACTGCACTCCAGGCTGGGCAACAGAGTAAGACCCTGTCTCAAAAAGAGAAAAAAAAGAGAGAGAGAGAGAAAGAGAGAAATCAGGAACATCATGAAAGATACAGCAAAATGTTTCACCCCAGCCCACTGCACCACACCTGGGATTGTGACAATTAACTTGATAGATTGTTCCTTTTCCTGTTCGGAACTGACTAGGTTGTGCATGGATGGACCAGTGAAAAGAAAATCCTGTTTGGGTGGAGAGGAGGGAAGTAGAAAACCTCTTTCATATTCTTGGTGCCAAGAAATGGGAAGAGAATGAGGGAGCAGAGACCTGAGTTGAATGCTGGCTCTGCACTAAACAGCTGTGTGATCTTGGTCTAGTTCCTTAACCTCTCTGAGCCTCAGTTTGTACATCAGTAACATTGGGATGATGACATCCACATGCCCACTTCACAGAGCTGCTGTGAGGACTGCATGAGAAATGTAGAGAAGTATTTTGGACACCATAAAGCTCAAATCCAAGGTATCAGTTAGGAAAAGGTTCGACTGACTTGTACCCACCTGGTACCCCTCCATCAGCATAAGCGTGTATGAGGATGTTAGGTACATGCGTTGTGTGGTGAAAGCTCTGGAACACCGGAGTAGAGCTTCCTGCAAATCAGCTTCTCCTTTAGAGGAGACCATTTTGTTTTGCTTTCCAGCAGTTACTTGAAGAAACCATATCTGAAGTCACAACAGTGACTTCAGGAATAGAAGGGACCAACAACCAGCTTGCTGAAATGTAATGCCATTCCTAAAAGCCAGCTAAGAATCAGACCGTATTAGTTAAGGACCCATAACCGTAGACATTTAGGAAAAGTGAAAAATGGAAAGAGTAGCCCAATCTTTTGAGAGTCTAGAGAAAACATCATTTAGAAAGGGAGTAACTCTCCTTCTCTTATAGCCTTATTATTACGGTATCTATAAAGCAATGCCATATTCTAAATCTGCATAAAATTCTAAGGGGCGAAAGTCCAAGGCAGAAGTCAAAAGTTTTGCAAGGAAATTGATGAGGTTGGTGACCTGAGCTGGGCAGGGTTGGACAGTTAAGTGCCAAGATCAAGGTCTCCGATTATCTCTCCTTGAAAGGTAAGCAGAGAACTAGGGCTATCCCATAAATTAAGTGGGAGACTGGAAAGGGGTGCAGACTTCTGTACTGGGGAGAAAGTCTTGGATGAGCTGGGGTAAAGAACGGCCAGACAGAGTACCCGGGGAGACGTTATTAGCGGGAGAAAGACCAAGTTCAGATGCAGACTTGGGAAAGTAGGTAATTTGACAGGAAGAAGCGAAATTAGACTACCCAACTGGATTGTGAATGCAGTTTATGAAATGGATCAGGACAGGAGCCAAAATAGATTTTCTAGAAACGGCAGACTCCTGTGATTGGAGCAGTGTACAAAGTACAGCGACATCAGACACGATCTCACCTGAGGTGCTGGGTGAGAAATATTAGGGACCAGATAGAAGAGGGCCTGTGTATAAAGAGATTAGGAAGGAGATTTGGGTGGGCAACCTGACTTGTCTCCAGAGAAAGTTGGAACTGGTTGGCTTAGCAACCAAGAGATACTGGGTTGAAGATGAGGAATCAGGGCTTCGGTGCCTAGTGACGGAGCACCAGCCCAGCCCATTTCTCTACATTGCCATGGGGTAAACCCAGTGTGCTATAAACTCTTCAATTCCTTTGGTTATGGATTTTGTATCTTTCCTGTGTTTCTTAATAAAGTTCTTTTGAAAAAATGGGAAACTTTCTCAGATGGGAATTTTGTATCTTTCCTCTGTTTCTTAATAAAGTTCTTTTGAAAAATTGCAACCGTTTCTCAGAAGGGTTTATGGATACAGGAAAACTTTTTTTTGAGACAGTTTCGCTCTTGTTGGCCAGGCTGAAGTGCATTGGCGCGATCTGGGCTCACTACAACCTCCACCTCCCAGGTTCAAGCGATTCGCCTGCCTCAACCTCTCAAGTAGCTGTGATTATAGGTGTGTGCCAACACGCCCAGTAATTTTTGTATTTTTGGTAGAGACGGGGTTTCACCATGTTGCCCGGGCTGGTCTCGAACTCCTGACCTCAGGTGATCTGCCCGCCTCAGCCTCCCAAAGTGCTGGGATTTCAGGTGTGAGCCACCGCGCCCGGCTGGATACGGGGAGCCTTTAACACCCAGGCCCAGATAGTGAAGGAAATCAGGTCATCAACGCCACCCAGTGGAAGGTAGCTCCCAGGGTGGCCACACAGATTCCTTGGGGACATTGCAGAATCATGCCAACCTGGGTGGGAACCAGCAGGTGATCTGGCCCGTGCTGACCCGTGCAGGGCTCCGCCTGGGCACATGCAGGTGTGATGTGCAGGATGTGCATGAGGGACCCGGGTCATGGTGGCTGTGCCCACCACATGGGGCTTTGTCTGTTTTTTGGTTTGGGGGAGCCAAACAAGCATCTGTGGATACCTTCCCTTTTTTATTTTTTTAATTGATTTTTTTTTTTTTTTTTTGAGATGGAGTCTCTGTCATCCAGGCTGGAGTGCAATGGCGCAATCTCAGTTCACTGCAACCTCCGCCTCCTGGGTTCAAGCAATTCTCCTGCCTCAGTCTCCCGAGTAGCTGGGATTACAGGCACCCACCACCACGCCCTGCTAATTTTGGTATTTTTAGTAGAGACAAGGTTTCACCATATTAGCCAGGCTGGTCTTGAACTCCTGACCTTGTGATCTGCCCACCTTGGCCTCCCAAAGTGCTGGGATTACAGGCATGAGCCACCGCGCCTGGCCCACTTTTTTTATTTTGTTTTTTGAGACAGGGTCTCACTTTGTCACCCAGGCTGGAGGGCAGTGGTGCGATCTCGGCTCACCGCAGCCTCTGCCTCCCAGGTTCAAGTGATTCTCCTGCCTCAGTCCCCCGAGTAGCTGGGATTACAGGCGCCTGCCACCACACCCAGCTAATTTTTGTATTTTTTTGTAGAGATGGGGTTTCGTCATGTTGGTCAGGCTGCTCTCAAACTCCTGGGCTCAAGCGATCCGCCCACCTCGGCCTCTCAAAGCACTGGGATTACAGGCCTGAGCTGTCGCATCTGGCTGCATCTGTGGGTACTTTCCAGCCTATGGCATTTGGGGTCCTCCCTGCAGGGGCGGGGTTTCTAGGAACATCTGCCTACTGGCCAAACCCACTCCCCTAACCTGGTATCCAAGAGCCCCCAAAAAAGGCTTCTTCCTCTCCCCTCCAAGTTTTCCCAAAGAGGAAGAGGAATGATCTCAGCCTCTGGCCTCCCCATCAAATACAGGAGATCCAATAGCAGTGGCTGAGATCTTGCCGCCGCCTGCTACCTATCCATTAACTCTCGGAAGCCTTCACATTCTGTTACAGATGAGAAAACCAACCGAGGCTTGGTGAGGCTTGCTTAGGATAAGTCGATTTCGATTTAGACTGAGAATTGTCTGACTCCAAAGCTGCCCTACTTAGCATCCGATGCCCAGTTCTCTGCCTTCTCAAGCAGCTCGAATCCTGGCCGAGTCACTCGAGCCTATCTGTATCTCTGTTTTCTCATTTATAAGATGAGTGAGTGAATGAAATAAGATCTGAGATGCTAAGCCGGGCACAGTGGCTCATGCCTGTAATCCCAGCACTTTGGGAGGCTGAAGCGGGTGGATCACCTGAGGTTGGGAGTTCAAGACCAGCCTGAGCAACGTAGTGAAACCCCGTCTCTACTAAAAATACAAAATTAGCCAGGTGTGGTGTCGCATGCCTGTAATCCCAGCTACTCGGGAGGCTGAGGCAGAAGAATCACTTGAACCCGGGAGGCAGAGGTTGCAGTGAGTCGAGATCGCACCATTGCACTCCAGCATGGGTAACAACAGCGAAACTCTGTCTCAAATAAACAAACAAAAAAGATCTGAGATGCTGCCCCGTGCTAATAAACCAGGCCCCTGTCCCTATTAGGAGAGGTCTGGAATTTTGACCTAAGTCAAAAGCACCCTGCTGGCATCCTGTTCAAGGCCCCCAAGACAGAGACTGAGACAGAGACGCAATGACAAGGGGGGAGGGAATGCTTTGAATGACTTGGCGGGGGAGCAGGGCCCTCGGCTGCCGGTGACAGCCTGAATAAGAATTCTGCAATTCATCCTCTGATGACTCAGCCAGTTGGACCGGCGCCTCTGCCAACCCTGGGGAGCATGAGTCAGCAGCTGAGGGGGCCGGTGGCAGGAGAGATCACTGTGGTCCATGTGAGCAGTGACTGTAGGGAGAACGGCCTGTTCCCAGCTCCTAACCCCAAGGCGGAGCATCTGCCTCTGCGGTCGGACACACACGGGCCTCGGGTTCTTAGCCATGTGGCCAAGCCTCCTCCCTCAGACCTGATCTCTCCTCCTTTGCACTGGTGCAGTCACAGCCCCAGAAATGCAGGGGTCACTTTTGCTCCCCACAGCCTTGGTGAGCAGCAGTATCTGCAACAAGAGACTCTGCTCCTCCCTCCTCTTCACTGTTTCGGTGGGTTAGGTTGGCCTCCCAAGGACAGCAACGAAGCCCAGACCGGAGAAGAGGAGAAGGAGGGAGATGGCGCAGGCTGGGTACATGGCTGGGCAGATGGCCACAGCGTCCCTCCCTGCTCCTGGGGGCTGGGGAATGGGTCTCTCGGGGCTTGATATTTTTGCTCAGGGACCAGCTCAGAAAACATCTCTTCACACTTGGAAATAGCCGTATCTATGTTGCCTCCCGTGATCGTAGGTTAGGGATAGTCCATCCACTTATTAGAAGAAAACAGCCAAAGCAAGCCAAGGTGCAGCAGACCCCTGAGTCTAGAGAGAGGCCGGCGGCACGAGGCGGCAGAGTGAGGCGCACACACAGACCTCACCCCCTTCAGCAGTGCCTGCCTGTCATGCCTGTCAGCTCTGATCACCGTCTAACTTTTTTTTGTTTTTTTTGAGACAGAGTCTCTGTCACCCAGGCTGGAATGCAGTGGTATAATCTCAGCTCACTGCAACCTCTGTCTCCCGGGTCCAAGTGATTCTCCTGCCTCAGCCCCCCGAGTAGCTGGGATTACAGGCTTACACCACCAAGCCCAGCTATTTTTTCTATTTTTAGTAGAGACAGGGTTTCACTATGTTGGCCAGGCTGGTCTCGAACTCCTGACCTCTAGTGATCCGCCCGTCTCAGCCTTCCAGAGTGCTGGGATTACAGGCATGAGCCACCACAACCGGCCTCACTGTCTAATTTAAATCACATGCAGCTCTTTCTCTGCCTACAAAACCCTTCAGGGGGACAAGGGCTTCTAATTCATAGTGGGCACTCCATAATCAGGTAATTTGGAGATATCTGTTGGTTGAAATAACAAGTGAGTGAATGTATGCTAAAACCTAGTCATTTTCATTCAGATCGCATATACCCTCCAGGGCAGGCAGCAACTCTATTGAGGGGGTGAGGCCCTTCTGCAAAAGAGATTTATTATATTATTCCTTTCCTTGGAAGGGAGGCATGAGTAAGAATGAAGTTATTCAAGCGCAGGGGCTCATGCCTGTCATCCCAGAGCTTTGTGAGGCCAAGGAAGGAGGATCACTTGAACCCAGGAGTTCGAGACCAACCTGAGCAGTATAGCAAGACACCATCTCTACAAAAAGTTTAAAAATTAGCTGGGTGTGGTTGTGTGCACTTGTAATCCCAGCTACTTGGGAGGCTGAGAGCAGGAGGATCACTTGATTCTAGGAGGTGGAGGTTGCAGTAAACTGAGATTGCACCACTGCACTCCAGCCTGGGCAACAGAGCGAGACCCTGTCTCGAAACAAAACAAACAGAAAGATAATAACCCCTCCCTGCTGGGCTTTTTATTTTTCCATATCTCTCTAACTTTCTAACATACTCTACCCTTTCATTATGTATTCTGCTTATTGTTACTGATTTTCAACCCCTGTAGAATGCAAGCCCCATGAGGACGCGGGACTGTGTTTTGTTCACTGATAGGTCTGGAATAGTGCCTGAACTATAGTGCATGCTGAATGCGTGAATGAGTGAATGCATGCAGGAACAATAGTGGGATGCAGTGTACATTTCCTCCCAGCCAGGCGCCTTTCTGCCTGCTGTGCACACCACATGGATTCTCTTTTAGTTCTCTCAGCAATTCTATGTGGGGGGGTATCACTCCCATCCCCATTTTATTTATTATTTATTTATTTATTTATTTATTTTTGAGATGGCGTTTCGCTCTTTCGCCCAGGCTAGAGTGTAGTAGTGTGATCTCGGCTCACTGCAACCTCCATCTCCTGGGTTCAAGCGATTCTCCTGCCCCAGCCTTCCAAGTAGCTGGGATTATAGGCATGTGCCACCATGCCCGGCTAATTTTTGTATTTTTGGTAGAGATGGGATTTCACCATGTTGGCCAGGCTGCTCTGGAACTCTTGCCTCAAGTGATCCACCCGCCTCAGCCTCCGAAAGTGCTGGGATTACAGGTGTGAGCCACTGCTCCTGACCATCCTCGTATTAAAGATGAGGAAGGTAGCTAGATGTGTTGGCTCATGCCTATAATCTCAGCACTTTGGGAGGCAGAAGCCAGTGTATCGCCTGAGCCCAGGAGTTTGAGACCAGCCTGGGCAACACGGCGAAATCCCATCTCCACAAAAAATACAAAAACTTAGCCAGATGTTGTGGCGTGTACCTGTAGTTTCAGCTACTTGGGAGGCCGAATTGGGAGGATCATCTGAGTCTGGGAGGTTGAGGCTGCGGCGAGCCATGACTACACCACTGCACTCCACGCTGGGCTACAGAGCTAGACCCTGTCTCAAAAACAAAGAAATAGGCAGGGTGCGGTGGTTCACGCCTGTAAACCCAGCACTTTAGGAGGCCAAGGTGGGAGGATCACAAGGTCAGGAGTTCAATACCAGCCTAGCCAGTATGGTGAAATCCTGTCTCTACTAAAAATACCAAAAAAATTAGCCAGACGTGGTGGCAGATGCTTGTAATCCCAGCTACTTGGGAGGCTGAGGCAGGAGAATTGCTTGAACCCGGGAGGTGGAGGTTGCAGTGAACTGAGATCGCACCACTGCACTCCAGCCTGGTGACAGAGCGAGACTCCGAGACTCCATCTCAAAAACAAACAAACAAAAAAACCATGAGGAAGGTGAGGCTAGAGAGATTATGCAGCAAGGTCACCAGTTAACTTCACCACACCCTGGGGGTCTGCACAAGAGACTTTTCAGGAATGCCACACCCCACTTCATCTTCCCAGTGTTTTCTCTATCTCCCTGCCCACCAACTTCACGTGTGACCTCATTCCATCCCACAAAATATATCTCTGCCCAGAGGTACAGTTTCCCCTCAGCTAAGATTTCTTTCTGGCAGGAAAACAGGGAGTTCACAGAGACACAGGGGCAGCGTAGGACCAGGCAGGTGAGGTGGAAGGAGAGTGGGTGTGGGTTCAAGCTGGCCCGAGGCTCCCGGACCTGGCACCCCCTGCCCTCCACCTCAGAACTGGTCTTCAGAAGAAAGTGTGTCTTGGAGCAGTGGGGTTTTGGGGTGCACAGAGCTGTCCCTACAAGCTCAGCTCCAGACAGCAGAAATGTGAACAGAGGTCGGGTGCGGTGGCCCACGCTTGTAATCCCAGCACTTTGGGAGGCTGAGGCGGGCGGATCATTTGAGGTCAGGAGTTCAGGACCACCCTGGTCAACATGGCAAAACGTCATCTCTACTAAAAATACAAAAATTAGGCTGGGCACTGTGGCTTATGCTGTAATCCCAGCACTTTGGGATGCCACAAGGGGGTGGATCACCTGAGGTCAGGACCAACCTGGCCAACTTGGTGAAACCCCATTTCTTTTTGTTTTTGTTTTTTTTTTTTTTTTTGAGACGGAGTCTCGCGCTGTGTCACCCAGGCTGGAGTGCAGTGGCGCGATCTCGGCTCACTGCAAGCTCCGCCTCCCAGGTTCACGCCATTCTCCTGCCTCAGCCTCCGAGTAGCTGGGACTACAGGCGCCCGCCACCACGCCCGGCTAGTTTTTTGTATTTTTAGTAGAGACGGGGTTTCACCATGTTAGCCAGGATGGTCTCGATCTCCTGACCTCGTGATCCACCCGCCTCGGCCTCCCAAAGTGCTGGAATTACAGGCTTGAGCCACCGCGCCCGGCCGTGAAACCCCATTTCTACTAAAAATGCAAAAATTAGCCAGGCCCAGTGGCACATACCTGTAATCTCTGCTACTCGGGAGGCTGAGGCTCGAGAATCGCTTGAACCTGGAGGTGGAGGTTGCAGCAAACTGAGATCGCGCCACTGCACTCCAGCCTGGGCAGCAGAGTGAGACTCTGTCTCAAAAAAAAAAAAAAAAGAAACAATACAAAAACAAACCAAAAATTGGCCAGATTAAGTGGGGTGTGGCTTCCCCGGAAGCCGTCATGTGCAGCCTTCGCCAAGGCTGACAAAGTTGTCCCAGGCCGGCCACGTGGGCTTTGATCTCTCCCCCACTGTTTGCTGCCATGTGATCCCTGGAGAAAAGAATGGAGACGCTTGAATATCAGCAACAGGCGGCAGGATGCAGATCCTCCTCCCCTCAGGAAGACACGCGCGGGTGTCTCCACCCATGGGAGAGCCTGTCGAGAGAGCCCCTGGTGTCTCCTGTAGGGGTCCTGCACTTGGCCGGGGAAGGCCCTCCTCTTTGGTGGGTTTTTTTTTTTATGTTTGTCTATTTTTTGAGATAGGATCTCACTGTGTTGCCCAGGCTGGAGTGTAGTGGTGCGATCTCGGCTCAAGGCAACCTCCACCTCCCGGGTTCAAGTGATTCTCCTGCCTCAGCCTCCTGAGTAGCTGGGACTACAGGCCTCTGCCAGCATGCCTGACTAATCTTTGTATTTTTAGTAGAGACAAGATTTTGCCATGCTGCCCAGGCTGATCTCAAACTCCTGACCTCAGGGGATCCACCCACCTCAGTCTCCCAAAGTGCTGGGATTACAGGTGTGAACCACCAAGCCCGGCCTCCTTGGTGTTTAGATGGGGAAGGGGGTGTATCTCTGTGATCTGTCAGGGTGTACCCAGACAGGGCACCAGACCAGCTCCTGCGTCATCAAAGGATCAAGACTGGAATTTCCCTCCATTTCTTATCATTTAGTCCTCATCTGAGGACCACAGCTGCCAAGTCTGTCTCTCACCGGCAAATGCTGGGCATAGGCGAGGGGCAGAGCCCTCCACGAGCACCTCTATGTCCTGCCCAACCTCCCTCCAGAAGCCCCTGTCCTCAGACAGAAGGTGCATCCTCTCCACCTTGGGTCCCTCTGCCTTTCCAAGACAGGGATTCAGGGCAAGGAGAGCTTAACGCAGCTCCACCACTCACTAACTGGGTGACCTCTGCATAGGTTACTTAGCCTCTCTGAACCTCTGTTCTTCATCTGTAAAATGATCACAGTAAGACATGCCATGGGGTTCCTGGAATAAATGAGATTAATAGCATAAACAAACCAGGTGGCAGTGACTTGTGCCTGTAATTCCAGCTACTCAGGAGGTTGAGGCGGGAGGATCACTTGAGCCCAGGAGTTCAAGACCAGCCTGGGCCACATAATGAGACCCTGTCTCTACAACATACTTTTTTTCTTTTTTGAGACACGGTCTCGCTCTGTTACCCAGGCTGGAGTGCAGTGGCGAAATCTAGGGTCACTGCAACCTCTGCCTCCCAGGTTCAAGCCATTCTCTTGCCTCAGCCTTCTGAGGAGCTGAGATTACAGGCGCCAACCACCACACCCGGCTAATTTTTGTATTTTTAGTAGAGATGGGATTTCACCATGTTGGCCAGATTGGTCTCAAACTTCTGACTTTAAATGATCCACCCTCCTCGGCCTCTCAAAGTGTTGGGATTATAGGCATGAGCCACCGAGCCTGGCCTGTCTTTACAAAATATTTAAAAATTAACAAGGCATGGTGGCGCGTGCCTATTGTCCCAGCTACTCAGGAGGCTAAGGTGAGAGGACCATTTGAGTCTGAAAGTTTGAGGCTGTAGTGAGCTATGACGGCATCTCTGCACTAAAGCCTGGATGACAGAGCAAGACTGTCTCTTAATTAAAAAAAATAGGCCAGGCACAGTGGCTTATGCCTGTAATCCCAGCACTTTGGGAGGCCAAGGTGGACGGATCACCTGAGGTCAGGAGTTCAAGACCAGCCTAGCTAACATGCTGAAACCCCATCTCTACTAAAAATACAAAAATTAGCCAGGCATGGTGGCACTCACCTGTAATCCCAGCAATTCAGGAGGCTGAGACAGGAGAATCACTCGAACCTGAGAGGTGGAGGTTGCAGTGAGCTGAGCTTGCGCCACTGCACTCCAGCCTGGGCAACAGAGCAAGTCTCTGTCTCAAATAAAAATAAATAAAACAATAAAACAAGGCCAGGGCAGGGTGTTGGATGACCCTAATGACTGCTGTGGTCTAGCCATGATGATCAGAGACATCCTCACCACTTGGGGACACATCTGTCCCATGTCCTGGGCAGTGACATTTTTGGGACAGGACACCAACTCTTCTGAACAATTGGAGATCCAGCACCAAGCATGCTCTCTCTGGATTCCCCCCTCTCTAAAGCCTGCAGAACACCCTCCTAACGCCCACAGAACACCCTCCTCAAATTGGCATTTTCCTTCAGACAGACAGCGATGCTGTTGCTTCTCTAAGTTGCCATCAAACAATTGCATCGGCTCCTCTGAGGTTCCTCCCAGGTCTCCTTAATTGGATTTGGAACATTTGCAGACAGACAGTCGCCTAAGGTAATTTCTAGAAGGCTAACATCCTCTCCTAAACTGAGTTTCTTCCTAATTAAGTTCTCAGAAGGCCATGTTCACTTTGGAGCACTTCACTGTCGGACCCAAGGATCATGCCTTGCTAAGTGCAATATTCTGTTTGTTCGTTTTTGGCTTTTTTTGCTTTTGTTTGTTTGATTTAAGATGGGGTCTTGCTCTGTCGTCTAGGCTGGAGTGCAGTGGTGTGATCTCAGCTCACTGCAGCCTCCGCCTCCCTGGTTCAAGCAATTCTCCCACCTCAGCCTCCTAAGTAGCTGGGATTACAGGCGTGCACCACCATGCCTGGCTGATTTTTGTATTTTTAGTAGAGATGGGGCTTCACCATGTTGGCCAGGCTGGTCTCGAACTCCTGACCTCAGGTGATCCGCACTCCTCACCCTCCCAATGTGCTGGGATTACAAATGTGAGTCACCGTGCCCAGCCTGTTTTTGTTTTTTTTCGAGATAGGGTCTCACTCTGTCACCCAGCCTGGAGTGCAGCAGTGTGAGCACAGCTCACTGTAGCCTCCAACTCTTAGGCTTAAGCAATCCTCCCATCTCAGCCTCCCGAGTACCTGGGACCACAGGTATGTGCCACCACGCCCAGATAATTATTTTATTTTTTGTAGAGGAGGGATCTCATTATGTTACCCAGGCTGGTCTTGAACTCCTGGGCTCAAGTGGTTCTCCTATCTCAGTCTCCCAAAGTGCTGGGATTACAGGCATGAGCACTTGGCCCATATCATGCAGTATTAAGGGGCATAGGAGGAAAGTGTAGACCCAAACAGTTCCTAACCCCTAAATCGCTTACCATCCAGTAGGGAAAGCAAAATGAATACATGGCAGTATTTTTAGTAGAGACAGGATTTCGCCATGTTGGCCAGGCTGGTCTCAAACCCCTGACAGCGGAAAGCAAGCCAGTGCTGAACTCTGTGTGTGATGCTGTGGGTCCTATTGCAAGAATTTTCAGGTTCAAAGGACAGACAGCAGAGGGTGGCTTTGGGGGAAAGGTGGAAGCCCTAGAAGACTCTGCGGACCGCAGATCTGCAAAGGAGGGGCAACATTCCAGAGATGATGTGTGTGATGGGAGACTGGCTGCAAAAGACCCCCAGAAGTTGAAGTG